>NW_027181683.1:12430833-13037916 GCF_028537555.1 Battus philenor
GTGACTTCCTCGTCTCCCCGCCGAGTACTGATACGGGTTCGGAAACTCGAATCCTGTAATTTTATATAGTTCACGGACCCCTCCGTTTCGTGAACTCGTTTCCGATAAAGCTGTAAAAGCCGTAAGGCTAACAGCACAAACTTCACATGAGACAATAGACTATATATAAATTGGGGCAAGCAGGACTTGATTCTATGAATTTTGGACTCACTTTAGAAGTATAAATTTCCTGAGAATTATATCCCAAGTCTCTTCAGGTTCAGAATGATTGTAACTACACAGTCTGCATGCTTCATCTTAGATCACATCGTTTTCCAACAGGCGAGTTGGTGACCAAACGTGGACAAAAAAGCGTTAATAATATTATTAAAATGGAAACAGGATACGGTATTTATGTGATTATAAAACATGAAAATATAGAAAGAAAAAAATAATTTCTAATTTAATATACCATAGACTATATCTCTTGTTGGACGACAAGTTGAATCTACCAGTTGTCAGAATGGTAACTGCCTCAATTGTGACAAAATCAGATAAAAAAAACTAAGAAATGAATAAACTGTGTGTTTTTCTAAGTAATATAAATTAACATACTTAATAAACATCAAAATGATTGGGGACAAAATTATTCGCAACGTGTGCTATTTTTTATGAAGTCATTTTCATTCTATATATATAGTTATATGTAAATATTTTTGAATGTATGTTCATATGTGTGTATATATATATAAATATATTTATATATATACACATATATATATATATAAATATATATATATATATATATTGGTATATTTGAATGTATTTGTATGTGCTTACACTCTTAAACTGCCCTCTCCTTCATGTCTCTCACCTCCATTCAAAGGTTGTCTGGTAGAGATCGGCTCGAGTGATATCACCGCCTGTTGTACCGTATGAATTATTTCTTTTTTATCCTCTATTTACTGTTTATGGCGTACAAAAAAGTGTTAATAAAATGAATTGCAGTACACCTTTGCATACAAAAGTACTTTTACTTTTTTATTCCATATAGTCGTGTTGTGTTCAAAAAACTTGTTTTTTGCTTTTGTTTATTTATTATCTTTATTATATATATTTACAAGCATATGTGTAGAATGTTTATGTGTATGTCAGCTTAGTCAACCGCACCGCGATAGAGTTGTTGCCGATGCCGACACGGGCTACTAGATGGCGCCATAGTAGCATATAATATAATCCCGCGGTGATGAGATTTTCCTTTAGTCGTGGGACCACTCTTCATCCGAACGCGTGTTCATACTGATGCTTCTATCATACTACAGGCATCTGGGAAGCTAGGTGTAAATTTATTTAGTGGGAAAATTTATTTATGAACCAATTAACTTTGAGAAAAAAGTTTTATGTTACAATTTTTAATTAGTTTTCTACGTGACACTTTTACGGTCCCCGATGACCGCATAAATTATACTTTTTGTTTTGTGAAAATCATTTTTTAAAGCTGCTACCGAAAGTTGTGAGTGAATTTTTAACGTGTTTTTAATTTGTCTCTATTCACACCACAAAATCTTATTTGATTGTATGATATAAGTTTCTAAAACAGCTTCTTGCAGAGTGAGCGTTGGAGTTAAATTAAATATCTCTCCCATTTTCTTTCTTCCACCGGACAACTTGAGGCACGGATTCACGACATCCTTACACGGTTGAAATTCCTTCCACACCTGCCTTAAGTATTTTGCTAACATTATAGTGCGAACAGGCAAGGAGTGCAACCACCTACAGGCATTATTTTTAGCTAACTTTAACTTAGCTGTCTTCAAGTTAAGAGTGAATAGGTTTCTTCTAAGCATCCAAGCATGTAGCATTGTAGATTTCCTCTTCGCTTAACATCAAGCGAGACAGAAGTCAAATGATTTACTATCTAATTTTCTAAGATTTAGATTTTAAATATAAGATTTTAATTTTAATTCATAATTGTAATTATTATAATTAGACGTCTGTGAATTATCTATTGAACTTACAATAAAAAAATCGAAATATTTTTAAAAATTAGCACAGATTTTAAAATAATGTAATTATAAATATTGTTAATCATAAAGTACCTAAAAATTACGAATTAAATATATTATAATATTATTCCAAATGTGTTCAAGTATTACGCGGCTAAATATTACTTATTGAATTTAACTTAATAACTTATTTTCAGACGATAGACGCCATTTGCAGGCAATAGGCGTTACTCATAAATCGCCACGAATGACTGTTAATCGCTGCCCGAATCCATTGACTTCCCCGACTTCTATATCGTCGGTCCAGCTAGTGAAGGATCTATCCTTATTAATAAACAATAAGTATAATGGTGTACTATTTGGTGTCATACTCACGTATTCCCGCGTGATTTTTTGCTAAAACTAAATGCAAGGGTTGCTTTGAGAGCCTCTGCTCGAGCTGTTTATATTAAAATAGTCTCTTAATTATTCCACGGATACCTATGTCGCTAGTCCAGCTAGTGGGGAGCGTGTGTACCATCTCGCGTTCACCACTCGTGAATCTTCCGGCATGAAATTCAATATAATTTTAAGTATATTTAATGCAGATCTAATTTAGTATTATTTCTTTGTTTCAGGTAATTTGGGCGGAAGATTGAATTGAAGTTATTCGTGAAAAATGAATGCTCCAGTCGAACCTAACCCTATTTAACAATGATTATATGATCCGGCTTTCTCTCCGCGCCCGTCGGAGTATGGAGCGCTCTTAGTTTAATTGTCAAACAAAGCATTACAAAGCGACTCTCCTGCCTTCCTTCCTACATCTCAAAGGACTTTGTGGCCTATTGTAATAACCGCAAGCCGCATTTTCCATTGACTATTGTTAAATATCTTTTGAAATTCAGACTGCGGTTCCGAGTCTTCTCTCATTCAAATATCAACTCTATTTATCTTTATATTATGGTATATTTTTGTTAATTATATGCAGTCTATTGATGAGAAGAGGCCAAAGGTTTGGAGTAATATTTACTTTAGCATAAAAAGCTTTCGAGATGGAACTTATTTTCATACTTATATTAAGGATTATTATGCCAACAATAGTAAGTCGATGAAGTACACATACATTTTCCTCTTTATTTAGAATAGGTGGGGTGTAAGAGAAGTACCCTGTGTTTTGTCCCATGGGTGTGGTAGTGGATTGTGGGTCGTAAATATTTATTCCCACTAAACTTTGCACATTTGCAGAACAAATTCTACTTTACTTTGTCTTAATGTTTGCTTTGCACGCCATCTATTGGTGGAGTTAGCAGATTATTACTGAGATGTTAAAACTAGCTTTTCCCAACGTGGGACCCGATTTGTTTTTCAAGAGGGGTGAATTAAAAATAGACTATATGAGTGTTTAACCCTTTCGCTAGCACATGTTCGTGTAAGATTTCGGTACCAAACATGAAATTTAAAAGGAAATTTTTAATTAATTGCGGTAAATAATTATTAGGGAATAGAAATCAATAACCTAAATACAAGAAAATGTTCAAGGAAACTATTGCTAAGTTTCCATCCTTATTTTTAGCTTTATTTGAATTTAGTACTTTAAATTAAATTTTTAAATTAAACAATTTATATATGTTACTTAGGGGGTAGAAATATTTTTAAAAAGGCTAAGGTGAGATATGGATGAAAATGTTTGCGAAAAACTGCATTAAATGGATCATACCAACAAAACTCAACCTGAAGGTCTATTACAGTCCGTTTACTTGGTATATGTTGAAGACATGGCTCCAGTAACTCTGACACTACTATCAACTACCTCATTCTTCACTAACAAATATCTAATAGATTCAGACGTTACTTTACGGAAGTCCATCCTAAGTAAGAAAGAGACTAATGTATAGCTACTTTCGCTATGCAGCAGTAATCGTGCAATGTGGTGCACCGCCGACTAGTGCCAAACACTGAGTCAAGTCACTCGGTGTTTGGCACTAATGGGTCTAACATTGCTCCTGAAGATGCCCCGTGGAGGGGTGAAACACGTGTTGAGTGATTTTACGGTGGTAGTTGTGTAATTCGCACTGTTGCATTTATCAGCGGGCTGTCGGGCGGTGCACTTAATTGCACGACTACTGCTGCATAGTGGAAATAGCTATATATTAGCTATTTTTCTTGCTAATTAAAACAAACTTTAAATTATTCGACTAACAGTTTAACAACGTTGCCATGCGAATAATCCAGCGGATTTGTATATGTTATCCATATAACACCATGAGGGGAATCCCAGGGTATTATTCAATAGAAGTTAGAATTAGATGGAACTTCACTAATGGGCGCCATTCAAAAAAGGAATGCAATATACAATAAAAAAGATGCGGAAGTAAGTCAAAAAGGGTCAAGCAAAATATCAAGCTAGTCGTGAATAAACCAATATAGGTTTAGTAACTAAGTTTACTACTTTCAAATTCACATAGCTTGTTGTCAAGGGTAGAATGAATATCGATATTCTACACAGAAGCTGAAGTTCACTCGAGCTTGCGATGACACACACTATCAGATATAGCCTATGTTTTTTGCCAAGGATTCTTGTCATTTAACCCTTAATAGCCTGATTTACGAAAGTGATTTTTTTTAATATTACTGTGTTTGCTTGAGGGTCTAGATGAAGGGAAAAATGGTTTTTTTTTTAATTTCGTTGGAAAGAATATTATACAAACAGTAAAGTTCGTACAGCCAACCTATAAAAAAAACTAATAGTAATGTGAACATTCGGTTTAAAAGATTGTTATCAAAATTGAAACTCTAGGCTATTAAGGGTTAAATATATGTTTATTAAATTATAAGCCTTTTCCAACAATTAATGTTTAATATGCGTTATGAATTTTTTTTATAGTTACCAATTTTATAAAGCCTTGTAAAAAGCACAAGAAGCTTACCTTTATTTAATATTATACTAAAACCTGATTGTTATATGTATATCGAGTATGTACCATCATAACATTATATTTATGACACTTTTAGAGTCTCTATACAAGGGCGGCTTGGCCTATAGTGCAGGGTGTCCAATGCCCAAGGGCGCTGCCGTCTCTTGGGGCGCTATGGCGCTCCCTGTGGCGGCTTTTCCTTTTTTTATTTCGCTTCTATTTCGCTGTCTATAAAACTTAAAACACAAGACGAAACATGAACTATCGCGGTGCGCCGCTTAGTTTCGCAACAGAGATGTGCTACAGGCATAAAAACAACGAGTGTTATTCTGCCGTCATAAGAAGAAAGTCCGTAACTAATAGCATACTGTAAGCTATACCTACTTTTTTTTTATAATGGTCCTCGCTGTTGGGACCTCTCGTTCCCCAATCTCGTGTGGGACAGGGACTTTTCATTTCTAGTAATATATTCATATTTTTTATTATTATCAGCTATACCTACTTATAAATATCTTGTTGGAATACGTCAAAGTTAATAGTTATAGCAGCGGCGGGGGGGGGGGGTCAGGCCTAGGGGGCATCAGGATTCGTTGCACACGTGTGCTACACGAACCAGAGCCGCCCTTGTCTCCAGATCTCATATAAATTTCGGAAATTCTTTCAGAAAGCTGGTATGTTCTCTCGAGTCTTAATTCTTAAATGCAAATACTGTAGTGATAACAACAGACGTAACCACGTGCAGCGGCTAGTATTAATACAAACGGTCGCAATTAACGATTCGCCAAATCACTGGGGAGTCGATTAAAGGAACGTTCGCCATGTGTACTTTCCTCTAACGAGGCCCCTCGGGGTCGGTTTCCTGCAAACGTTAAGCTTGGCTCGCTCTAATACAACAATTAACAGCAGAAACGGCTGAACCACATTATATCGGCAGCTTGCCATCGATGTTAAGTTAATTATGTTACTCACATCCGTAAACTTAGTTCAGTAGGCTTTGATAAGCCCATACGAAAATTTTAATAACACTTTCGTGAAGCGACAAAGAGGGAGTTGTGCTTCCGCGTGTAAATCAAAAAAGATATAATAGAATGTATATAACATGAAAGTATCAATTATTTATATACGCTCCTCCTTACTTCTACAAAATATATAAATATGATGGTAACGATGAAAATTTAAAAACTGGCCTGTTTAAAAATATTTACAAACTTTGAAAATAGAAATTAATTACTAATATTTAACGAAACGAAATTACTAATATTTTCACTTTTCTATCATTGATTTTAAAAAATTGTCAGGAACTTAAAAATTTAACGTAATTTTTAATTGCTGTCAATGAGCGTCGTAATGGATCTCTCTCTCTCTCTTTCTCTTTCTTCGACTTTTGACGTCCACTGGCCATAGGCTAAAACCAAAGATATCTATGTGATCATAATCGCCACGCTTGGCAGGCGGGTTGTCAATGTTTCATACGACTTTTAAGTAGTTTTCTGCCCATCGTGTAGGTGGACGTCCAGCACAGCGCTTGCTGGTGCATGGTGTCAATTCCAGATCTTAAGGCCCCAGCGGCCCCATGTATCTGTAAATTAAATTACAAGATCACTTATCTTACTAACATAGTAATTAACTTTACAGAAGTTAAATCCGGCTTCTCTACTCACATCAGACGAACGGTCATAAAACCTGGTCCCGGGAGTACAGGGTGATTCTAGTTTATTTCTACAGCATGTTTATAACGGTCATAAGTTATGATAGAAAAGTATAGAGTGGGCGTTTGTCTCCAGGGAGACATATCGAACGAATCGAAGCGAAGTAATATTTTTAGAGAACTTCCCGTCTACGTAGCTTTTGTTGTGGTGTTATACAGGGTGATTGATTATAGATATAAAAGCTTTAACTTCGTGAATGTATACTTTATTTACTGATAATTAAAATACGACCAATGGATTTTGAAATAAATAACGTAGTGATAACAAAACCGTAATGTCAATCCTTTACATCATATAAATTCCTAAGGCAGAATGTAAGCAAACCTCGACCTTATTGAATTGTCTTCTTAATTCAAAACTGTCATCAATTCGACCGTCGGTAATCCGACACTTACACCTATTGAACAATTTGTCAATTTAATGCTCTAATTCAAATGGACATTTAATATCGATTGTGAAATACGTATTGTTTACATCGCACGAGATATATATATCGCACCTTCACGCACAGACAGTCACACTTTGATTACCGATTCATCAAGTAACAACAGCGTGTAAAGTAACCGTACGTACCTCAAGATGGTTCAAAAGCTGATGATACTCTTCGGTCTGGTGGTATCTGCGACATGCACGGTGTTCTACCAAGCACCGATCCCACTGTACGTTCCTATTCAGTACCATGAACCGAATTACAACTTTGCATATGAAGTTAACGACCCCAATACGGGAGACTTCAAGAGACAGCACGAGATCAGGAGAGGTGGCGCTGTATTGGGACAATACTCACTTCATCAGCCCGATGGTGTAACAAGAACAGTTGAATACCGAGCTGATGATGTCAATGGATTTAATGCAGTTGTAAATAACGAGGGAAGACCTAACCCACCCGCTGAAAGAGAAGAATCCGATAGACCTCAGTCTGATAGAACTCAACCTGAACAATCAACGAACACAGAACAGCAAGGACCTCATCCTCTGACCATCTCCCAGACCTCTCTCATCCATCAATCCTATTCCAACAGGCACAACACCTGGGCATAGAGATAAACGAACTTTTTTAACGAGAACCTCGAACATAATGGACTTTACCATAAACATTCTTATCTACTCTTTCTTTTTCTCTTCTTTTTTGGATGAAGCGTCCTCTGGGATGTACGTGGTTTGACTGTGATAATTTCTGTCATTACAGGATGTAAATAGATTTAGCACTGTTTAAACTATTTTTTTGTATTAAATTAAACTATTCCATTACCTTTTTTATTTTTAAAATAAATGAATTTTATATGACGACTATTTTTTTATTTATTTTATTTTCTAATTTGGATTATTTACCGAGACTACTTGTCAAAATATGATTCATATGTGTTGTCGGTGATGAGATACGACTTGAAACTATTTCTTACTCTGATCCTCATTGGAAAGCACGATGTTGTTCTACAAATTATGGAAAGGGTCTAACTTCTATTATGGCCCACGTTTTTGGAGACCTCTTGTACTTCCCGTCTTGAGTACACAGGAACTATTTATACAAAAAAAATGTTCACTATTTTATTTGCGTTCTCATCTTTTTTCTTTCACAATTTCATTCATTAATTCATTTTTTATTCTTCACAAATTCTTTCATTTTTTCCTAAACTTTCCATTCATCATCTGTTGATTTGCTTTATGTTTACATTTACATTTATTTATAATTTAATTTTTACTTTATCGCTACATTTATCACAGGAGAGCGCTCTACATTTTTTACTCATAAAGAAACGAGTCAAAAATTATGATTCATAGACGAAATAAAGTTACCAACATAGCGTAGCAAAGTGGAAGTAGGCAGGTTAAATGGCACGCGAAACAAATGACGGGGGCTTTGAAGAGATCTCGGACTAGCTAGCACAGCCTGGAACGTCTACCTATAAGGTAGACAGAAGGTATCTTTTTATGGCCCTGTGTTGCATATTGCACAAAGAGATATTATTTTTCTTAATAAATTTTTCCCTTAATAGCTTCATTTTCATCCTCATCTTTTGCCAATCTCAATATTTTTCACAATTTTCTTTTATTTGTCACATAATCTATAATTCCTTTACAGACTTTACTTTCCTTTTTTATACCGCCTTCCTTACGCTTTCACTTCATTAAAGTCCATTCTAAACATTCAAAGGGATACGTGAAGTCCCTAAAAAGGAGAAAATAAAAAAGCTTTGCCGAATTAGAATAAAAAAAATCTTAATTCAAATAATAATTAACTTAAATCTACTCAAATTAACAGACACGATTTTACAAATGAAGCAGTTTTCTTAACTCATATCGAGTGACTTGAACTTTGCGCTGTTCTCTTGTCGTTTTAAATTTAATGTAATACTCTTTACCGTATACGCAGGAAAATATATACATAGTTGCATAATAGTAAAGAAAAAAGTACAATGCGGTCTTATCACACGAGGCAATTTCTTATAGACAACCATGCTATGAAAACAATAGAAGGATAAATACCGGGTGGTTAACGTGTACATATGGACAAAACATACATACATATATATAGCATATATAGTCGTAATAAATACGGTACATTACATAAAAATGTAATAATAAACAAAAACTTCAAACTTATTTGGATTGCACCTCAGAGAGAATAAAGAAACAGAAAAAGACGAAAATTATTAAAGGGATAAATAATCAATAGTGTATTAAATACAATAAAAAATAACCAAAGTGTTTTGTAATGCTTTTGATTTATGCATAGGTTGTTCTGTACATTAATTTACAACGATAAGATATATATTCTCCCCTTTGAGACTATTACATCTGTAAAGAAATCAACCTGTATATGTTGAGTATGTATTGTCGTAATTTTCCATTTAGTTCACCATTTTTTTTATAATTTTAGTGGTAGTATTGAGAATTAAATCTGAAATTTTGGTTTTAATTATTATATCTTTCGTTTTTGTTAAGTATAAAAGATGTGTGTACATAGCAGTCTGCGAACATCGCTTAATAACAAACGAACTTTGTTAGAAGTCTTTGCAAAAAAAAATGAAAAAAAAAACTTGCGGGTAATTTCACGAGCGCAGGGAAACGATTCGCAACAAGGCGCGGAAACTTCTTCTCAAACAATCTCAGATACGCCTACATCGTTTCCTATACTCTATACACTGTGAAGTAAACTCTGTCCTACCGTTCTGGATTTAAAGTTCAAATTCGCCTGTTTATTATCAAACAAATAAAATACTTTTAGCATTTCCAGTTACGTAATTTCCATAAACGGATATAAGTTTAAAGGCTTTGGCGGAATGGCTGTAATTGATTACGACCGGCGCTGCGTTGTTCGGCACTGTTTATGTTAATATGTAACTTGACTTATGCTTTATTTTATTTTTATTTATTTAGTCCACAAACAATTTTTACATTAAAAAGTTAACAAGAAATGTGACAAGTACATAAATAAACGATATCTTCGTGTCAGCTGATGGACGTCCACTCCAAGGTATAAGCTTCCCCCAAAGTTCGTGATGATGACTGGTCCTGCGCTGCCAGCATCCAGAGACTTCCACGACACATAACCCAAGTTAGGGTTAAGTGTCGTCAGTACAACTATTGTAGACTATCCACGTCGCGTCTGACGGCTTGTGGTCGCCATTCGTGAACCTTTCAGCCCCAATGGCAGTCGATTGCACAGGCGGCATCAACCACCCCCTGCCACTTCATACGGGCAATTATTAGAACTACGTCGTTAACCTTAATTCTTCTACATACATTAATATATATCAACGACGTAAATACCAACATATACTCACTCGGTATATCACTCGGTGTTTGGCACTAGTCGGTGTAGCATTACTCCTGAGGATGCCCCGTGGAGGGGTGAAACACGTGTTGAATGATTTGACGGTGGTAGTTGTATTCTATGATCTAGGTTGATGCTTTAGAGAGACTTGTCCTATTTGTTTTTGGAGAAAAAAGAAGAAGAAATTGATTTGGAAGAATATATCAAGGATTAACATTTAATAAACAAGTTTACCTTAAATATTTAATGGAATCAGGCGTTTGGCATGACTCTGTGTTTGGCACTAATCGGTGTAACATAACTCCTGAGAATGCCTCGTGGAGGGGTGACACACGTGTGGAGTGATTTAACGATGGTAGTTGTGTTTCGCATTGTTTGCCGCACGCGCATTTCTTAGCGGGCTGGCGGGCGGTGCACTTCATTGCACGACTACTGCTGCATAGCGGAAGTAGCTATATATTAGTCCCTTTCTTACTTAGGATGGATTTTCGCAAAGTAGCGTCTGAATCTGAATGATATTGGATATATACATATATATTACAGCTAATCTTAACACTAGTCCACATATTAATAACAAATGTGCATAACATGTTTATTTAAACAAGGTTTAAAGTAACTACGTGACTCCTCAAGAAAAACTCACTGCAGAATCTTTTGATGAGTTGGCCCGGCGCATTGCCTTTAACCTCACGGTATTTAAAGGTCTGTAGCGCTTGATCAGCTACTTGGGTAATGACGTAGAAATCAATTTATAATGTAGTAAATTATACTGTGTATATTTATAAATTATATCTGTATTTAGCTTTAAGAAAAAATTATAGAACTAAACGCTGTCTTGACTCGCATCTGGGGGAAGAAAGACCTGTGTTAAGTGGCAACGAACCCTCTCCCAACTGTATGAGCTCAGTAAAAGCAAAAACACAATGAAAGCAAAATACCTTCTTTTCAGCCGATGGACGCCCATTGCAAGGCATGTCTCCCCCAAAGATCATCAGGTTGACCCGCATCCAGCGACTTGAAGCTACCTTAACTATGTCGTCGGTCCCCCTAAGGGGATAGGGATTGGCCCTCCCACTAGTGGGATGACCTATCCACCCCGCGTCTACTGGTTCGTAGTCGCCGCTCGAGAACCTAGTGAGAGGACTCCATTAAAACACTCTAATCTTATTAGAATTAATAAAAAAAACTACCGTATACTTAAAGCAAAATTATTTTCGTCTCCTGAAAGATAATGATATTTTTCAGGTTTTGGTAGAATATAAATTGGTAAGGTAAGAAAAGGGGTCTAATCGATGAAGGTATCGGAAACAATATCACCGTTAACTTTCTCCGTGGGTCGGCAGCCTCCAACACAGCATCTAGCCCTTATCTATAATGCAAAGGGATCTATGGAATGCTGAGAAATTACGTTTCTGTAACCATTGCCTGACAAGTCAAATTACAGCTCTGTTGAGTACTCTTGAATAGGAATGCTGAACGAGTTTCAGCCCAAGGCAATGTCTTTAACTTATCACTAGACAGGATACCATAGATCAGGGGTGAGCAACCTTTTTATTAACTGGCCAATGTAAACTTTAAAATTTCTCTTGCAGTCCGCAACGTTTGAATATAAAGTAAAAAGTAGATATTTCTCGTTCAAATTTTAATGCAAAAAACCAAACGAATCAGAACAACATAATCTAGATTAGGAATAAGCAACCTTTTTGGTCAATGATCCACATGATTTTTTTGACAAGGCGCACTTAAAATAACTCATGTAATTAATTTACAAAACTTTATTTTTTAAGTTTTGTCTAACAAAATTCAATTTAAAATTTGAACATACGAGAACAGAACTGAAAAACGAAATCACTTGAAAATTTTAATGAGACGTTTGGCACTGTTTTTCGATACAAGCTGATCAATATAAGTCGGAATTAATGGGGAAACTACACGTATGCAGCTTTTTAATCGTGAATCCCTGTGTCAGTCTTGATCGATGGATATTTTTGATTTATCACAGTTTTCGTTATTTTATATAAAAAAAAAGTTTCTCCGCACAGCTTCTCTAACACCAACGAAGGCCGACTACGAAATTTGATTCGGCAATGTCCAAGTGTCGATGGAATTGCCAAAACTTTCTTGTTATTGAAAAATGTAATTTAATAGTCGTCCTAAGAACATATAAATAATTTAAAAAGTATTTAGGTACTACACTGAATAAATTAGCTTCTATATAACTTTCTAACGGTCATGGAATTTAGTTGATTAAACACGGTGGATATACGACCTTGTCAAGACGCTGGATGCAGATTTCTTTTAACCGACCCTTTTGGAAATTTATGGAGTGATCAATGTCCAACAGTGAACATTAAAATTATTATAATGCTCAAGAGCATTAACGCTATTTTATTATAATTAATTTTATAACAATATATTGATGAAAGGTAATCGATACAATAAATTCAATTTTAGGAATACTTAGTAGGCTGCATAAGCATGTTTAACGAACCGCGTGTTGTTCATCCCTTTTTTTTCCTCGTGGAAAATCCTGCATGGGATACCCCTCCTCTGTAGGAGCAACGAAAGGATTATGCCAGGCTCCTACAGGCTAAAACTCCACGGTATCCTTCAACGCCTTTTGTTGAAACTACGGGACGCTTTAGAATACTACTGCAGTTTTAACGGCGGTGGCCCAGTGCTTCGACTCCTTACTTGCGGCGGATCACCCAGAATCCATCGCTAAGGCCGTGTTAAGGGAGTTGAGAAAGGTGCGGTATAACACCCTCCGACGACCAGGTCTCCATCTGCGGATGGGGAGCTCAAATGTTTTTTCTTTCTCTCTCTGCAGCCTCCTTATACAAAATCACTTTTTCAGTGTTGTTCATTCCTGCCAAATATCGTTTACCAAAAAAACCTTTGAGTCTAAGACAAAACATCAAAAAAGTATTCTTATCTATTTGATCTTGTAGACCTTCAAACATTTGAAATGAAAACTTTAATACGTCGATGACAAACTCGTTGGAAATCTATCCACGTTGCCTTGACAGTCGATGATTGTCAAACCGACCGCTACTGCGACTGTCCCAGATATACATTACTCAATGCACTCCGTATATCATATTTCGGTGTAAAATTTCTCGACAATTTCATATATAAATCGAGCCTGTGGAATCTTATAATCATTCCAACTCGTACCTTTGGAAATACAACAAGCAATATCTAAAAATGACTCAAAATTTAGTACTACTTTTAACCGTGGTGGCGTCAGCTTCCTGCATGGTCTTGCATCAAGTTCCTCTACCCGTGTTCATACCAGTCCACTTCCAGGAGCCGCAGCCGACTTATAACTTCGCCTATGAAGTTAACGACCCACGAACTGGTGATTTCAAGAGGCAAGAAGAGAGTAGGAGAGGAGATACCGTTGTGGGACAGTATTCTCTTGTACAGCCTGATGGTGTGACAAGGATAGTTAAATACCGAGCTGACGATGATACTGGATTTAACGCGGTTGTAACCAATGAAGGTAAACCTAATGCACCTGCTGAGAGAGAAGAAGAAGGTAATCAGGAGGCAGATAGAGAAGTAAGTGAGAGACCAGAAGCGGAGCAGTTCAGGCAGCCGGCTAACGAGCAACAGTCTACCTCAGCTCCCTTATCGCTTGCACATGCTTCTCTCATTCACCGCTCCTACTCCAACTTACCTCAACCCTGGATCTAAATTAAGATGCCGACATCACAATGGACTATGCAATTTCTTCAGGTTTTTTTTTCGAGTTGTTTTTGTACATTTCTAAATGATGTTTGATCATATAGAATACCAGATCTTATTTACATATATTTTATAAACTTTTTTTTAAATATATTTATATGCAACGTTACATATTTGTATGATTTGATCTATTCCCATAGTTTATTAAATTATTTTGGAGTGACGCGAGTGGTCTGAGTTGAGATGATTTATCCGAAACAATACCTGTTTGTTTCTTCATCATCATTTCAGCTATAAGATGCCCACTACTGGACATAAGCTTCTCGTAAAGACATCGTATCATAACGACTAACAATGCTCTAGAGCAGAGTTTCCCAAACTTTTTTGTGTCGTAGACCCCTTGCCATGTTTATTCCGTGTTGGGTAGACCCCCTACTTACCTGATATTGATTTCCTGTAAATTTCTAACTGTAGTGAAGTTTAGTCTTAAAAATTTAAAGTAAAAACACATGTTAAGTTTTACATTTATTAATTGAATTTAAATTAAAACTAATCAAAATAAAATTTTGTATCTGTTATGTACAATATACGTAACATTAAATAAACATAAAATAAACTATAAATAAAATAACATAAGTAATAAGTCAATATTTTTATTTAGTATTTATAGAGTGACGAATTGAACAAGTCAGTGCAAAGTAGCGAAGCTCTGAGCGACTCTCAGGTTTTTACAAGTTCAAAATGTATTGCGACCACAAAGCGAATACCAACATCCTACAACTTACACAACTTTATAAACATATATATTAAATTTTTTACTTTATAGGTACTTTTATAAATAATGTAAATGTTTTGATATTATAAGATAGTATGATGTAAGTAAATAGGTACTATCAGTGTATGTGTTGAGATCCACTATCGTGGACCCCCATTTTCATTTCATAGACCCCCAAATTTTTTTTCGATGTCGTAGACCCCTTGCAGGTTGTCATAGACCCCTAGGGGTCGATATAGACTACTTTGGGAATCACTGATCTAAAGGCTATCCGATCTGCCTGCTATGTGGCCTGTCTAATGCCACTGCGCTGGGCTATGTCGATTACTTTTCGTCTGTGGATCTCTCTCTCTCTCTCCCTCTCTTTCATCTGCTCATTCCTAATTATTTATTTACTCATTATGATTTATTAAGATTTAAAAATAAGTTAAATGTAATAGGAAAATAAATGAAGTGCCTAAGGTTTTATTCCAGAAAGACTAACATTGGATCATTTAATATTTTGAGTGATTGTGTATTAAAGATCTTATTTGCCTTGTCTACCACTTAATTTAGAGTGTTGCAGAGATAACAAGCAGACAGAAAGTATTTCGCTATTCTATTTAAATAATAGTATAACAAGTAAAAAATAATCAACATAAGAGTGTAAGTATTAATATTATACTTTACACTAATTAAGGCTTCAAAAGTGTAACGAACAAAACGTACGCGGAACAACGGAAGCTCTCATTTCGTAGGTGCCCCGAAAACCTTCCCGTTCTCCGTTAGGCGGATGCGTCGATTCGTACCTGCTGACACGTGCTCGCTTTGTGTTGTTTTGTTTGCAATTCGAATCCCGCACGCTGTCTATTGGCCTCATTTTTGACTTTAGAAACATCCGCATTGTGGCATTATACTTAAAAATTATAATAGTGAACGAAATATTTTGTGTAATATTTTTATTAACTTATAGTTTTTAACAATAAACGTCGTAAACAAAAAGGTATGAATTTTAAACACTTTGGTAAAATACTCTTCAGCCACAAACCATATCTCTGCAATAACAGTTTATTATAATTACATTAGATAAACGTAATAAATATATAGTTTTAGTAATAATTCATAACGTAATAATAATGTAGTAATAAAAAGCCTTTTAAAATTTTGAATACTTAATATTAGAATGTATTATTGTTTAGTATCTGTTCCTTTAGACTTTTTATTACCATAACTTACTGCCCTAACGTATTTTACTAGAAAAATAAATACAATTAAAAAACTTTTAAGTTAAACGGTTTTTTGATACCCATATTGTGGTGGTTGTGGAAAAATATATACCTAGTCCGCCATATTCGAACGGCGTCCATCTTGAATTTAAAAGTTTGACATAATCATCGTGTTTTATTAGTGTAGCCCTTTCATTTGATACCCATATTGAGGGGGTTAAGGAAAAATATGTAATCCGCCATTTTATATCGGCAGTCATCTTAGATTTATAATGTTATTGATTTTCTTATATTGTATTGTCATCTAAATTAAATGTATAATATGTACCAAATTTCAGATCAATCTGACAACGGGAAGGTGCTTAAATTTCAATTTCTAATTTTGACCCCAAATAAATTCCGTACGGGTCGAACTAAATAAAACCGTTTAATAAAATAAAAATAGCGTATTTGAGTGGGATCAATACATTTAAAATAATTTTAAAATGCTCTACATTCAGCCCTTTAAAGCTTTTACTGCGGTAATGATACAACATAAAAATTAAATCACGAAATTATATTAAAACTGGCATACCGTTATTTAATTATAACATATTAAAATATAATTCAATTTGACTATATGTACTATGTTATTTTAGAATACATACCGGTAGAAGTAATTGCCTTGTTAAATTATAAAATAAAAAATATATAAATTAATGTAACATATTTCAGAATGATCTAAGTATCCCTGTATAGAAAAGATTGTGTAAATGATTTTTATCCTAACTTTTATTTTCAGGCCTTATCCAATAGGCGTATATTGACTATCACTACAAAGTAAGACATTACTTGTATATGAACAAAAGTAAAATATATACACATGAGTGTCGTTCAATTAAACTGTGGTAATGTTGGAGGTACACGGGGCCGGAACTGGCAAACAGATACGAGGCAACTATTCTTACCTATTTAATGGAATCAGGCGTTATCTTGCGGAAGTCCATCCTAAGTAAGAAAAGGACCAATATTTAGCTACTTCCGCACATGCAGCAGTAGTCGTGCAATAAAGTGCACCGCCCGCCAGCCCGCTGACAAATACGCCGCATACGCATGAGGAAATGACTAAATATTGGTCCTTTTCTTATTTATTCTTACCTAGCACTAATCAAAAACAATTTTATAAAATTTTCAGACTTTTTTTTATAGACTACTTTCTATATAAAGCTACATATATTTTAAAACAACCTTGGTATAAAAATTAAATGCTTTAAATATTTCTGCTGTGAAATGAACTATGTATTAATCCTATTAAAATGTATAAAATTTGATTAATATATGCTTGACATTAGTGTCAATTTTTTTTGATATGATAGCATTAGATTGATGGAGAGGGTCCATCTATCGCACCATCTCGGATAATTTGTCACGAGGCGAATTAGCGCCCATATACATTAATTAGATACCCGCGTGAAAAGCGATGACGCGCTTAAACTGCTCTCCTGTCCATCATGAACTTTGATTAAAATTAATCATTTCGAATTTGTAGATCATTGTCGTAACGCCCTGTATAACATCTGTGATATAGTTTTTTTATGTATACATTATACACAGGTATGGATGTAGGTATAAAAGTTTCAAAGGGATGAATTTATAGCTCATTTGTCAACAAAAAGCTCTAAAGCTTTTTGTATAAAGTGATTTTTGTAGAAATTGACTCTGAAATATGTTACATTAATTGATTTCTATTTGGAATGAGATAGGCTAATTACTTACATCAGTGCAGAGTCTCTAAGGACAAGGTAAACAATAATTAAATTTAATATAAATTAATCGAAGTTTTTGAACGCTCCTACTATATTTTTATGACGGTATTAATTCCACCTTTACGTAATGTGTTAAAAAGAGAGAATAAATAAATAGATTTCTTGGATCAGTAGATAAACGAAGTAGCATAAAAGCTCGGAAATATCTTCTCATCCAAAATACCGCTATGTTTGAAGACGAAGGTCTTTGACCAATGCGTGTTATCGATGATGACATATAAAGTCGCGATGTGGTCACTTACGACGGGATTCGAAAGAAGGCTTCAGTTCAACCAGAGAGGAATGGACAGAGCTATGCTTAGAGTTTTGTTGCGAGAATCAAAATGAGAAGATTCAAGATATCCACGTAAATCGAAGAATTGCTCGTTTTATGTGGCAGTAGGTGTGGCACATCGTTAGTGGAATCGATGGCAGTTGGAGCCGAAAGGTTTTCTAGTGGCGACCACGAGCAGGGAGGCGGTGGGTAGGTAGGATACCCACTAGGTGACGACATAGTTAAAGTTGCGAGAAATCGCTAAATGTGACCGGCGCATCTTTGTGGATTGCCTATGTACTGAGCGTCCATCGGCTAAAAATATGATAAACAAATTTGGCAAGTTACCGATTTCGAGTTGCTCCCGGATTGGTCAACGTAAATCTGACATGTACCTGGCCACCTAAGAGTAATAAGATGATGGAAGGAAGGCGATGAAACCAAGAAGGAATGAAATAACTAAATGTAAGTTATTGTGATGGAAATAAGGTGAGAATAAAAGAAATTGAGAAGTATGACAGTGAGTGAAGAATAAAGATGAAAGATCTGAAAAACTTAATTGTAAACAAAGACCCTGATCCAAACTAATTAGGGGTACGAGAGGCCTCCGATAGCAGGGGCCACAATAAAAAAAAAAAAAACGTAAATCTGACGGACGGACCGAACACGGCATCCATATTTAAACACGTCAAAATATATGACAATGTTAGAGGAACTTTGACTACCGTCTACACGGCGGCAGCTCATATGAATTAGTTTTTAATTAAAGTAATGCTAAATATAAATAAACTCAGGACAGTGCATAGTCCTAAACAAGATTAACCTTTCCCAGCACTCTGACAAATAAATACATTTAAAAAAACTTTTAAGTTAAACGGTTTCTGATACCCATATTTTGGTGGTTGTAGAAAAATATTTACCTAGTCCGCCATATTGGAACGGCGTCCATCTTGAATTTTAAATTTTGACATAATCATCGTGTTTCACTAGTGTAGCCCTTTCAATTGATACCCATATTGAGAGGGTTAAGGAAAAATATGTAATCCGCCATTTTGTATCGGCGGCCATCTTAGATTTATAATGTTATTGATTTTATTGTATGGTATTGTCATCTAAATTAAATGTGTGTACCAAATTTCAGATCAATCTGACAACGGGAAGGTGCTTAAATTTCTAATTTTGACTCATATAAATAAACAAATAAATTCCGTACGGGTCGAACTAAATAAAACCGTTTAAAACGGCCGTTATCGCCTGCGGCCATTATATCATAGTCAACAGATAAAAATTAAACCACAGATAAAAATAAACTCTACAAGATTTTTACCATAAGAATAAGTACTTGCAATTATATTGCGTAGTAAGAAGTTTAGGCATTATTATCATGTTAAAAAAAAAAAAAAACAAAGATATGTCACTCGGACGTGAATTCACGCCCGCGGGCTGTAACATTTCTTATTAACACTCAGACAGTGGAGGGTTGACATTCCTTATTCATTTCTCCTTAAGGATGGACATTTTTCCTGAGGATTTTATGTGGACCTATATTTTCTTACAATTTTAAGAAATATCAAATAGAATTTTCTTTTTAATCTTTCATTTTCAAATCATTAATAATTTGTTTGTAATATCCACGAGAAAGGCTCTTTGAGAATAAAAAAGTAAGCTATTTAAAAGTATTCTTCACTGAGATCAAACGTTCAGCTGCCAGCACCTGATTAAACTCTTTGTTATCTTTGTTATTAATTTTTTACTAAAGATTTTATTAAGGGTCACCCTTTCGTCAACGACGAAATGTGAAGATAATATTTAACAAGATGGTTATCCAAGATAGAGTGAACGGCTTATATCTAGAGGTCAACCAGATGAGAAAGGCTCTCAATGTATGAGAATAATAAGAATAATTTATACAAATCACTTTAATCACTGGTTCATATGTTAACAGATAGAAGAGAAATATGTTAAGTTGTAATTTGTTTGATTGATTTTTGTTAGGCGTTCTGATCGTGACGGTACTGACGTAAGACGTGGTGGATGAGGGCGGTCCGTTCTACGGTCAAAGGCCTGGGGGTCGGCTGATCGTTAGAGGACTGGCGGTACTGGTTCTCTTGGGGCCTGTTGTTTACTTGTCTTCCGGATCCATCGTTTTCCTGTTGTTGCTCGGTGGAGTAAGGTCTGCCTTCATTGTTGACGACAGCGTTGAAGCCACTTAAGTCATCAGCCCTGTAGTCCACAGTCCTGGTGAGTCCATCAGGCTGCAGCAGCGAGTATTGTCCCAGGACAGTTCCTCCACGACGCGTCTCCTGCTGACGCTTGTAGTCTCCGGTCCTGGCGCTGTTCACCTCGTAACCATAGTCGTAGTTCCTTGGAGGTTCCTGGTACTGCGCGGGAATGTACAGCTGCTGGGGCTCTAACACCATGCAGCTCGCAGCTGCCACCACCACAAACATGATTACCAGCTTATGGATCATTTTGATTCTACTTTGTTTTCTTCTGACGGTTGTATTCAATATGATTTATCAAATTCGGTAGCACTGATATTTATATTGGTAGAAGTGTAATACAACACCGGCTACCGCAATATGTGAGACATGAACACTTCGAACCGTCATTTGATATTTAATGATCTAACCGAATTTAAGACATATTTGTTTTTGTGTAGCTAGTCAAATTGTTTATTATTTTGTGATCTTATTTTTAATTACAGGAGCGAGTGGATTATGAATCATTGAAAGATGGCTAGCTGACTCAACAGACTTTGTCCACGTCATGTCGGAACTAAAAACAAACTTAAATAGTGTAGAACATTAATAGTTATGTTTTGATGCGTAAAACATTGATGCTTTTCTAACTAGGGAACAGGCATCATACTGTGTATCAAAAAGTAAATTTAAAACTACCGAGCATTAGCAAAGCAGGTAATTTTGTTTTCCTAGGATGGTATCTCTGTCTTTAACATTTGCTAAGCGTGTTTGTCAAAAGTTGGAATTTGACATTTGACTCGATACAAACCATTTTGAAGGATTTTTGTGTCTTAACCCTTTCCACTCCAAAGCTGTTATGTAGCATCGATAAAATTTAATTGAATTATAGTATCATGCGATTCTAGAATATGTTTCATTCATTCGTGATTCAAACATTTTAGTAACAAAAATCTTTCCTATTTTAAAATAATTTAAGAAGTATTACACCATGTCGAGTATCACTCGACAGTGGAGCTTGTGGAACAAAATCAGTGTCGAGTGACACTCGACATTGGAGTGGAAAGTGTTAAATATGGCAAGTTTCGATTGATAGATGTCATACTGCAAAAACTCGACTCATATCGTTCCGTAACCACCGCATTCGCCTGATTTGGCTACATGCGACTTCTGGGCATTGGACTTTATTGCTACAGGCTATTCAACAAATTTAAAAGGCCAATGCGGTGACGCCGTTTTGATACGACTGAGGGATTAGATACCTAATCAAAGGTTTTGTAGGCTTTACCGGAAAAAGATTATCTAGACAATTTTAAGGACTGGAAAAAGTGCGATCTATCGGACGAGGTTTACTTTAAAGAATGAGTAAAGAATTTACATTTTATTAATAATTTCATCTTACTTTTTGGTTACATATTACTATGAGAAATACATAGATTTTTTGGTTCCACATACACTTACTATTAAACTTGCGTTAAGAGTATATAATACAAACAACAATTTGTCACAAAAATAATTATAACATGGATCAATTATAAAAGAGTAAAACCTGAACTAAATTAAAATTTCAAAACGTCGTTTTAAGCTCATTGACGCCCACTGCAAGGTATATTAAATATTATTTTAATATAAAATTGTTAGCAATTTTTTGTTTAAATTTTTATCAATTATTTAAACATAGAAAATAAAAATGTTTTGAAAAATTGAAGACCTCAAACCAGAATATATCATGTCGCTTTGTACTTATTCTCGACATCATCATTTTAGCTGTAATACGCCCACAGCTGGACAAAAGCCTCAACCATAGACATCCAATATCTATTGGAAGCGGCATCTGATGTCTTCTGTCGATTCCTACTAGGTCGTCTATCAATCTGTGTAAACACGATATGCTTGTCTCACTCTAGCCGCGTGAGACCCCAGATCAACCAAGGACATACTTCCAAGACACCGTACACCACCCGAACCATCTGGTGGCCCAAGCGGCCAGTTACACACCAGAAAAAAACCCGACAACAGAAAAGCGTAGGCCACGCCACGCAATACCGAACGAGAACGCACCGATCCCGAAATGGATCAAAAGATGCCCCCCAAAAAACCAAGAGGGGCCCCCAAAAAGAAGGTCACACACAAAGTGACGAGACACGCCCAAGCAAGAGGGCCCACCGAAAAGTAGCTACCAAGAGGTAGATGAAAGAAGACGACACAGCGACGCCGATAGAGTCTCTGTGTTTGGCACTAATCGGTGTAATATAACTCCTGAAGATGCCCCGTGGAGAAGTGAAACAGGTGTTGAGTGATTTGACGGTGGCAGTTGTGTAATTTGTTTGCCGCATACGCATTTATCAGCGGGCTGGCGGACGGTGCACTTTGTTGCACGACTACCACTGCATGTGCGGAAGTGGCTAAATCTTGGTCCTTTTCTTGCTTAGGATGGATTTCCGCAAGGTAACGCCTGATTCCATTAAATACGGAGAACAGCAGCGGAGACTTCAGCTCCACACCGAGTCCCACACAACGCACCGACGCGCCGAGCGGCGAATATAGTATAGCATTAGGAAATACTCGTCGAAGACCGGCGAGCCCTGGAACCTACGAAGTTGTAACAGCCTCACAAGACTAACAACAGATTCAACACCCAGAATACAGAGAGAGAGACAGAGCCCAGATCAAAGAAACTTTAAATCTAGGGAGTTTGTTTCTCAAACATCTTATCTAAATCAAAAGCATTACTTTAGATTTCCTATCAAGGCTGTTCAGACATTCGATCTCCTTGCTGGAGCGGTTTTAATATATTTTGTTTCTATTTTATAAGTAACGTGATAGTTTTCTAAGTATCGTATTATTTATTGGAAACGGCACTGTTATGGAAATTTTAACGACATTATCTTTATATCTTATATTAGTTGCCAAAGTCTCAATTGTTATATTATATTGACAATCTAAATGGTCTCATCCACTATGACTGGGTGGTCAGATCGTTGTGCATTTTTCAGTGAAAAATCACTAGAACAAACTTTTTCAAACCAATTTAAACACTACCTTTCTTTTAAGGCTTCATCTCCATATAGGGCATATAATTTCTTTTATGCTTGCGATGCGTTTTTGCCTTTTTGGAAGTAATACAATAAAATATATCGGAAGTGCACGTCCCGTTTTTCTATTTTTAAATCTGAATTAAAAACTGAACAACTGATCGATATAATTATTTTACTAATTAAAAGTAGAAGTCAATACAGTAAGAAAAAATATAGGTTAGATGCTCTGGCCATGTTAACAAAACAAAATAAAGTGTAGAATGAATCTATCGACAAAAACGGCAATGGTCTAGTTGTTAACCCGATAGATTTGTTAAAAATAGAAGATGTATGAGAGAAATCTGTGTAGGTCTATGTGGAACAGTGAGCGTCCTCTGGCAGAAATGATGATAATAACCCTTTCATTGGTTGATTAAATCCATCTTTTCTAAATACTACCATCAGGTTCATATGGAAATAGTAATCAAGAAGAATCGAATTTCGACTTAATATTTCACGATTTATTAAAAATGGAAGGTAATCGAAAGCAAAATTGGCTTCCTCTGTGTAAAGATAGATGCAGCTACCTATATTCTCCAACCCTTCCATCCAACACTCACCTGAAGTGGACTACTTTAGCAGTTGCCTCGGGCCAGACCTACATATCAGGCCAGCTATGTATGGTCTTCTTAGCTTTCATTTTGAGTGACCAGACCAAAGGATAACCATAGGAGGGTGGGGACATCCCCTAGCCAACTTAGCCCATCACAACATGTAACCAATGATTGATTGATTTTAGAAGCCAATATCATCATCATCATTTCAAACACAGGACGTCCACTGCAGGACAAAGGCCATCACCATAAATATCCGAAAAGTCCGGTAGACCTGCATCGAGTGTTTTCCTAGGATCTTAATAAGATTATCTATCTACTTTCGTCTTACGCAGCGTTTGCCGGTCTGCGGTCTCCATAACCTTACGGCTCCAAAGTATATCCGTTTTTCCTGCTCCTGATTCAGCTTGCAAATCCGGTGGGCAATGTAGGTTACTTTCATTACTCATCAGCTAACAGAATAAAGATTTATGTTTAATTCAATCTAATATAATTTTTAACACGTTTGCAGATTTTTTTAGTACAGTCGTGAGGATAAGTGATCAATTGAAACAATAAAAGCTGACCGATTTCTGATCCCGTAACACTAAACACAGATATTTGCAAGTGTATATGGCCGCAATCATTAGAACTGTAACAATGGGGCAGATCATTGACACAGATGCATCTGCATTGTCTTGTGATTTCTGGGACGAGCTGACGACTGCACCTTCATTGTTGCAATCTTTTAACGTTCTCTAGTTTTGTGTGGGGCCGGCCATGTATACTGTTTGCATTGTGGACTGCATACGTGCATTCTCTTGTGTAGATCGTAAAATTAAAATTGCTGCGGTGTGTTATTTAGTTTTATTTATTTAATATGAAAAGGAGTTCTTATAGTGTATGTGTAGTGCTTAATATATGAAGCATTCTAAATGGATATCCAACAGAGAAATCCAGTCCCCAGGAATGTTGATGATTTAAAACTTGCATTGATGGAAGAAAGGGACAATTTGTATCAAGAATTAATCGACAGCCTTATTTTGAATATGGGCAATCGTATACAAACACTAATATTATCGCGGGGGCAACACTCGTTATTAATTTCATTTTTAAAATTGAATCAATGATAACTGAAAACGAAAAATTCCTGAATCTCAATTTTTCCATAACTTTTCGAAAATAAGTATTTTGCAGCTTATTTAATTATTATTTTAAGTAATTTGAGCGGAGGTAATTATTTTGTATTAAAATAAGTCTGAAAAGTTGTGCCGGTGTGTGATATTTTGAAAATAGAACACATTGTCAATTTTGACTTTCAGTATATCGTTTACTTTGTTAAGTTTTGTGTAGTTTGTATAGCAATGCTGTAATAATATTTGTAATTATTAATATAATACTTGTTTACGTCTTTGGCTTACAACTCGAAATATTTACACATCTTA
Organism: Battus philenor; assembly: GCF_028537555.1. Lineage (NCBI taxonomy): Eukaryota > Metazoa > Arthropoda > Insecta > Lepidoptera > Papilionidae > Battus > Battus philenor. Next base: position 12,456,184 of record NW_027181683.1, read on the forward strand.
CTCCTGGATTCAGATGAATTATAATAAAGAATATAATTATTGTTGCCCAGTAAAGTGTTCAATGTATAAGATTATAAAATTACAAAGAATTGAAAAAATTCTAGCAGAATAAAAAATTAATATTTTAAAAATTTCTAAATTCACGTATGCATTTAAACGCACTTTAGGATAAGACAATTATTTTCAACATAGTAAGCTACCACCAGCTCGGAATTATGATCTGCTGGGACGCTGCTATAGCGTATATATCATTGTCAAATTAAATTTAACAATAATGTACACGTTAAAAAAAAACAAGTTCACGTCAACTTAGTTTAAAATAGTTTACTATTTTAGTTAGTAAATAGTTTGAAGCTTGAACACTTACGTATGTATATACGCAAGTAAAATTTTCGGCAATATTAAAGGTAATTATAAAAACAAAAGTCTGGACGCTAATGTCTGTGGAATATAGATCTTAATAATAAAAAAAACATCGAGAAATAGATCATTCGTCGATTCATTTTGCCGAGGAGGCAGTATTCGGTAAACTATGAAACGTCTGGTCCAATATCCTTCGACGCCTTGAGACGGAAGTCTATATCCAATTTGTGTTAACGGTGATGATCACGGGTACAGGTACGTGGTTTCTTACTTCTTCCTTCATTAGCAAGTTCACAGTTTCTCAACGAGTCATGGAGAACCCTATGCTTGCTTAGTCAATAAATCGCAATTAACCTATCACCCACACGATAAATCCATGGAATGCTGAGAAGTTACGTCATGAATAAACAAAATAAAAAACTGAAACTTTGATAAAAGAATTTATTATACATTTACAAATTTCGATCGTTATTTATTCACGTTAATCGTTATCTACAAAATTATAAAAAAAGAAACGAACTTAACATTAGAGGTACAGTATGGTATGTTCGCTTGTGGTCATAGATGGTAATGGGATTGGAACAACGTCTTTAGTGAGCGTGGCGGTATTGGCGTAAGACGTGGTGAATGAGGGCGGTATTCTCCACGGTCAAAGGTCTTGGGGTCGGCTGATCGTTAGAGGACTGGCGGTACTGGTTCTCTTGGGGCCTGTTGTTCACTTGTCTTCCGGATCCATCGTTTTCCTGTTGTTGCTCGGTAGAGTAAGGTCTGCCTTCATTATTGACAACAGCGTTGAAGCCACTCAGGTCATCAGCCCTGTAGTCCACAGTTCTGGTAAGTCCGTCGGGCTGTAGCAGCGAGTATTGTCCCAGGACAGTTCCTCCACGGCGCGTCTCCTGCTGACGCTTGTAGTCACCGGTCCTGGCGCTGTTCACCTCATATCCGTAGTCGTAGTTCCTTGGAGGTTCCTGGTACTGCGCGGGGATGTACAGCGGCTGGGGCTCCAACACCATGCAGCTCGCAGCTGCCACCAACACAAACAAGATTACCAGCTTCTGGATCATTTTGATGTTCAGTAGTAGTTGCACTGTTGAGGTTAAGACCGAATGTGATTGATTGATTGGTCTCTGTGGGTATTTATATCGCTCTGAATTGTAACACGATATCATCTTGCGTAGTGAATGCCACATGAAAAGTTTCTAAATGCATATATCTGATGCGGTCGGATTTCGACCTTGAAGAGTTCAGGTGTCTTAGCAAAAATATCTTTCTAGATATATTCTATGACCTAGGTTGATGCTTTAGAGAGATTTGTCGCATTTGAATTTGGAGAAAAAAGATTTTGACAATAGAAAAGAAATCTCTGTATTCAAATTCAAAATAAGTTTATTCAAGTAGGTATTATGCATATTCAACATTAAATTATTTCATTTCTCAACATTATAAATAGTAAGCGACTACCGCATCGGAATACTGATCTGCTAAAAAGTAACTGGCCAGAAACAAAACAGTTCCTCTTTTCAAAATAAATTTTAAAATGTTACATTAGGTAAAAATCAAACAAAGCGTATTTGGTTCAAAACTCGGAATATACGTCAAACTTACTAAAACATAGTGAACAATACACATTATTGAATTTGATTATCTATTGCGCACAGATTAATGAAAAGAAATACGTTTTTTAAAATTTAAATACATTTCTTTACTTTTAAAATAATTAATATTTAAAATTAGATTCAGTCATTACCGGAAGGTGTATATGACCGCAGACATAATTTAAGAATAGCTTTCGAATAATGAGAGAATTTATTTGATTTTTCAAATTTAAATCGATGTTTATTTGCTTTTCTTCTACAATCATTTTTTTATTATCATTCATTATTTGCATGCAATTAAAAAATATTTTTAATGCCAAAGAAGTGTAAATACAGGTAGCCAATTTTTATTTTATTTTTCTTGCTTTTTCCTAAGATACTGTAACGCTAGTATGAAATAAGTGAGATGTTGTTTTCTTTAATATTATTTGTTTATTATCGTTAAGATATAAGATAGTATATATGAGCGTATACGAAGACAAGTTTTTCACGTGTATTGAATATAAATTGTTAAATTTTTAAACGGTTTTATTTAGTTCGACCCGTACGGAATTTTTTTGGATCAAAATTAGAAATTGAAATTTAGGCACCTTCCCGTTGTCAGATTGATCTGAAATTTGGTACACACATTTAATTTAGATGACAATACAATATAATAAAATCAATAACATTGTAAATCTAAGATGGCCGCCGATACAAAATGGCGGATTACGTATTTTTCCTTAACCCCCTCAATATGGATATCAAATGAAAGGGCTACATTAGTAAAACACGATGATTATGTCAAAATTTAAAATTCAAGATGGACGCCGTTCCAATATGGCGGACTAGGTACATATTTTTCCACAACCACAACAATATGGATATCAAAAAACCGTTTAACTTAAAAGTTTTTTAAATGTATTTATTTCTAATAATTTCTCGTAACTCTATGACTAAAATATCTACGACGTACTCAAACAGGAACAATACAATGCTTATGGTATGTACAAAAATATTGACATATGTCATTCCGCAACCACCGTATTCGCCTGACTCGGCTCTGTGCGACTTCAGGAAACTAAAAAGGCCAATCGTTTTGACACGTTTGAGGAGATAAAAACTGAATCGAAGAAGATCTTGAAGGAACTTGACGCCTTAAGACAGAAGTCTATATCGAATTTGAGTTAACAGTAATGATCACACAGATCACAGAAGGTGACCAACGTCGAAGTTCTGAAACGAATCGGCCATATACGCGCACTAATGCTCACAGTAAAACGAAGGAAAATCGCTTACTTGGGACACGTTCTTCGACACCAACGATACAATCTCCTTCAACTTATCATGATGGGAAAGGTCGCTGGTAAAAGGAAGGTTGGTAGGAGAAAGAAGTCGTGGCTTCGTAACATTAGAGAGTGGACCGGAATCGCCAGCCCCGCTGAGCTATTACGCAGAACCAAAAATAAGGAAGAGAGCAGGAAGCTGATAGCCAACCTCCACTAGTTGGAGAGGCACTTCAAGAAGAAGAAGAAGTGATGATCACGGATACAGACACGTGGTTTCTTACTTCTTCCTTCATTAGCAAACTCACTGTTGCTCAACGAGTCATGGAGAACCCTATGCTTGCTTAGTCAATAAATCGCAATGAACTTATCACCCACACGATCAATCCATGGAATGCTGAGAAGTTACGTCACGAATAAACAAAATAATAAACTGAAACTTTGATAAAAGAATTTATTATACAATTACATCATTTCCATCCTTATTTATTCACGTTAATCGTAATAAAATTTATCTACAAAATCATAAAAAAAGAAACGAACTTAACATTAGAGGTACAGTATGGTATGTTCGCTTGTGGTCGTAGATGGTAATGGGATTGGAACAACGTCTTTAGTGAGCGTGGCGGTATTGGCGTAAGACATGGTGGATGAGGGCGGTATTCTCCACAGTCAAAGGCCTGATGGTCGGCTGATCGTTAGAGGACTGGCGGTACTGGTTCTCTTGGGGCCTGTTGTTCACTTGTCTTCCGGATCCATCGTTCTCCTGTTGTTGCTCGGTAGAGTAAGGTCTGCCTTCATTGTTGACGACAGCGTTGAAGCCACTCAGGTCATCAGCCCTGTAGTCCACAGTCCTGGTGAGTCCGTCGGGCTGCAGCAGCGAGTATTGTCCCAGGACAGTTCCTCCACGGCGCGTCTCCTGCTGACGCTTGTAGTCTCCGGTCCTGGCGCTGTTCACCTCGTAACCGTAGTCGTAGTTCCTTGGAGGTTCCTGGTACTGCGCGGGAATGTACAGCTGCTGGGGCTCTAACACCATGCAGCTCGCAGCTGCCACCAACACAAACATGATTACCAGCTTCTGGAACATTTTGATGTTCAGTAGTAGTTGCACTGTTGAGGTTTAGACCGAATGTGATTGATTGATAGGCCTCTGTGGGTATTTATATCGCTCAGAATTGTAACACGATATCATCTTGCGTAGTGAATGCCACATGAAAAGTTTCTAAATGCATATATCTGATGCGGTCGGATTTCGACCTTGAAGAGTTCAGGTGTTTTAGCTAAAACATATTTCTAGATATATTCTATGACCTAGGTTGATGCTTTAGAGAGACTTGTCCCATTTGTTTTTGGAGAAAAAAGAAATTGATTTGGAAGAATATATCAAGGATTAACATTTAATAAACAAATTTACCTTAAATATTTAATGGAATCAGGCGTTTGGCATGACTCTGTGTTTGGCACTAATCGGTGTAACATAACTCCTGTAGATCCCCCGTGGAAGGGTGAAACACGTGTTGAGTGATTTGACGGTAGTAGTTGTGTAATTCGCATTGTTTGCCGCATACGCATTTGTCAGCGGGCTGGCAGGCGGTGCACTTTGTTGTACGACTACCACTGCATATGAGGAAGTGGCTAAATATTGGTCTTTTTCTTAAATTTACCTTAATTTTTGATGGCAGTATTATATTAAATTATTGTATATTTATATTATGTATTGATGTTTAATAATTTGAAAAGTTAAAAAGCCATCTTTATGCTTTACTTGTCTTCGTTTTTCTTTGACCTAAATTATTTGTATTGAGGTAAACAGAAAGAGATTTGAGTGATCGCTGACACAGTTTCTACTGTGCTGTCTTAAAAACTTCGCGTTGTCGAGTATTTTTAGAAAACTTTTGTGCTTTTGGTTTATTTTTTGACACGTAAATTTCATTTTACTTTTAGCGACAAAGGTAAAGAAAGATTTCTTTTATACGTAATTGAATTAATCACTCAGGTTTAGTCGTGATGTAATATATTTTATTTGTGGAGTAGATAGCCTTTTCAGATTTATTTTTAAAGCCTCCCATGTATTTAGTTTTATCAAATAATTCAAATTATTTAGTACTTTTTATCATACATAGGTATACATCAAAAGATTTTTAATTTCATATTAAGATTTCTCTAAGTACATACGCTATATACATATGCTAATGTATGTATGTTTGTATATGTTTTGTTTATATGAACACCTAACTATCCGTTATTTATCCGTCTACTGTTTCTATACTATGGTTGTCCTGTAAGAAATTGCCTCGTGTGATAAAATCGCCAAATGTATATTTTACTATTATGAAACTATGTATATTTTTAGCGTGTATAATAAATAAAATTAAATTTAATTATACTAACCTGTATGGTATGGCCACATTCAACGAAAACCAGATGACTACGTGGTAAAAACTGCCTAAAGCCTCCCAGAATTCCTAAGAGGGAGAGGGCGTCCAAAAGCTACGTGGTGGTCTAATATCGGAAAGGAACTGGTAACCCTTCAACTTGATGCAGAGACAACCCAGGATAGAGTGGCCTGGTGCAAATTGATAAGAAAACCCGTTTGCAAATAAAGGGAAAAGGGAAGGAAGAAGAAGAAGATACTAACCTGTTATTATGAGTATTATTTATTTATTTTTATTTTAATAGTAAAAAGCTGCAATATATCACATACACGCTGCGGTGGTAACGATCTTAAGACTTGAGTTTTGATATTAAGCAAAATATACAGGATGTTTTGTTAGAAGTATAAAAGCTTTAAAGAAGTGTATATATATATATATATATATATATATATATATATATATATATATATATATATATATATTGTTTCTTTTTTTTTAGCCGATAGGCGCCCACTATAACACATAAGCCTTTTCTAAAGATCGCAACAATGATCGACCTTGCACTGCCCTCGAGTTTGACTATGTCGTCATTTCACCTGGTGCTGGGCCTATCTACGCCGCGTCTATCTGATCGCGATGTTCCCCACCTACTGCCACTTCAGACACGATTCGAGCTACGTCGGTGATCTAGGTTCTTTTGCGGTTCTCCTCGTTTTTCGATAACTCATTTATTGTTAATTAATGTTACGTAATAAATCACGTAATTATTATATAATCAGAAAAAGACTAAAATTTCTGATTACTAAATATAAAAATTTATTATTGTTTAATATCTGTCTATGCAGTTTTTGTATAGCCCAAAAGGATCGCATGCCAATATCAAAAATAAATATATGTATCATAGAATAGAAATAGAAACCTTTAAAATTTTTTGTTAACTAACGGGCTATGTATTTCTACTTTAACCAATCATCCTGTATAAATTATGTTAGTTTGACAACTACGAGTAATTTCTAACGGATTCTAATTTTCATACAATCTAGTAAGCAGACTAGATAATATTTAAACTTTAATTAAAAACTTAAGAAAAGAACCAATATTTAGCCACTTCCGCACATGCAGTGGTAGTCGTGCAATAAAGTGCACCGCCCGCCAGTCCGCTGATAAATGCGTATGCGGCAAACAATGCGAATCACACAACCGCCAAAGCCAAATCACTCAACACGTGTTTCACCCCTCCACGGGGCATCTTCAGGAGTTATGTTACACCGATTAGTGCCAAACACAGAGAGTGAGATTTTCTTGCTTAGGATGGACTTGACACTGAAACGCCAGATTCCATTAAATAATTAACAAGTTGTCTCCGTCCGTTCCGAGAAAAATGCGCTCCAATATGTAGACAAGGTTACGTTGTTTGGCGAGATTTTGTAACATATGCACTCCAATCCAGCACTTGCAGTCTGGACCTCAGGGGTAGAAACTTATTATACTTTAATTACGTACTTATATTGACCCGCTCACAGGTCCTCACGTTTAACGAACCATGGAGAGGTCTAAGCTCGGGATTTGATGTCGAATTAGGAATGTGGCGGAGAAAGATACCGATATAATAACATATAAAAATAAATACATTTAAAAAACCTTGAAAGTTAAACGGTTTTTTTGATACCCATATTGTGGTGGTTGTTGAAAAATATGTACCTAGTCCGCCATATTGGAACGGCGTCCATCTTGAATTTTAAATTTTGACATAATCATCGTGTTTTACCAGTGTAGCCCTTTCATTTGATACCCACATTGAGGGGGTTAAGGAAAAATATGTAATCCGCCATTTTGTATCGGCGGCCATCTTAGATTTATAATGTTATTGATTTTATTATATTGTATTGTCATCTAAATTAAATTTGTGTACTAAATTTCAGATCAATCTGACAACGGTAAGGTGCTTAAATTTCATTTTCTAATTTTGACCCAAATAAATTCCGAACGGGTCGAACTAAATAAAACCGTTTAATAATAATAGACATCGAGACAAATGGCTTCGGGGTCCTTAAAGTTCTATAGTGAAGACAAATGACCAGAAACTATACATAATGTATACACATGATATATACTATATTGTTAGTATATTTATTTGGTACTATAGTCCATCGTGGGTCGTCAACAGCTGGGCATCGGTCACCTTTTACAGATTTTCAATAGCACGTGCTAGAAGTGGCCTGTATCCATTCTATGTTTGACTTTAACAATGTCATCTGTCCACTTTGTGTTCGTCTGTTGTGTTGGTGATCTATGGTCTCTATTTCAAAACCTTAAGATTCCAACAGCCCTGCCTGCCCTAAGCGCCCAAGAAGCTATTAGCTTTATCGCACTATTTAACTAACATAGATATCGCGTTTAGCAGTTTCGACGTGCTAACAAATTAATGACAAACTTATTTGAACTCGCTTTGAAATAAAACGTAAATAAGTTAGAGCCGTTCGCCAGCTAGTAAGAAAATAATGTTTGTTCCACTTTAACGAATGTTCTAGATTCGTTGTACTAATTTAAATTAAAACGACACCGTATACAAACGTAGTTTATTAATTATATTTGCTAGTAGACTATAGAGCATGGTTGCACAGACTTATTAAGACTAGGGGCCACTCGGGCAAATCACGAACTGATGGCGGGCCGGCCGCCAGAAGTATAAGTAATTATATTTTTTTGATTTTATTCTGGAATAGAATTCAATATTTTTCGAATACGAGAGTATTATTTTTGCTGTCGGCGGGCCCACATTCGACCGGTGGGCGTCTGTGCATCCATGCTATAGACCATTGATGTAGATTTTCAATTGAATATGAGGATTAGATACGAGTTTATTATTATATTTTTACATTTGGGATTTGACTACGAGTGAATTAGGAGTGAAGAGCTTGCCCGAACAAAAGTAACCGACATCGACTAGGTGATGCGGCGTCGATTGTCCTTCTTTATGTGGACTTACGACATTGTTGAAGTCTCGAAATATCACTGAATGCGGGCAGCGATGGACCGACAACAGTGACAATCTTTGAAGGTAGGCATAGCCATCATTGGCGAATATAAAGCTCAACGAATCCGCTGGCTTGGTCACTTGGAGCGAATGGGATCGGATCGAAGCGTAAAGGTAGCGTACCAGGAAAAACCGAGGGGTCGAAGACCAGTGGGTAGACCCAGGTTTCGCTGGATCGATCGCGTTGAGGCAGACTTGCGCGAATTGAATGTCAACCAATGGCAGACGATGGCGCAAGATAGAGGAAAGTGGAAGTCTCTCGCTTCGGAGGCCAAGACCCACTTTGGGTCACTGAGCCAGCGGAGTAAGTAGTAAGTAAGTATAGCCATTGGCATCTATCGGTAGATATGATGATGAATAAAACAATGTTATTAAAAACTATAATTTATTAATTTATGAAAGAAAATGGCACAGATGAGAAAGTTTTCACGGGAATCACGCAATAAAGTTATTTACAATATACTGAGTGTGGATTATAGGAAAGAAGGTAATAGAATTTTTAAGACAAATCTTCAGGTGACAGTGAAGGCAGTGCTGCAAACGCATTTCCATTCATCTTAGACAATGGAGGTAAGATTGCAATATCTCAAACAATTTCGATGACAAGATGCAAATTTTCTTATAAGTTACTCGGTGTCATTAGTTTCGTCTTCGTTGTTAGTCGAATAAGGTTTTACAGGTTTTGTAGGATGCGATGTATGAGGGCTGCGTGCGAGTTCGTTGGAGGCGTTGATTCACGGTTCCTCGGTTGCCATGACTGTTCCAACTGAGAACGTTCATCACTTCGTTCAGCTTCAACGTTATCATTTTCTTTCTGTTTATCAGCTTGGGATTTCGGTACACCCAAATGGTTCACCACAGCGTTAAAACCGTTTACATCATCAGCTGTGTAATCAACGGTTCTGGTAATACCATCAGGTTGAAGAAGGGAGTAGTGACCGATCACCGAATCTCCGTTTCTCGATTCCTGCATTCTCTTGCAATCTCCCGTGTACGCATCGCTGACTTCATATGCGATGTCGTACTTTGGACTCGGTTCTTGATACTGGATAGGAAGATACAGTGGTAAAGGTGCTTGGTGTAACACCATGCAGCTGGTGGATACGACCAGAGCAAACAAAACTGTGATTTTACTCATTGTTGATATCTTTAACGCAATCGTATTGACTGTGATTTGCTGAATGGAACACCAGTGAATATATATGAATTGGAATGTAACAATATATTGCATTTCACAATGATGTCTAACCACCCGTGGTACATGACAGCTGATACCGCACGACGGTCTGAACGCAGACCTTGAGGTGTCAAATGATATTCTCAAATTAGTTTAACCGACATTTGGCTACTTATTTGTTCTAAATTTAAATTATTATTTTTTTCCTTTTTAGATTTTTAGTTATTTACTATTCAACAAACCAAATTTTATCTATATCAATCGCGTTTATTTTTATCAACCTTAACCATCCTCGTCTTCTTCGAAATCATGTGCTTGATAGAGCAATCATGATTGTGGGAAGCGATGCACGTTTCTTCATAGCCTTCAAAAATGCCTTTGTATTTAAATTTGCTTACTGTAGTGTCTTATAAATAAAGAACATGTCACTATATCAATTATGTATAAGTTATATCCCTGCATCCGTTACATATTGTGTATCCTTTGTAACATTGTCATTAAATGAACCAAAGTAGTATATCTTCAGGCATTGTTTTCTTGAAGTACACAGTGTAATGTTAATTAAACATTTCTCGTAGGTACGTTACTTTTATTAAGTTATTAATATATGTTTTACAATTGTCCCCGTCTCGCTAAGTCGGAATATTTCCAAGAGAGGCCGTGTTGCCATAGAGCATCCAAGTTTATTCGTCTCACTTCTCTATGCTGCGTTCATACACAGCACAGTTCTTAGTTTCTTAGTATCATCATCATAATTTTAAACGAACACCTACTACTGAACATACGTATCCTATGTAGGTTTCCATTAAGTTGGAAGCAACTGCGCCCAGTCATTCGACGACTTTAACAAGATCTTCTGTCCACCTTACATGTGATCGTACACAAATGATCACTGTATTCAGAGTTCCCCAAACTTTTTCGAGTCGTAGACCCCTTGCCATGTTTTTCCGTGTTGGGTAGACCCCCTACTTACCTGATATTGATTTCCTGTAAATTTCTAATTGTAGTGAAGTTTAGTGTTAAAAACTTAAAGTAAAAACACATGTTAATTTATACATTTATTAATTGAATTTAAATTAAAACTATTCAAAATATAATTTTGTATGTTTTATGTAAAATTACGTAACATTAAATAAACATAAAATCAACTATAAATAGTGAGAAGGATGAACCTGATGCTTTAATAATAAATTATCAACATTTGGCGACAATTCAATCTGTTTTGATATTATAAGATGATGTAAGTAAATAGGTACTATCAGTGTAAGTGTTGAGATCCACTATCGTGGACCCCCATTTTCATTTCATGGACCCCCAAATTTTTTTCGCTGATGTAAACCCCATGCAGGTTGTCAGAGACCCCTAGGGGTCGATATAGACCACTTTGGGAATCACTGCTGTAAATGATTCATTTTACATTCAATGGTGATGAATTAATTTCATATTTTCTTATCATCATTTTCTCTGCTTTATGTCTCTCACTTCTGTGTATCCTAACCTTTTCGGACCCCGTTTTTGAGGACAACTCATTCTCCTATAATTTTTTAGGAAAGGGACTTTGATTTCATTCAGTTTTTAGTTCTTCTTTCGTCTATCACAATATCTGGCATTCTATATTCTCCTTTCTTTCGCATTTTCATTCATTCTTATTTATATACCTTCTATGCATCGCCTTCCATCCTTCGTCACGTTTTATTATCTGATTTGATTTATTAAAGCATTTATTTACAATTCTAATTGTTTAATATGACTTTTTTCTAGATCACAATTATTTTTATGTACTCGTTTATTTCCTCTGCATTTTTATTTATTTTTGTTACCTTCTTTTGCATAATTTTTTCATAGTGCAAGAATCTGACCCTCCTTGGAAAGTTTGAGGTGCAATAAGTAGCACCATCGGTGTTACTTATAAGTCGATGTAATTCTGGAATAATGCTATTTTATCAGGTAAATGCCATGCATATGTCAGTACTAGAGTGAAAGTTCGTTGAATGGAACGAGGTTATGACAATGGAGTTTAAAGTTAGATGAATCCTCACCTTGTTGAATAACTGATCTGGGGTCGTGTCGACCTTGCTGTGTTATTCACGTCAGTCTCACCGGCATTTGTCCCTATGCATGGAATAATACAGTAACACTCGAATACAACTCTAGTACTCGTATATATAGGGTAATTGGTTATTGTCATTACATTTGCTGGTATTGTCGTCTTGTCTCTGCGAGCTGGTTTCTGCAACCAAGCTGCACAGGCAACTTCTCAAGGTATCCCAGGAGACCCTTGATGTCATCAGTGATCCGGGGTAGCCCTGTATGGTGCGCATGTACATCGAAGTACATGGACAGCAGTCTCGCATTCTTCCAGGCACGCCCTGTACAGAGAACTATCTGTAACTCCTAAAGTAAATAGGTGTTTGTTAAAAAGATCATGAAGGGTTAATATTCCTGCTACCAGGTGTAGTCAAGGTTGACAGCTGAAGCAGGGTATTGGATAGCCGGCACTCTTCATGACTCGTCCATTACTTACTTTGTCGACTCCTAGTATACACCGATACTAAATCTGGTCTTATCGATTTATAGTGGGATGAAGGGCTCTGGACCAACTATCATGCTTGAGCTTCTCCGGGCCAGTTCATCTGCAGCATCCTTGCCTCTGAAGCTGCTGTGACTTTTTATCTACTGTAGTGTTACAAGGTTATTAATGTATGGTACACCCTAACCAAAGGTCTACATTATAATTATTAGTAATGTTGCAATAAATTTTCATTTGACTTTTAATTGTTTTTATTAACACGTTGAACGCCAGACTAAAAACCATGTTTAGTTCAGTGGGCCGCGACGGACACCATGTAACTGCCATCATGTTGGGTCCAAGAGGCCGCGTCGGACACCATGTGTCAGCATGCCCTCGACCACTTCAGAAGCCTCTAGGGAGCCAACGGACAGTGTTTCGACTGTTTTTACCGAGGCATGTGACCCGCGCGGCCCCGCAGATAAATAATGGGTAAATCGCTGTTTCCGTAAGTCGACCATTATTTTTATGGGTTTTACTGACAATATTTGCAAAAAAACACTTTGGCGATTTTTTGACGATTTTCGATTTAATGGTCGGTCGTGGCCCCAGGGGACAGTATGCTGTCGGACACATGGTGTCCGCTATGGCGTTCAACGTGTTAAACAAATTTTTTTTTCACTATTATTACACGTCAAGAGAAGACAGAAGCTGAATTAGAGTTATATTGATTTCCCCTGTTAGGATATATTTGAATTTGAAAGGTACAATATACAGGGTGATTAGTGATAGGCGTAATATCTTTAAAGGGGTGAAAGTACAGTTCAATTTCAAAGTTCAATTCAAAAGTTAGTAATGTATGGTAGCATTGAGCGGTGGTAACCAAGCGATAGAAGACTAAGACTAGATGATTCTAGGTCGCGGGTTCGATTCTATGTATTGATTGAATTGACACTGCTTACATACGAGTTTCGTCAATTGTTCGTTTTTATATATTGAATAGTTTGAAAGAGTTTATCAATATAATTTTAAAAAATAAATAAAATTGTAGTGCCTGCTTGTAATGTTAAAATAATCGCTTTTTGTTACATACAAATGAGTACATATACGATATAATATTATTTTTCTATTTTTGTGTCTGTCTGTTTGTTCCGTCTAATCCAGAGTTCCCCAAACTTTTTTGTGTCGTAGACCCGTTGCCATGTTTTTCCGTGTTGGGTAGACTCCCTACTTACCTGATATTGATTTCCAGTAAATTTATAACTGTAGTGAAGTTTAGTGTTAAAAACTTAAAGTAAAAACACATGTTAATTTACACATTAATTAATTGAATTTAAATTAAACTACTCAAAATAAAATTTTGTATCTGTTATGTAAAATATACGTAACGTTAAATAAACATGAGACTGCGACTCTCAGGTTTTTACAAGTTCAAAATATATTGCGAATACCGACATCCTATAACTTTTCAACACAATTTTATAAACATATATAATACATTTTTTACTTCATAGGTACTTTTATAAATAATGTAAATGTTTTGATATTATAAGATAGTATGATGTAAGTAAATAGGTACTATCAGTGTATGTGTTGAGATCCACTATCGTGGACCCCTATTTTAATTTCATGGACACACAAATTTTTTTTCGCTGACGTAGACCCCTTGCAGGTTGTCATAGACCCCTGGGGGTCGATATAGACCACTTTGAAAATCACTGGTCTAATCTCTGAAATGGCTGGAGCAATTTTGACGACACTTAATAAAGAGTAACTTAGGCTTTTAAGGTGTAATATTTATTTTAGATAAATTCTTAAATAAAAAAGCTAGATATATTTATTGTTAAATTCCACGCAGATGAAGTCGCGGGCACAGCTAGTTTTCTAATGAAAGATTAATAAAATATCGTCTTTATTGCAATTAATATATGCCGTTAAGCCAAACATATCAGGGACGAGTAATCAAACAGACCGGGCGAATAACAAAAGCTTTGTATTACAAAAACAAACGATAACCGGGGCCAAGTGGCACTTGAGGGATTCCCCCCGTTGCAGAGGCTCGAGGGCACTTACAGGCTCAATTTTATGCCGTTCAAAGATGTCTAATGATTCTAATGCAACCAACAAAGATGTCGGAGGGTTAAGTTTAAGGCTTTTTGTTGTTGAGTGGTTAATGGCAGAGGTTTATTTCAATAGATGAATGGAATGAATAGTTAAACTGGACGGTACATACAGGGTGATTGGTATATGAGTAAAAGTTTTAAAGGGACGAATCACATTATGATTAATAATTGTTATGATAAAACTATACTGCCTGAAGATATTGTCATGTCGCATTCCATTAAAAAAATGTAATATATTTTAGAATGATTTATATAGGATGTTTGTAAATAAGTGTAATAGCGTTAAAGACTTTTGCATAAAAATAATATGTACATTCGATATGTACTAGTTTAATTTATTACTCTGTTACATATAACTATTGGTACAATCACTCTTTACCAGTTTTACCCAACGTAGGGCCCACGTCCCACAGGAGGGCAATTCACACGTATTCAGCTCTTTCGCTTTTGTATAAAAATGATGTTACAAAGGGTGGAGTAAGAATTTTAGAAAGGCTAAGTTGAGACATGGCACATAAAGTTTAATAAACACTGCTTTATACAGAGTGATCGGAAATATTTATGTTGAGAACTAAAATATACATTTACTTCTTCAAAGCTGGTACATTTATATCCGAAAAAAAAAAAAAATGTTTACTCATTTATTGACTTCACGATATCTGTGGAACCTTTAGTCTAAGACATGGAAGCACAGACCGCGGCCCGCCGGTTAAATACTGGTGGCTCGCCGACAGCAGAAATAATACTCTCGTACATTTGAAAAATATTGAATTCTAATTATTATCAATTCTTTATTGTCTTTAATTACCTATACTTCTGGCGGCCGGCCCGCCATCAGTTCATGATTTGCCCGAGTGGCCCCTAGTCTTAATAAGTCTGTGCAATTAATATTTATTTCGTCGAGTAGATGTATAGAATAAAATAAACTAAGATTGATAAAATATTTATATATATATATATATATATATATATATATATATATATATATATATATTATAGCATGATATGAAGTGGTTTATTGAAGTAAACAAGAGATGGTTGTCGCAGGAGGCGAAGAGCAGTCGGTGACGGTGCGGCTGACGTCGGAGCCGAGCGATGCTGTGGCGGCGCGGGGCGAGCGCGTCCTGCTGGCGTGCTCGGCAGCAGCACCGACACGGCTGTCTTGGCGCCACTCGGCTTCCGCCCCACCTACGCGCGATCACACTCTCTCAACATCAGACTCATATAGGTACAGTACAAACCTTCTTTACAATCTGATATATTTTAAATTAAAAAAAAAAACTGTATCTAAGACTTTGATTTGTGAGAAAGAATTGTGGCGTGCATATCGCGCGCCACTCAAACACCAAGCTCTTACCCACGTGACCGTCAATCGCATCGCGGCGGCGGCGGCAGTGGAACAGATAAATGACAGATGGCGCCACAGTAGACGCAACGAAAATCTGCATCGCGCTGTTGAGAGTCTCCGCGCTCATTATAAGGGCTAGCGGAGGTGCGGTCAACACAGCAAGAAGCAACTGAAGATCAAGAAGCAATTGACGAACAAGAAGCTACCGAAAAACAAGAAGCTACAGTACTACGACCACTCTTACAGAATCAAGCTTATTGAAGTTGTAGTATATAAATGTGAAGTTTAACACTAAACCTACCAGTAGCGGTCAAATTGACTAATTTTTTATCCCATTTACACGTTTTTTAATGTTATATTATTGTTATCAAACTATATAACTATAAAATAATATAAACAATAAAACAAGAAAAATCTGTTCGAAATGCGAAAAATATGTTAGCGGCAAGGAAGCCAAATAATATGTATGCATAACATTCTGTATAAAACTTTGATTTTATTTGTTTTTTTTTTATATAAAGAATTTAAAAGTTACATAAAATAAAATGAACGAAAATTTATGAAAATTCTTTATTTTATACATATTTAGCAACAAATCAATTTTACTTTTCATACATTGAATAATCTGCATTGAATAATGAAATAAATGAAACTTTTTAATTACCGGTCAATTTGACCCCACGCGGTAGAAATAGATATACAAGAATTGTCGGTAGGTTTAGTGTTAATCAGAAATGATCCGTATATTTTTCAGGAAGCAGCTGTCGAACGGGTCGCTTGTGATAGAAAGCATGTCTGATACTCTCGCCGGCCAGTATCAGTGCGTGGCAACCCTGGACGGCATAGGCACCATCGTCTCCAGGATAGCTACAGTCTTCCTCGCAGGTAACTGCTAACCCATGTTATGTAAGGTTATGAATGATGAACTGGCAACATTCTCATAAGTAAACGTTACGTGATGACAAATTATAACACTACATGTCTATACAGGATGATTTGTTATAGGTGTATACATAGAGGTATAAATCATAGATGCATATGTACTGTCTGTTATTGTATGGTACACCATATTGAAAAACCAATGGTTTCAAAATTAATAAATAACATAGTGAAAATATAAAAAGAAATGCGTTTCGTTCGTTCGTAATTTCAAACGCTATGTACGTTTCAAGTTCTTAATTTTCAAACGCTATGTACGTTTCAAGTTCGTAATTTTCAAACGCTATGTACGTTTCAAGTTCGTAATTTTCAAACGATTTGTACGTTTCAAGTTCGTAATTTTCAAACGCTATTTACGTTTCGTTATGAATGTGTCGTTATGTACACGAGCAGAACAGATTATTTATAATCACATTGAAAGTTACCTTCTAACTAATTGTTCTATTACGTTTTTCCTTATAAATGATATAGTAGTAATAAATTACTATATACAGCATTTCAGATAGATCAGACCACATCAAAATGAACTGGATGAAAAGAGATTGAAGAGAATAGTGATCGCACGTGAGAGGAAACATCTGACTTACGAATTTAGATACCAAAAGAGCACGCAATTTGAAAATGTTTCCGACGCGCGTAATCTTGAAGGCTGTGTTTAAATATTAAATTAAAATTAAAAATCTGTTATGTATACAGTCAATTATTAAGATGGTCTTTAAAGGCTCTATAAGAGCAGCGAAATATATTGATAACAATTGTTCAAATATCCTGTTATAAGAACTGCATATTCGTGAGATAGGAGAGTGTAACCCAATATTTGTGTTTGTGTATATAGTAGGGCCCACGAAGGAAGGCTTTCGTGAGGCTTTGAGGCAAATAACATGGAACCTGCAGCCTAGTAAACTCTGAAAGGTTTCCAAATGAGATTTTGCTTTTCAATATTTAATGCAACAATAGTAGATCACATACTAAGTGACGATCTTTGAGGGAAGACATATGATAGTGGTTTAGACGTTGACTACGGACTTCTTTGAGAGATGCTCGTAAATAAAAACGCTAGATGCCTGGTAAAAGCTGATATCTGTTCTTGCAGGGCTACTACCATTTATTAGTCTGCTGCATTCCAATATAAAAATACACCGATATAACATGTTTCAGGGTGGTCATTAATCAAGTTGATTGGAGATATACCTATCAATCAATACCATTTTGTCTCGAAAGGCGAAATAGTAACCTAGTGGTGTATAAGTATCATCTAGTTTAGCTCCGAAATGAACAATAATATTTTACTTTTTTATGGCCCCCGCTATTGGAGGCCTCTCGTACCCCTAATTAGTTGGGATCAGGGTCTTTGTTTACAATTAAGTTTTTCAGATCTTTCATCTTTATTCTTCACTCACCGTCATACTTGTTAATTTCTTTTATTCTTACCTTATTTCCATCACAATATCTTTCATTTTGTTCTTTCATTCCTTTTTGCTTTTATCGCCTTCCTTCCATCATCTTATTACTATTAGGTAAATTTTTTTTATTCTTTATTTTATTATTTACATATTCTTTTTTATCACAGTTTTCTTTGGGTTGTGCTTTCTTAATACATTACTACACTTTTTTAATTCTATTTTTCCTGTTATTAATTGACTAGTTATTAATGTGCAGTTTATTAGGTACCCACTTATCTATACTGTTTTGTTTCTATTAACAGTGTCACTCGCCACCCTATGAGCAAACGATAGGAATGATGGGCGAAGGTTGTGGTCGCCCATCATTACGGTGAGAATAATAATATTAAAATCTATGATCGTTTTGACTTCAGAGCTTCCAGAAGTGATAGAAACAGTTCGAACCGTTTCCGGCGCGCTGGGAGCGGGGGCACTCTTGCCGTGTGGGCTACGAGCGCCGACTCGGCTAGCGATACGTGTAACTCCAGCTGCGCGGACGCCGCCGCCAGAGCGTCGCGTATACGGTGCCGCCGGGAAAACACACACACCGCCGCCCGTTCTCAAACTAAATGTAAGTATATTTATGTTTAAATAAGATACATAGTCTTATCTGATCATATCTCTTCTTCTTCTTCTTCTTCTTCCTTCCCTTTTCCCTTTATTTGGGGTCGGGTCTCCTTATCTATTTGCGCCAGGCCACTCTATCCTGGGTTGTCTCTGCATCAAGTTGAAGGGTTTTCAGTTCCTTTCTGATATTAGATCACCACGTAGCTTTTGGACGCCCTTTCCCTGTTGAATCTGAATCTGATCTTATCAATAATGAAAAATAATAAAGTGTATGTAGAAATCGTATTATAGAAGCAACAAAGACGCCTTGTTCCAATAGAGAACGAATGAACTAGGAAACGCTTCAATTTCTTGACCAACTGTTGAATTTCAGTCCGACTCTTCTCATCAAATTAGTTTCCGGTGGTAGATAACTACTTACAATGTTAAAATAATTGAAGAAATGCATCTAAATGCGGGGAAAAATTTCAAAAAAATGTATCTGATACAGGTGACGTGGTTGAAGAACGGGTCGCCGATGCGGATGGATTCAGAACGTGTGTCGCTGACTCCAAGTGGGGCGTTGGAGATAGATCCACTCAGGTCACACGACTCCGCGGTCTACCGCTGCGTCGTCACCCTAGCTCACGCGCCTGGACCTCACGTGTGAGCCTATATTCTTTCATCATCTTCATTTCAGGAGTAAGGCGTCAGCCGCTGATCATAGGTCTCCCCTATAAATTTCCAACATGACTGTTTGTAAGCGGCTTCCATCCATCGTCTTCCGAGAACCTTTAGGTCTAAATCTAAAGTTCCTTCTCTATGATCGTTAAGATTTCTCATCCTTGTATAAAAGAATCATTATCAATATAATTTCAGCAGCAACACCTCCACAGCTGGACTGAATAAGCCTCTAGATCTCTAATAAGACCGTTTACAAGCAGCCTGTGTCGTCTACCACAATCCATACAAGGTCCAAGAACTAGAAAATTTTTTCTAGATGCTTGTTTTTTATTGCTAAATACACATAATACAAGGTAACTCGACATATCTCATTCCTATATGAAAGAAAATATCATCATCAACGTCATTACTCCAGCCGTGAGCAGTCCACAGCTGGACATTCTTTTATAGAATCCCAATAAGATATATTTAAAGTGACATTCAACATCATCCAGCCTTAACAAAGAGGATTCAAAACTAAGGAACAAAAGGAAGCAAAGGATTTCAAAGAACGTGTTCGAACGAAATGTAATTTTAAAAACTGGATATTTATGTTTAGGGCGTCGTTAAAATAGATTAAGAGACTAGTAAACACTGTGCAACATGCAAAAACGTGTGCAAAAATATTCAGATATATTTAACGTAAATGCAAAAACAAGAGGCACAAACGCTGTATGTAGAATAAAGATTCAAAGCGAAGGATACGCTGCGCCTGCCGATCCCTGACTTTCTAGAACCCCACCCACCATTCTAGAACCTGTACCTTTTTCACCACTCTTTTAATTCACAGTATTTTATAACTATTCTTCTGTCGTGTGAAGAGTGGTTGTTGCTTCGTATGAGAAAATAACAAACAGACTTGAACTTCAAACCGAACCTAATTTTGAGTATAAATAACGATAGCGCGATTTAAACGATTAGTGGCACCATCTATAAGTTTTTAAAGAACTATTAGTAACAACTAATGAAATTAATTTAATTTTAATTTTTAGCGCCTTGAAAAGATATTTTTGTCTTGATATGCCACCAATTCGTTAATTTTTTGTATAAAATTCGTTATTAATATCTGTAAGAGTCACGTGACTAATCTGGTATTCTAGAAATCCATAGATAAACAAAACTAACTGATGTAGTCCAGAGGAATTGGCAAGTTAAAATGGCCTTGAACAGTTCGTTTAGGAAGAAGACCACGGACCTTCAGACCAGGGACTTCAAGAGGTTCTATTGTAAATCTATCGAGAAAGCTTATATTCAGTTGTGAACGTTATACTGCTGAAATGATGGAGTTAAAACTTACTTGTCCTGATTTTCTTTTCCTGGCAATGGGATCAAAACATTCAAAAATTCTATGTGAACATGTCTGATAGTTGTGTTCTTTTATATTGCAGTAACGGTCCAGAAATCGATTTGCGTGTCAACACCGATATATCGAGCGTGGAGACTCCGCCCCGGTTCATAGCTGTCCCACAACCGGTTACGGTTATCGAAGGTGATCACCACAATATCATTTTTATTCACCGTCGAAAATTAGAGCTTTGGCATTTTTCCTTATAGTTCATAGTTGTTTTAAAATAATGTTTCCCAACGTTGAGCCCATAGGGGGAAGGGAGTTTTAATTGATAAGGAAAGTTGAATTGACTCTTTACGAGCTTAATATAAAAATTATGAACGTGACATGGGGGAAGCGGGCGTATAAATTTAAGAAAGGTTTAGGTCAGGGCATAACATTAAAAAGTTGGAAAACACTGATCTAATCAGTGTGATTACTGGGCGAAAACAACTTAACACGTGTTTTACGGGAATGGAATTAAACAAATTTTGAGGAAGTTTCTTTCTTAATTTAGCTGTTTTAATTTAGGCGTAATATTATAATAATTTTGTTATTAAAAAAACTACTACACACATATGTGCAAATATATGTATAAATATATTTATATGTTTGTATGAAAACTGTAGTTTCAGCCGGCGTCGATAGATGGCGCTAGTTGTTAGACGTATAAAAGGGGCACCGCGGAGAATAATCGATGTTAATAAGAAGGCTCGATAACGACACGACATATAAATATATATATATATGTATATATATACATATATATATGTATATATATATATATATATATAATCTATTCAATATTATGACTAAGATGGCTCAAGGCGACGTCCCCTTTTGGCAGCCAAAAGAAGGCCATTTTGGCAGCAGTGCTATTCTCAAAGAATATTATATATATATTTTTTTAAAATTTAATGATTATTTTAACTCCCGTTTCATGGACCACGATTTTATTATTTATAGCAAAGAAAAGGTCTATGTAGGACACAAAAACTAAATATTTTTATTAAAATGATTATTGTTAAGTATGTTAATTTTTTCGTATTTGTTAAAAAAATTTCCATTGTATGCCGGCTGTATCTTATTACATAAATATATAATATACAAAGCATATGTTCGCGAAAATGAACGGTGTGCCATAGCCGAGTGCCGGTTTCAATTTAAATTTCGAATGTTTACTATTCCATAGATATTAGGGATTTTACATTTTCATATTGTAACCGTTAATGTTATTCAGAAGTTGTAATATGATATCGTAGGTGCGTCTGTTACGTTTGACTGCGCCGCAGTGGGAAATCCCAAACCAGAAATGATTTGGCTGAACAACGGTGTTGCCATTGATCTCAAGTAAGTAATCATAATAAAATAAATAATAAAATATTTGCCAAGGAATATTCCGTGGCATTTATTTAAAAGTTATATATTTTAGTCTGTTCTGACATTTTAGCATTAAGATTAGGCTTTAGTTATTTTGATTTTATAAAAATTGTAAACATATTAAAATCAAGCTGTTGTCTTTATGAGACAACAGATGGCGTTATTATAAAAGTACTCGTATTTTTCTTATAATTTATTACACGTAAATAAACTAGACTGTATACAGTTCCATTTATTTACCATATCAAAATAGATAAAAACCTGCACTATTAATAAAAACATTTCCAAAGGAAAGAAATTGTAAATTATTCTAAATGGTTAATAATATTTATGGGCACAGTGATCTGGATTCGCGGTTCTACCTGGTGGGATCAGGGTCCCTGCGGGTACAGTCAGCACGCGCCCTGGACGCGGGCGTTTACACCTGCCGAGCACACAACCGCCTGGACTCCGCAGACCAGTCCACGCAGCTTCAAGTCCTTGTGAGTTCATTTCCTTATTGAGTCTCTCAGTGTATTTTGTTAACAAATAAATAACTTTTCAATTGAAAAGAAACCCGTAACCGAAGACTTTGTTTTGGGCTTTACTCCAATCAGAACATTCCAAGAACCTTGTCATCTTAATTTCAAGTCTCGGAAGCCATTATAGTGGAGTACGATTTGGTCTCTGTTAGTATTCAGAAGTGTCATGCAAAATATATATAGTACCAAACTCGGATGGGCAGCTTTCGGATAGCTCCGAATCAACTCGTCCAAAATACCGCAATGTTTGAAGACGAAGGTCTTTGACCAATGTGTGTTACCAGTGATGACATGCGAATCTGAGACGTGGTCACTTACGACGGGTCTCATAAGAAGGCTCAAGGTCACCCAGAGAGCAATGGAGAGGACTATGTTCAGAGTTTCACTGCAAGGTGAAATCAGAAATGAGGAGATTCGTAGAAGAACCAAGATCATCGACGTAGCTAGAAGAATTGGTTGTCTGAAGTGGCAGTGGGAAAAACACATCGCACGTGCACCGTTGGCCGTTGGAGCCGAAAGATTCTAGAGTGGCGACCACATGTCGGTAGACGCTACGTGGGTAAAACTTCCACTGGGTTGATCAACGACATAATTAAGGTATGGTAAGAATGCGGGCAGTGCAGCCCCAGTCATCTTGGCGATCAATGGGGGGGGGGGGATATTTAGAAGAAGATGATTAAAAAGAAATTCATAGTTCGTGTTGAGTTTTCTTTAGTATTAATGAACGTAAATGAATGTATTCTATAGACGGCGCCAAGGGTGAGCCTGCCGGGCGGAACAGTTGCGCGTGCGCATCCTCGCGGTGATGTCACGCTGCGCTGCGACGCACGCGGCCGCCCCACCCCCGTCGTCACTTGGCTCAAGGACGGCGAGCCGCTGTCCCCCAACAGTCGCGACATCGCGCTGCTCGACGGGTAATGTCTTAAAGAATACTAGGATCTCTAGGACCTCAGAGACCTTGGACTTATCATCATTATTTGAACCATAGGACGTCCACAGCTGGACATAATCTGCCCCCTATAGTATATGTAAGGTACACATCAAACATTGTTAAATTTCAATTAAGAGCACCTGTTGAGTTTCTGGTCGGCTCTCCTCAGCAGATCAGCATTCCGAGCCGGTGGTAGCTTATTCACAATAGACACTGGCACTTTATAAAGTTATATATTTTGAATTTGAATATATTTACAATATGATGTGTTTGAAGCAGCTTGCATCTGGTGTTTTCTGTCGACCCCCACTTTTCGTGTTTTTCACTTCGGTATATATACATATATATATATAAAACTATTTTCTCTAATAATTTTATTTAATACTCCGCTTTGCTTATTTAATGTCGGTAAAGCAGTTTCTGTTTAACCTTGACACTTCATAGATGGCGCTGTTAGTAATAATGTTATGACGGCGTCCATTGCAGTCGCCGGTCAGTAAAGCAGTTGATACTTGAGATGTTAAAGTGATTATTTATAATATTGAAGAATAAACTTTTAAAGGAATCTACAATTTAAATAATAACTTTAAATGTGGTTTCTCTGTTTTCAGAACAACGCATATTATTGTTTATTTGATGCATATACCTACATAGTCGAGAGAAATTGTCTTATAAAATGACATTTGAAATTTATTATCTATATTATATGTTTAAATTTAACTTTAAATAATGTATGATAAAAAATATTCTCATTAAAAATTTGCCCCCAGTACATCCCTGCGCATACAGGGCGTGCTTCGAGTGGACGCAGGCATGTTCCAGTGCGCAGCGAATTCAGCTGCTGGTAGTGCTGTCGCAGCGCTGCGGTTGATCGTGCTGCCGCCTGGGGACGGTGAGTTTGCTGTTGAGATACAAATAGATCAAGTCTCAGGTCACGGTCTAACACAAGCACTTACCACATGACACAGATAACACAAGAGCACAGGCACCAGTACAAAAACCGAATAAAAACGACTGTAAAAGTGCTTCATATATTTCAGGCTTTTATCCGGTTTTTGAAGAAACTCTGATCCTTGGATGGAAGTAAAGGTTTATGTGCGGTTTATACCCAATAAAACGGACCTCTGTGATCATCATAAAATTACAACTAGACCAAATAAATAGTATTAGGAACTTCTGTTTCTCTCCCTTTTACTATTTGGAATAACCTATCCCAGGGTAGTCCAGCGGTAGACGACTGCGTCTTGAAATTGTAGGTTGCGAGTTTGATTCAATGTTATATAATTCACACTTAGTGCATTAATTATACAGGATTATTACTGCTCAAAAACAAGTTCCCTGAGGATGAGCAGCAGTATTTTCAGCGTACTATAATATCGTATTGGGCTCGCCAAACCGTCTACCATAGATATCTTTAAGAGAGGTCAATCTCTTGCAGTGGGCGTGTATCAATTGAATTCCCAGGGTATCAGCTATTAATGCTATCTCTGTCCTCAACCCTCATGGAGCATCATTCGTGTCGTTATATCTTTTTTTTTATGCCCCCCACTATTGGGGGCCTCTCGCACCTCTAACTTATTGAGATCAGGGACTTTATTATTCAATAATTTTTTCAGTATTTTCTTTATTAATCACTCTCTTTCACGCGCCACAATATCTTCCATTCTTTACTTTCGTCCTTCACAATATCTTTCGTTTTGCTCTTTTATACCTTCTTTCTTTTCTCGCCTTTCTTCCATCATCTTCTTACTCTAAGGTGGTTAGGTACATTTATTTTATTCTTACATTTTATTTTTATCATTCTTAATACATAACAATTCTATATATAATTTGTCACACATTTCTTTTTATTTTGTTAAAATCGTTTATATGATTTTTTATTTCATTTTTCGTTTCTGTTCCTACTTGGTTTTATTCTTATCAATTGCATTGCCTGCCACCCTGCGAGCAAAGGACAGGAAGGATGGGCGATGTCGTTATATCTAGTGGGAGTTTAAATCCCACATTTTGGACACCGACCCATCTCCCTCCTATACCGACGACATTGTTAAGGTCTTCATTTTGATAAAAGCAGTCTCCTCCCCATTGAGAATGTTTGGGAGTGGTCTATGTACAATAGACAACGTTCTTTGGCTGATATAATGATGGTGAAGAAGATTCTGAACGCCCGCGACTCTTGAAGACTCCGTTTGTGGAGAACACCTTTGTGTGGGTATTCCTATAATAACTGTCCAAAAATATTCTGTTTAACTGATTTTAGACGTTTGAATTGTGAATATAAGGAATTTTAACTGTACTATAATAGAATTAAATCGATTAATCGATCCTGTACGGTGTTTAAAACGTTGAAGCATGTGTTAATATATTTTGGTAATATTGAATATCCTAAATCTATTTTATCCTGTTTTGGTTCGTAGTCCTCCAATTTTGTTTTGTTTTAAATTTTTATTTCTTCCATTACTAATACTTTGTCGTCTTATTTGTTTTTTTATTTATACAATTTTTTGTTTATTTTTTATTTCCATCCCATTAACAGATACCGACAAATCCAAGTCATCAATCCAAAATGCGGGTAATCCGAATAAAAAGACCTTCTCCAATTCCACCCATGACATCTTCAACAGCCTTGTTCCCTTCGCTCCCGACCCGACCTTAGAACCAGCGCCTGAAGACCTGGACTTCCTCGGCGAGACATCTTCAGCGTACACATCAGTCCCAGAGGTAGACTATGACGAGGAATATCCTGATGGTGACATTTCGTTTCACGCTGACGAAGGCTTGGATCTGGACGAGCTGGGGCAGGGGAACGCGACTATAGTCTCTGCGCCCAAGGGCTTAAAGGCTGTTATCGTGAAGCATAGGTTCGTGACACTCAGCTGGGAGGAACCGGAACATAGGATGGAGGATATAACAGGCTACGCGGTCGTTTACAAAGTCAAAGGAAGCGAGAGGTGAGTTTTATATCGTATTTTACATAATAACGAACACATTTTCATTGGTTTATTTATTACGACGTAAAGACTATCATCTGCACTATATGTGGAAAAGCAATTACAGAAGCCTTTAGGTTGACAGTCATTGGAAAAACTAACAAAAAAACTAAGAAACTGTAAAACAAAGATATTTCGTGAAACTTTATATGAATTTATTTTTATCTTGTTTTCGTTTTTTAGTTTAATTAAAACATTTTAATCGCAGAGAGCGCATCGCTCGCGGAAACCCACAACGCCACGAGATGAACGTGGCATCTTTACAACCCAACACCACGTACCAGTTTTCAGTGATCGCCTTCACGCACCACTCCCACTCTCCAGCTACGGAGGTATTGTTTTCTTCAATTAACTAAAAAAAATACCACCTTATCTATACAGGGTGATTTTAGTTACAGGTGCAAAGGTTTTATAGGATGTATTCTCATTTTCTCTTAGTTATAGTACACCTTGTCCAAAAATCTGTGGTTCAAAAAGGTTTTTCGAATAACGAATAGAGTAATATTTTTAAAATTCGGATTACTACATATAAAAATTAATCATTGTTTACTATTTGTCCCTGCAGATTTTTTACTTACAGAAGTTATTATAATAGCTTATTCCATTCTGATATATAACACAATTATTTCATAGTGATCACTTTATACAGGGTGATTAGAAATATGCGTAAAAGGTTTAAAGCTTTTTGCTGACGAATGAGCTATGGCATGCAGTAGGAAAAATTAAATCAGTAAAGCGATGAGTCCGTATTTTCAGAGGGGTCAATTTGACTGGTCAATGTGAACAGAGCTTTCTGATTTACTATTACGGCTAAGTTAAATTACAACGATAAGCCTGAAATGTCCGTTCTGCTTTAAAAATGCTGCTGTTATAAATATCATTCCTGCAGCTTATAGAAGCGACTACCGCTGAGGAAGAACTGACTTATGGTCCACCGTTGGATGTACGCGTGGAGGCGCAGGGTCCTCACGCTGCTCGTGTCTGGTGGTCACCACCAGCTCCCGCCCCCAACGCACCAGCCGCGCCACCACCAACGAGATACGCAGTCTACTACACCGACGTGAGAATGTTTCACTTTTTCACTTGTCCACCGTAACTGAAGTGTTGATGTGTATAAGTAAACGTGTAATATAAATAAATCAAACTACTAAGAGCGAAACTGGACGGTCTATATGTACACCTAACCCTTTATTACACTAGTTTTATGTTCTACGAATCCATAATTTCTTTAAATATACATGAAGTGTACATTAAAATTTCAACGTTATCTTGTTAACTTAACATTATAAATTTAATTTCAGATACTTAAAAAACTGCTGCCAATTACAAAGATTAAAATAAAAAATCAACAGAGACCATTAATAACTCACGTATCTGAAATCGTCTAATTAGTAAAAAAAATTAAAGTAGATTTTTTAATCGATTTTAAATAAATGCTTCAGAGTTATAAATAGACATATTTGAAGAAGAATCAAAGGAGAATCATAAAAAATATAAACAATAATGTAAAATAAAATATATAAAAAATGTAATATTGTAAAATATGTGACGAAGAGGGTATGTAAATAAATGCAATAAGAATGATAGAAAATGTGAAGGAAGAAAAGAGATAGAACGCCAGATATTGTGACGGATGGAAAAAGAAAAATAAATAAAACTGTACTGAAAAGCTTGGTTAAATTAAAGTCCTTCCCAGAAGATTATAGGGGAACGAGAACTCCCCAAAAAGGGGGACCTTAAAAAATTATTTACATTTATAATGATATTTGTAACAGGAGGAGACTGGTCGCGAGCAGACTCAGTGGGCGGAAGGCACCTCAGTGACGTTGAGCGGGCTGCGTGCGGCAGCTGCTTACCGTGTGCGCGTAGCTGCGGCCGGTGGCGCCCCGGCACCCGAACTGCGCGCGCGCACCCCGCAGGACGCACCGGCTGCACCGCCCGCGAACGTCACAGCCGTGTCCAGTAGTGCAACCGTCAGTATCAGACGCCACCTAAACACCACTACATACAGACACGATACACTGCCTCATACGCACTACCTCTTAGACACTGACTAATACACGTTGCCTCGTACACACTAACATTTACACACTACCTCATGTACATTATCTCATACACATTGGCTAATAAACACTGCCTCGTACACACTAACTCATACACTGCCTCACACATATTGCCTCGTACACACTGGCTA
The DNA here is from genome assembly GCF_028537555.1 of Battus philenor. Classification (NCBI taxonomy): domain Eukaryota; kingdom Metazoa; phylum Arthropoda; class Insecta; order Lepidoptera; family Papilionidae; genus Battus; species Battus philenor. The sequence goes on from NW_027181683.1 coordinate 12,484,969, forward strand.
ATGCCTCATATTCACTGCCTCGTATACACTGCCTCGTACACACTAACTCATACACAATACCTCATATACATTGTCTCATACACATTGGCTTATAAACACTGCCTAGTACACCACGGGCTGAGGTGTACTGCTACGTGGCGCGTCCCCAAGGTTGCGGATAGGGGAAAGCCCGAGAGTCGCAATTTGCGAAACAGGGTAGGGGTGAAATAAAATAGCCCTCGCGGACAAAACACAACCCGATGTCAGTGGTCTAGCGTGCCCAGGACTGGAAGGCGACAGGGAATGGTCGTCGCAAGCGCTCCCCTGAGGGTACCAGGTCCCACCTCAGGCGTACTTAAGTGGCCTTACTTCGGTAACCGGGGCTCTGCCGAAGCGGACTGTATATTTCCCTAGGTTCTCGTGGGAACAGCATGGATAAATTAATAAAAAAAACAAACGAAAATGAAAGTAATATGGAGCTGAAGAAGGCATTACAGCTCCACGAAAATACAATCACTGCCCTGGCGGAGTACATAAAGGGCAAATTAAACGTTCATGGAGAGATCCGCAAACATGTGGCCGCGCTAGGTACATCGTTTGCAAAGATCACCAGGGAAATTGGAAGCGTCGGAAAATCAAACGCCACCACATCCGTAGGAGAAGTGCAAACGTCACCGTCTCTATACAGATTGTATTCGGACACGACTGTAAAAGAAACCGAAGAAGAAAGCAAATCGGCAACACCGAAGAGCCGGAAAACGCGAAAAGTCAAAAGGACGGAACGCTCTTCACCCTTGGAGATCAGCCAGGCACCGAAACTGCGAAAAGCTAATACAACGGACTTAGCAGTTACGGTAAGGTCAGAGCTGAAGCCAAAGCCGCCACTTCCACACGATCACTCGGAGTGGAAAGAGGTAAAAAAGAAAAAGCAACCCAAGAAAAAAGTAGTAACGCGTCCGAGTGCTCTTATCATTCGCCCAAGCCAGAAGGATCAGTACGCCGAGATCCTTAAGCGGGTCAAAAAAGATGCTTCCGCGGATCATATAGGCAAATGTGTTGATAAAATTAGAAGGACGGCTACGGGCGATATGCTTCTTATCCTAGCGAAAAATCAAAAAGATAAAACGCAGGAGATAAGAAACACCATTTCCACAGTTCTTGGAAAAGATGCTACGGTAGTATGCAAAGTACCTGAACAGGAATTAGAGATTAAGGACCTAGACGAAACCACGACGGTGCCTGAAATCGTAGAAGCCCTACAGAAAATAACTGGCGGAGGAAGCCATATTTCTGAACACTGCGTCAAGTCCCTTCGCAAAGCATACGGAGGAACACTTACGGCTTCTATTAGAGTAGCAGCAGAATTGGCCAGAACCTTAACAGAGCGGCAAAACATCAAGATAGGTTGGGTCAATTGTAGAATAAGAGCTACTCAAAGGCCTATAAAATGCTTCAGGTGCTGGCACTATGGTCATGTTGCAAACAAATGCAGCAACAAACATGACAGATCGAAGAGCTGCATCAAATGTGGGGAAATAGGCCACAAAGCCAAAGAGTGCGGTAAGGAAGCCCGATGTGTCCTCTGTGTTGACATTGGGAATTCCGAAGACTGTGCTCACATTGCAGGATGTGGTCATTGCCCTGTATTTAAAAAAGCACTTCAGATGTTAAGACAGCCTCAAAAATGATCAAGGTACTACAAATTAATCTTAATCATTGTGAGGTTGCCCAAGACCTACTCATGCAGACTGTACGGGAGCTAAAATTAGACATAGTACTAATTTCGGAACCCTATAAGCACATCAGTGGCCTAAACTGGATCACCGATAAGGAAGGAAAAGCTGTCATCTGGGCATGTGGCACTAAACCTCTCCAGGGTAATCAAAATAATTGTTCTGGATTTGTAAGAGCCAAATTTAATGGAGTACATTTCTACAGTTGCTATGCACCACCTAGCCTAACACACGATGAGTTCGTCCGGTTCCTGGCCAAATTAGTGGAGGATGCCCGAATGTACTCCCCGGTAGCTATAGCTGGAGATTTTAACGCTTGGGCAGTGGACTGGGGTAGTAAAGCTACTAACACTAGAGGTTGCCAGCTTCTGGAAGCGATGTCACTGTTGGACGTCGCCTTACTTAATACAGGCGATAAACCCACGTTCACAAGAGGCGAGGCGAGCTCAATTGTGGATCTCACTTTCGTCAGCAGTACACTGGCAAGAGGAAATAACAGTTGGGAGATCTCGGATACTTACACCGCTAGCGACCACTGTGCCATATACTGGGAGGTATCATGTAAGCCAAATACAAATAGAGTACCACACACAAGAACTGGCTCAGTGGGTTGGAGGACTAGCATGTATGATCCCGGCCTGTTCAAGATAGCACTCGAGGATCGACCACTGCTTTCCAAAAGTGCCAGTGAAAAGGCGGCTGAAATCATAAGGAGGCTGACCGAGGCCTGCGATGCAACAATGCCAAGGCGACGCAACAACAACCGAACCCCACCGGTGTACTGGTGGAATGATAACATTGCTGAGCTTAGGAAAATATGTGTTAAGGCGCGTAGAACCTCCCAACGGGCTCGGAAAACACCACAATTCGAGCAGCTCTACGACAAATATAAGGAAGCGCGATTAAAATTAAATAAATCCATTAAAGAGAGCAAGAGAAACGCGTGGAAAATATTGTTGGAAGAGGTTGAAAAGAATCCATGGGGCAAGCCGTACCAGGTTGTAGTTAAACAACTGAGACATGAGAATACAACGCCCACTTGTCCTATTCTACTAGGAAGAATTGTCAGAGCTCTGTTCCCCATGCAACCAAAATCCTCCTTTCAACTAGGGATTGTGGATCCGAATGAAATCCCCCCTATTACCGAGAAGGAGCTAATGGTAGCATGCGGTAGGGTTGGAAACAACAAAGCTCCGGGACCGGATGGGATCCCCAACGTAGCTCTTAAGCAAGCTATTGTAGCAACACCAGGAGTCTTCTTGGAGGCCTACAATAGCTGCTTACTGGAAGGCACCTTTCCTACCGCGTGGAAACGACAGAGACTGGTACTTCTCCCTAAAGGTAAGAAGCCACCAGACGAGCCATCGTCATACCGGCCCCTCTGTATGCTGGATACTGCGGGGAAAATACTAGAACGTATTATCCACAGCAGGATCGAAGCAGCAGTTGAACCCCACCTAGCTAACTCACAGTATGGGTTCAGAAAAGGCCGGTCTACGCTAGACGCTATAGAGCAAGTAGTCAATATAGCAAAACTAGCAGTGTCTGGGAAAAGATGGAAGAGAGGCTCGATAAAATACTGCCTGGTTGCCACCTTGGACATTAAAAACGCCTTTAACTCAGCAAAATGGGAGGTCATCATGGGGGCACTTAGCTCACTGAATGTACCTCTATACCTACGTAAAATAGTCGCTAGTTACTTCTCTGATAGGGTCCTCATATACACTACGGAAATCGGGACGGAGGAGTACAAAGTCACCGGAGGCGTCCCACAGGGGTCAGTACTAGGGCCACTTTTGTGGAACGCTATGTACGATGGACTCCTAAAGAAACATCTACCCAGCGAAACTAAACTTGTCGCATTCGCTGATGATCTAGCAGTCGTTATAGTAGCGAAACACGTGGAGGAAGTGAAGTGGGCATTTGAAAGATCCTTCCAAGTAATCACCCTGTGGATGAGGTCAGTCGGACTAGAACTGGCTGAGCAGAAGACGGAAGCAGTGCTCATTACTGGCAGGAGAGTTGCGGAGACCATCACACTCAATGTCGGCAGCTGTGAAATCGCAACTCAACCAGCTATACGGTACCTAGGAGTAATGATCGACCATAGGCTAAACTTTAAAGATCAGGCTGAGAGAGCAGCAGCGAAAGCGTCTCTGGTGACAGCTAAACTCTGCCGACTCATGCCTAATGTCGGAGGTCCCAAGCAAAACAGAAGGAAGTTATTAGCGTCGGTGACTACGTCAGTGCTTATGTACGGAGTACCCATATGGTCCGACGCACTGAGCAAACAGGAGTCCCGACGGAAAATCGCCTCTGTTTATAGAGTCAGCACTCTACGGGTAGCTAGCGCCTTTCGTACAGTATCGGAGGATGCAGCATGCGTGATAGCAGGTATGGTTCCTGTTGCGCTTCTTGCAGACGAAAGAACTGATCTGTACCGTAGCAAAAAAAGCAAATCAGACCCAACTTCAGCTGAACTTGGAATTCGGGGAAGACTGAAAAGCTTGCAACAGTGGCAATCGTCCTGGGATAAGTCGACGAAAGGAAAATGGACGCGTAAGCTTATACCAAACCTAGAGTCATGGGTGAACCGAGATCATGGAGAGTTGAACTACTACCTGACTCAGATGATATCCGGCCACGGCTGTTACCGAGCGTATCTCCATAGGTTCAAATACGAAGATTCCCCTGACTGTCCTAATTGTGTCGGAATGATTGAAGATGCAGAGCATGTCTTTTTCGTCTGCCCCCGATTTAACGAAGCCAGGAGGTCTTGGGAAGAAGGTGTAGGATGCAAAATCTATCCTGAAACTCTGATAGCTACAATGCTATCCTCGCCTTCGGCCTGGGAACTTACGAGCGCGTACTGTACGACGGTGCTAAAGGAGTTGCGTAAAATAGAGCAAGAGCGGAGGAAGTTGGCCTGAACAGCCACTCTATCAGAGAAAGCTGCGGCTAAATCCCCCCCGCGAAGTAATGCCTAACGGCCATGCCGTGGGGACCAGGGATACCGAAGAGAGAGGATTGTTTTTAGTCGGTATTGATCTAGATCGAGTCCGACATACGGGGCACCAACATCAGGCCCTATGATACGTAAAGCTATTTTTAAACCTCTATAAAAAAAAAAAAAAAAAAAAAAAAAAAACACTGCCTAGTACACACTAACTCATACATACTGCCTCATACATATTGCCTCATACACACTTCCTTATATACATTGTCCCATACACACTAACTCGTACACACTGCCTCATACACACTGCCTCATACATATTGGCTCATATACACTGGCTAATAAACACTGCCTCGTATACACTGCCTCGTACACACTAACTCAAACACAATACCTCATATACATTATCTCATACACACCGGCTAATACACACTGTCTCGTGCACACTTACTAATACACACTGCGTTATACGCACTGCCTAATGTAAATCGCCCCAAGCGCACCCTATCATCTTCACACTCTTGTATATACCGCATTATTTACAATGCCTAACAAGCATCGACAAACACATACCTCACGCACACCATCAAATATTTTATATACACAGCCTTATATATACCGTATCTTACACTGTGTATATACACTCATACTTACACAATACATATAACATATAATAACATCAAACTTCCTTATATTCAACATCTTATACACGTCGCCTTCTATACAATGTCTTAAAGACATCGTAATAAACTCTCCGTAAGAATAGCGTGCTCTTGATATTTTTAAATTAATTTGCATTATATGAAGAAAAATCAAAATAACATTAAATATTCTATATTTTCATAGGCTTTTACAGTCACGTTCTTATGTTACAGTCAATCTACGTAAAATATAAGTGTTGACAAAATTACAGGAAGCTATCACCTGCTATATGTAAAGAATCGACTTAGATTAAAGGCTTTAAGCGATTGACTAAGTTCGGGATAGTCACGTCTGGGGCCGTTGTGTTATTTCATGATTGAGTAACCATGTTGTTTTTGGGTCCCTTGACTCGGCGACTCCATCTTAAAGTGTCAATACTCGTTTAGCATTCTGGTTTAATAGTGCCTGATAAGGACATATTAAGATATCGGATGTTTTCGGTATTCCTATATCTGGTTGAAATTTAAGATATATTCATATATATATTTAATGGAATACTTGTATAGACAGAATTACATGTACATCTGCGTGAATATTATAAAGGAAGTTACGTGGTCACGTCATCTGTCAACAAGACTAATTAAAGATAAAGATAAAACATAAAATTCATTTATTCAACATTGGAACTATGAACAGAATTTATTGTTTAGTGGAATCAGGCGTTATTTTGCGGAAGTCCACCCTAAGTAAGAAAAGGACCAATATTCAGCCACTTCCGCACATGCAGTGGTAGTCGTGCAACAAAATGCACCGCTCGCCAGCCCCCTGATAAATTCGTATACGGCAAACTATGCGAATTACACAACTGCCACCGTCAAATCACTCAACACGTGTTTTACCCCTCCACGGGGTATCTTCAGGAGTTATGTTACACCGATTAGTGCCAAACATATAGGCTAAATATTGGTCCTTTTCTTACTTTTTCTTATATATATTATGTTCTTAGTCGATCCTGGTGCGTTGGGAGGCGCCACCGGCGCGTACTCACCGCGGCCCTCTCACCGGCTACAAGGTGCGGTATCGCGCCGGACCGCCCTCCTCCCGCCGTCGTGCAGAGTCCCTCACCACCCCCGCGGACACCCGACGCGCTGAACTCCGCGATCTAGAAACTGGAACCGTATATCAAGTAAGCTCTCATCTTCATTCTTATATCGCTCCACTAGGCGTAGACAAAAGTTTCATCCATACGTTGTTGACATACCCAAAAGTCGAACTAAACGGTTTGACAGCTCGTTTTTGGTGAGAGTCGCCAAGATTTGGAACGACCTGCCTGGGTCTATTTTCCCTGATGCCTTGAACTTTGGAATCTTTAAGAGTAGAGTGAACAGGTTTCTTTTGGATGGGCGTGTACCACATTCGTCTTCATCTACACTTTCCATCAGGTGAGATGGAAGACAAACGCCTATTCTGTTACAACTATATCTTCTTAAAACCTAAAAACTAGGCTTTCAAAAATATATATTATTTACAGACAAAGTACAAGCTGATCTTGAACAAAAAAAATTGTATATTTTGTCGGCGTGAGTCTATTTAATTGCACGCGAGTGTATATTATTAATGTATATATGTTAATGTTTAAAAACGCATTATTCTAACATATATAGTCACATAAAGAATAGAGAGAGAGAAGGAATAAATATTTTTTTTTAATTTCAGGTACGAGTATGTGCTATCAATGCAAATGGTTCCGGTCCGTTCAGCGAATGGGTGACCGCTACAACACAGGCACGAGAACGGACCGAGGCCCGCGTTCCCGCCCCCCCACCGAAACTCACCAGTGAGTCACCGCCCAATCATTCACTCTATCACTCATTCGATCTCTTACTCATTCTCTCTTCAAAATTTACTTTTTGTCATTTAGTGTTTTAATCCTTTTCTTTTTTAAATCTTTTAAATAAAACTTCTTTAAAACATTTTATAATTTATAAAATACCATATTTATAAAATTTCATCATAATTAAGTTGTAATATGTGTATAAGTTGAAGTTATAAAATTGTAATTCAGTGTATATCATTTGTGTAAACATTATGTTTACATAAATATAATTTACGTTGTGGTAGCCTCTGAGGTGGAGATCGGCAAGCGAAGAATAGGTCGTCCGCCCACAATCCCCACGCTGGGCTCCTCTAACCAGCTCTATTAGATATATGTGGGGGAGGCATATGTCTCATAGCGGACTTTATATAGATAAAATGATGGTAAAGATAACTAAATATAATTATGTCTAAATATATAATTGTATGTATTGAAATAAATTATTATTCAGGTGCAACTGGTTTTTCATCATCTGTTATTTTGGACTCGTCGGTCGATTTTTCTTCGGTGTCGATATGACACTTATCTTTTTCTACCTTTATCTTTTTACAATTTAAAAAAAATTGGTCGTTTATAGATGTAACAGCTTTAAAGGGGTGAATATATATCTCATTTTCTGTCAATTAATGTGCAGTACCCGGCGATAAATATTGCACATCGACCTTTAGAAAGAGACAATCGACCAATCTCGGCTTCGTAGGGCACTATCTCTGTCCCGCACTACCTATGTCACATTTCGTCAGTCGTTGTTCAAGTGCGATAGAGTGCGGTCGCGTCAAATTATCAAAAGAAGCAAATGATACTTGTTGTAACAGCTCCTAATAGATACCGGACTGTTTGTATTTCATGCGACAGAGATAACGCTCTACGCAGCCGAAATTAGCTGATTGTCTCTTTCCAAGAGTCGATGTACAATGTTTATCGCTAGGTATTGTATAGTACATTCAAATGGTTTCAGGAGTGCGAAATAGCGTTTTCAATATTCCTATTACTATATATTAAAATTACTTATTGTTTACTATCTGTCTTTGGAGACCTTTTTCTGCCAGAAGCTATTGGTCTGTGACATTCCAATAGAAAAAATAAATTAATGTAACATATTTGAAAGTAATATATGCTGATGTCTACATATCATCGGAAATATACTTACAACAGATAAAAAATAAACTTCTGATAAAAGTGGATTCTTAAAGATTTTTACTTTGAGGATAAGTACTTGCAATCGTATTCCAGTATGACATAAAGGCTTTTATTATCTTATTCAAAAATCAAAGATAAGTCACTTGAGAGGACTTGGAGAGACCGTGGACAGAGGATGAATTAACCTATAACCAATCACCCAGCTTATATAATTCCTCTTCTTCAATGTGATTATTCACCAATATTCATTCCAAAAGGTAATAATATTCAGTTGATGTCATCATCATATACGTTATCGATTCCTGTAAACTGCCTTGGAATTTATGTTTCGCGTATATGGCTCTATGAACAATAGTTTAGTCATTTCGCCATGCCGGCATTTATAGTGTATCTTCGATTACCTCCGCTAGCGTTACATTGATATTTTATCAAAGTGTGCAGCTGACGAGTTTATTGATCGCTAGAGTGGATTCTCTATTGAAAACCCCCAGGACGGGACCTCGTTTCGTGTGGGTCGGTGTCTGTTGTCGGGCTACATTCAGTGTCAGTACTAAAAAGAGTTGGATACATTCTGTGCAGCGAGGGCGGGTCGTGACTGGATCTCCGTGTGGTGGGGCGGCGAAGGCGAGGCAGGGGGCGGGGGCGACGATGGGGGTGAGGGGGGCGCCCTGGTCCGCGGCTACTGGCTCGGGTGGGGGCTCGGAGTCCCGGACGAACGCTCGCACGAGCTACCAGCGCATCTGCGCTCCTACGTCATACGCAACCTCGGTCAGTCTGAACGAATATCGACGGGTAGCAACTTGTGGCATTTGGTGGCAGATTCGATGTACACGTCGGATGTGAACTTGAGGTTTTAATATAAAGAATACCTTAAAATTATTTCTTTCATTACTAATTAGACATTTTAAAATATTTTTCTAAACATCACCTTTAAAAATTAATATTTTTTTTATTATCTATTAGTCCTCATCAGTCATTTCTTCCACCATTCCAGCTATTTGTAAGCTATATCAATTAAGTTTGGAGAAATAAACCTTATTGCAATCCGACAGAGTCGAATTCTGAATACGTGATATCGCTGCGGGCTAGCAACGCGCTGGGACTAGGGCCGGCGGTGTACGCTACTGTCCGGACACGTCCGGCGCTGGCTCCGGACGACGAACCGGACGATGCGGAGGATCCGGACGATCCGGATGACGCAGACGATCCGGAAGACGATGAACAACCGCCGCTTATACCGCCTGTTGGACTTAAAGTATGACATTATTATATTTATCGCTGTTCACAAACATACTACCATTTTCCTTTTTTAACAATAAGATACCAAGGAACTAGTTTTTTGTATTTTGATTGTTTTAGGTATAATTATTTTTATGATTATTCTTCTTACTTAAAGGTCAGGTATAAAGGGCTATTTAAGGGGGTAAGTAGGCGCAAACCATGCTCTCAAAAATTGCAATAAAATTTAAAAAAATCAACGGACTAAAAAAATTGAATAATAAATTTATTAAATTTTTTTTTGATTACTTTTTATTTTCTTAATGTTTTGAACGCTAAAAATATATTAAACTGGAATTTATTCCTCATAACACAGTTGTAAGGTAAGGAGAGAGGGTACAAAATATATATATGCAACTTTCAAGAATTATTGTACCACCAAAGAAGAAATGACAAATACAATAATTCTTCTCATTTGTACTCACTTGTCCGAGTGGTGGCAGTCGTGCTCCGGTCAGTTCTGGTGCCCCTGCAGCCTCCACTTAGCGTCGTAAAGTCGAATGAAATACTTATATGTTATTAGTGTCATCATCACATCAGATGATGGACACCAACTACAAGGTCCAGGCCGTCTCCAAAGGTCATCACGGTCTTGCACTGCTCGTATAGAGACTTCTCGCATATTGTCAGCCCACCAAGTAGGGAACCTATCCATGCCGTGCCTTCATACTTCGATCGCCACCAGCCTGCTAAGTGGGGCTGCTATACCATATTCCCCATGAATGGTTCATGTAGTAATTAGTGTGCATAAAGAATGTAAACACTGGAGAAAAGAAATAAAAAGAAGGAAGTGAAAAAATTAATTCCAAAAATTGTAAGTTGCCTGTCTCCAAACCGGATAGCCAGTGAAAAAAAAAACACTACTACGCTCATTTCTAGGTAAAAGATTAAAAATTAAAATGTGAAGACGTTGCGAAAAGTTTTTAGTTAATATTAAAGCAGTGTAAATCAAAAACCAATCCAATATAATGTAAAATATAATGTTTCGATTTTTGTAATTTATTTTTAATTTTAAAGGTAATAATGCTGAGTGGAACAACGGCTGTGGTATATTGGACTGACCCCACACTACCTAAGGGACAGGTACGTATAAGGTTTGGTATACACTGGGATAATAAAATATATGAACCTGACAAACTCGATGAAGTAAGAAAAGGACTAATATTTAGCCACTTCCGCACATGCAGTAGTAGTTGTGCAACAAAGTGCACCGCCGTTAAATCACTCAACACGTGATTCACCCCTCCACGGGGCATCTTCAGGGGTTATGTTACAACGATTAGTGCCAAACACAGAGATGCAAGTAACGGTGGCAGTTGTGTAATTCGCATTGTTTGCCGCATGCGCATTTATCAGCGGGCGGTGCACTTTGTTGCACGACTACCAGTGCATGTGCGAAACTCGATGAAACTATACAATTCTATGTTTAAAAGTGACCGTTTTGTTTGCAGACGGCTACGGACGGCAGACGGTACGTGGTGCGGTGGTCGACCAGCGGCGGTCGTGTGCGGACATACAACGCTAGCGACCTCAACTGTATGCTCGACGATCTTAGACCCTTCACGACATACGAGTTCGCTGTTAAACTTATCAAAGGTAATTATAGTATCAAACACTTGCTCTTATAATTTTAGCAAATCGTCTTCATTTCAGGCGTGAAATCTTCGCTGGGATTATTCCCATAAATTTCCAATAGGTCTGTTGAAAGAGGCCTGTATCCTATTAGCCTATTCGGCATGCTGTGTTGCCTGCCCACTGCTGATCACTGATGATGTGTTGAGGCTGTATTATATTTGCTACTTTCATTCTTCCAACCTCGATTCTTTCTGGTTTGATCGGAATAAGTGAACGTCGTACAGCCGGAGTAATGATTTTTTTTATCTATAACTAGCTGATCCCGCAAACGTTGTTTTGCAAAAAAAAAATATTTTTAATTTTCAATTTAAAAATAAGGGTTGATCGTAGAGAGGTGAAAATTCAGGGTTGTATGTATTTTTGTATGTTGTATCACAAAAAAATAAAACAAAAAATTTCGTCAAAAAAATAAAAAATAAAATTTAAAGGTGAACAACCCTTATCACTTAGGGGTATGAAAAATAGATAGTAGCCGATTCTCAGACCTACTAAATACGCATATAAAATTTGGTAAAAATCGGTCAAGCCGTTTCAGAGGAGTTCAAGTTCGAACACCGTGACACGAGAATTTTATATATAAGATTATGATATTTATTCCACAGACATTAGCATCCGTGTATGTATCTGCTTTTACATTTAAGTTTAATATTTCAGATTTTTTTTGCTCACGTTTTTTTATGTTATAGATTTACTAAGTCTTTTATAGTTTTTTCATCTCTACTCAATATTGCCATTCTCAGGTTGTACGCCAGTATCTGTGAGATCGTTGCCGATTTTGCCACATCGAATCTTGCAATCGCATCTTGAATATCTATAATCTCGTTCTTGTAATACATGTTCAACGTGACATAATATTGCTACCACCGCATGTTGGATACTGCTATATAGCTGATGGGTGTCTGTTGTTCGACAAACAGTGATGAACGCCTCGCTCTTTAGACCCTGAGCCTCATGGATGGTGAGCGTCCTTGTACCTGTCTCTGTACCAAAGCCTTGGCTAATGAAAACTTGTTTATCGGCTTGGATGTGAGTTAGGTACAGGATGTTTCTTTGGTTCGAGATAGTATAGATACCCTTAGTGATAATATAGTAAATTACAGGGTGTTTGATTGCAGTTGTTAGTGTGGTTATTTTTCGATTTATTTAGGTGGTCGTGAGTCTGCGTGGTCGATGTTAGTGAGCAACACAACGCTGGAAGCAGCACCAGGGGCTGCTCCTCGGGATCTACGGGTGTCTCCCGCGGCGCCGCCAGCGAGGGCAGCAGACCTCACATGGGCGCCGCCCCTCAAGCCTAACGGACCCCTAACCGGTAAGCAAATCAGTACACTAAGCTTAAATATACATTCAAATCTAATTTTGAGTAAATTGGTTTCGTGTACAAGAAAATTTATAATAAAATCTCTACGGATAGCTTTTTCCAAAAAAAAAGAATAGGTACTGCCAAATAAAATTCACATATATAAAATATCTGAACTTGGAAAATCCTATAACCATTATCCTTCATAATGAAAATGACGGGAAAAGCTCTCTATTCAATAAACCAATATTTGAATGATGAGAATCCTTGGCAGTGATGTCGCCTGATTGTTTTGATTTCATTTAGGTCACATAAACTTTTTTTAAAACGTGTTGTTGTGGAGTTTCTTCCTGCTTCTTCTCCATAACTATAACACCTTGCAGAGTATTTCTGGTATATTAGGTCTCGTCCGTGTGATCGCTTATCTAATTTGTATGTGATGGGCTATCGATGTATTGATTGTATCTGTATATGTTTTATACTCATTAATTATTATTTTTAGTAATACTTACATATCATTCTTCTTCTTCTTCCTTCCCTTTTCCCTTTATTTGGGGTCGGGGCTCCTTATCAATTTGCGCCAGGCCACTCTATCCTGGGTTGTCCCTGCATCAAGTTGAAGGGTTTCCAGTTCCTTTCTGATATTAGACCACCACGTAGCTTTTGGACGCCCTCTCCCTCTTGGGAATTCTGGGAGGCTTAAGGCAGTTTTTACCACGTGGTTATCTGGTTTCCGTTGAATGTGGCCATACCATCGTAATCTTTTTTCCTATAATACTTACATATCATTATTATATTATATTTAAGATTTTTTTTTATCTCGCATGAATTTTTACCCTTTGTATGGTATCTATTTACCGTGTGAGAAATGAGTTGGGAGTATACAAGAGCAACGCCGTTCACCGCTTCCGAACCGGTCTGGTTCTTTCTGCAACACAAAAGCTTTAAAATGCTTTAATAACAATATGTTATCGCAGGTTACGTGATAATGTATGCAATCCAGCGGTCTGGTGCAGCTGGGGCGGCAGGTGCGCCCGAAGAGTGGACAGCTGTGGCCGTGCTCGGCGACCGCACACGGTCTCGCGTCGACAGATTACGACCCAGGACCACATATATATTCAAACTGCAGGCGCGAAACAGCAAAGGGTTAGGTCCTTTCAGCGCGCCCGTCGTCTACACCACTGCAATGGGTTAGTACGTGGTATTAATTAATGTAACATAAAAGTTTACAGCGATTAAAACTTGATTAGTTCTAAGTTAATTGATCTATAGCCTGAGATATATACTTGAACAAACAAGTACCACAAGGACCAATATTTAGCCACTTCCACACATGCAGTAGTCGTGCAACAAAGTGCAGTGCGCCCGCCAGCCCGCTGATAAATGCGTATGCGGCAAACAATGCGAATCACAAAACTGCCACCGTCAAATCACTCAACACGTGTTTCACCCCTTCACGGGGCATGTTCAGGAGTTATGTTACACCGATTAGTGCTAAACACAGAGTCACTAATCACTAAAGAGGCTTTTCTTATTTAGGATGGACCGCCGCAAGGTAACGCCTGATTCCATTAAATATTTGATATCTATTTGATATACGGAGAAAGGTGTGAACCTTTTCTCCGAAGACTTTTTAGCTGAATCGATATCTGAGTTGGGAGAAGACCTTTTTTGGACAGAAATGAGGGTAACGCAATTTTAAATTTGATTTGGTTGTCATTCGCGCGCCGTGAGACTTAAGCGGGCAATTTTGTGTATTGTTTAAACTTAGCCCATATTTTTACAGATTTTTATAAGTGTGAAAACAATATTCAACCATTAAAAACCGTCAGCCAATCAGAAGGCGAGAAGTATTGTAGAGCGCTGTCTCTTTCGCTCGAAGTAAATATAGTCGCTCTGGCGTGGGATTCCCCTCTTTCGTTCGATGCGCCGCTGACGTTTATAAAATATACATTCTTTGAGAATTGTGAGGTTAACTTTTGAGGATCTTTTCAGAGAGTGGGGAGGGAGGTGGGTTGGCGAGTGCAACGTCTGCATGGCTGTGGGCAAGCGCCGGCGGCGCGTGCGCAGTCCTGGCATTGGCTGCAGCTTTGGCCTTGTCTCTGTGCTGCAGGCGAAATACACCACCGCTTTCTCCCGATACCAGGTACCTAGGATATGTATACCATTTACTATTATATATTCTGAAAGTATCTCAGCTTCACGAGCGATGTGCTAAGCCTATTGTCACTTCAGACATTCAGAAAAAACTCAACTAAAATAGAATTTACAATAACTTTAAAAAATTTAATTATGTAACGATATCTTGGATCTTTTATTCCAGCACGTACCAGAAAGCATCCGCGTCTGCCGCGATCAAGCCCCCGGATCTGTGGATCCACCACGACCAGATGGAGCTCAAGCATATGGATAAAAGCCTCCACAGCTCCGCCAGTAAGAGTACGACCGAATTCAAATTCAAATTCAAAAATACTTTATTCAACATACCATGAATTACATGTCATATTGATTTCAAGTTGAATCTCCCATCGAGCTATATACCTCTAATTTAGGAATAGGCGAAATAAACTCTGCAGGTTTATACGGGGTGATTAAATATAGGTGCAAAAGTAAAAGGGATTAATATATAGCTAATTTATCAGCAATGAGTTTTGAAGCTTTTTCACCAATCACCCTGTATAAAGTGTTCACTCTCAAATAAGCTACAATATTTAATATACAATAATTAATTTTAATTTGCTATGTATATGTCTTGGATATGATATTAGAATTTTTAAAACGATTTTTCTTAATATACTATCATTATGTTGTTTATTATATATGAAACCATTGATTTTTTAATTTAATGTATTTTACTATTAATTGTCAGTAAATGAGCTATGTATACGCCTTTTAAAAGCTCTTATACCTATAACTAATCATCCTGTATATTGAAGCCTGCTACCAAAATTTACGTTATTACATTTTACGTTTGGCAGTATCCGCTGGCAGCGTGGACGGGCCAAACGCGCTGGTGTCGTCCACACTGACGCTTGGCCGAGCGCCCCCTGCCGAGTACGAACCCGCTCGCCATGCCCCCCCGCCTGCCTCCCTCGACCGCCGCCATTACGTGCCCACCTATGTCGGTGAGTGTAAAACCTCCTTTAAACAACAACAACAAGGTGAGTATATCTCCTGATCCTGTGAACATCTTCAGCACGGCTGAGAAATTGGTAAGTAGGGAACTTAACATTTATATGTACATTCATATTGTTATTATTCACATTTATGCTATAAACCAGTGTTTCCCAAAGTGGGACAGGATGATTAAAGGGAGACAATTCACAAGTGGACTTGAGACGAATTTAACCATATAATAGATTCAGGCGTTACTTTGCAGAAGTCCATCCTAAGTAAGAAAATGACAAATATTTAGCTACTTCCGCACATGCAGTAGTAGTCGTGCAATGAAGTGCACCGCCCGCCAGTCTGCTGATAAATGCGCATGCGGCAAACAATGCGAATTACAAAACTACCACCGTTAAATCACTCAACACTTGTTTCACCCCTCCACGGGGCCTCTCACTCGCACACTCGGTGTTTGGCACTAATTGGTGTAACATTACTCCTGAAGATGCCCCGTAGAGTTGTGTTATTCGCATTGTTTGCCTCATACGCATTTATCACCGGGCTGGCGAGCGATGCACTTTATTGCACGCCTACTGCTACATAGCGGAAGTAGATATATATTAGTCCTTTTCTTACGAATTTAACCCTTTCGTATTATTAAAAATAATATATCGAGAAGTGAGGTGAAGGATGAAAGGTGATGAAAAGAAGGAAACTAAAAAAATAAAGTATTTTGGAAGATCGAATGAATGTACTTAAGAAGACTCGGAGAGAAGTAAAGAAATAAAAAGAAGAATGTGAAATAATTAATTAAAAATTGCATGTCCCCTGTCGCTAAACGAGATAGGAGTGAACAAGTTGCCCCTAATAACGGGGACCAACTAAAAACAAAGTAAATGTTACATAGGGGGGCGTAAGAAATTTAGCCAGTAGCTACAAACCATTCTTTTTATAACGTACCAATTGTGTATGTTAGAAGAATGAAAAGAAAAAGCGAGTACATCTTGTCCCAAAGTGGACGCATAAAAGAATTGTAAAGATTATTTAATTATTATTATTTATATCTTTATATAAAAACTAAAGTCAGATTGAACTCTGTTATAAGACATTGTTTATCACAGTAGTTGTGATTATTTATTTACTCAAATTTTTAATGGAATCAGGGGTTACCTTGCGGAAGTCCATCCGAAGAAAAGGACCAATATTTAGCCACTTCCGCACATGCAGTGGTAGTCGTGCAACAAATGCACCGCCCGTCAGCCCGCTGATAAATGCGTATGCGGCAAACAACGCGAATCACACAACCGCCACCGCCAAATTACTCAACACGTGTTTCACCCCTCCACGAGGCATCTTCAGGAGTTATGTTACATCGATTAGTGCCAAACACAGAGAAACTCAAATTTTGATTTGGAAATTACGTCTAGTTTACTTATCAACAAAGCTTTTAAATTTCTAAAAAATTACCTAAGGAAGAATACTTGAGATAGGTTTTTTAAGGTCATTTGGCGATGAGTATATATAGTTTGGGAATCCCCGATTTAAAATCCTGTAGTCTATTTAATCTGTTCGACATCCATCTACACTATTCAAGTAAGCTTTGTATATTGTAACACAGAGCTCACTCAAAAACTAGTGTACTACTGATGCGGATATACAACAAAATTGGATTGAACCAAAATACAAAGGTAAGTTCATAGTTCAATCATTTGTATGTACTCCCCATTATTTCATTGTCAGCTTTTTGTTGCGTATTTATTTTGTGTACATTACTTTTATTTGCCAGTCGTTTTCGTTCATCCCCTATTTAGTTTCACTTTGTGCGTGCACAATTAGATTCGCGTCGGTCGCCATCTTGCGCGGGCAGCGGAAGTGACGACACCGCCATCTTGCGGGCATCGCCGGCTTCCGGCTCCAGTTGCAAACGTTGCGATCGCTGTGAATTTAGAAGTAAGTAAATGCAATGCCTTAGTATATTTATATACTTTGTACTCTTGATGTGTAGTTTTTTATTAAATATATAACTGTCTATCCTACATTCGTACTGTCGCCATTTTGTTTTCTTCCACTACGTTAGTTTTGTTATATCATAATTACAACATTAATTCACTAAAGGATGCAGTCTTTCAAGTTTCAGTCATTAAAGACATGTGTTTCACCTTCATCTTTATTTTACCATTATATATAATTAAAATATACGATCTATATATAGGAACCCAGACTTTGTATTTGCTATACAAAAATCTAAAACGAACTTTTAATTCCAGCAATGACGGGCGTGGGAGTAGGCGTGGGCGTGGGATGTGCAGCTACGTGCGAGAGGCGGCGGCATGGCTTGCCCGATCAGGTAAATTAAATACGATATTCAAAATTATTAGCTCGATTTTTTAATCTAGTATGGGTGGTAGTGCTTAGTTAAGATGATGTTATAGTAATGTATGCTTTATGTGGTTGGCGCAGAGTACACCTTTGCTGGCGGGCGTGGCGCCTCTGGGATCGCCGCAGTCTTCGCTCGCGTCGCTGCAACACGTACCACACCCTCCACATCCACCGCCCCCGCCCTGTAAGAAATAATTCAAACTTTATTTTTCACATCCAATATTGTTTATCGAATGATATTTGGTAACTAACTCGTTTAATGACTTGTTGCCCACAGGTGGGACGGGGGCATGCCCGCTGGGCGGCGCGTGTTCAGCGCCGAGTGGTGCAGGTAGCGCAGGCTCCGACGTGTACGCATGCGCGGCGAGGGAACGTGGACACTACGTCGCGTACGAGCCGCTGGGACACTACACGCAGTGAGTGTACACACTGTTACACTGTACAACTGTAGCATTGTACAGCTGTTACACTGTACATTTGTCACACCGTAAATCTTTAACACAATACATATGTAATACCCTAGATCTATAACACTACACACCTGTTATACCGACCATCTGTGACTCTGAACATCTGTAATCTCGAATATTTGTAATACCGACCATCTGTAATAACAGGCAGTTTTAATATAAGATGTCTGTAACACCGTATAACTTTACCATCACAAGTCTGTACTATCGATTTATTTTTAATTCGGCACCACTATAACAATAAGATTTTAGAAAGCACGTAGCAACTATAAGAGTAAAAAAAAAGATTATATGTGAATGAAGGATAGAAGACATGGAAAATTGTACAATTTTGTCTGCAGCCGTGATTCGCTTAGCAGTGACACGGGCACAGGCCCCCCGCCAGCAGTGGGGGGAATGAGCAGCATGGGCGGTGGCGGAGGAGGAGGCGGCTCTCTGCAGCGGAGGGCTGGCTGCAACGCCCCCTTGCACAGCTTTACTCTTTCAGCGGACGGCTCCGATCACTCCACGCCTTCGCATTCCAAAGGTAAAAACTACCACGTATATTCCTGACCATCTTAGATCTTCTTAAAAGAATAAAATTTAAAATTTGAAATAATCAGTAAGTAATGGATGAATCATTAAAGGTCCATTTTCAACAGCGGGAAGTGTGAGAGAGACGTCGCCATATAAAAAGAGTGCCAGTTCCTCTCCTGGACATCTGCCTAACAGACTGCAACTTGGTAAGTCAATGCCGTTTTGCTAGGACTCATATTCGTAATCATTCCCATTGTTGACACCGTAACAGTCAAATAATTAGTGAATGAAAGATTGGCTGAATGGAAAAATGTATTGATAAGTGAATGGAGACACAGGTGAATGATTGTCTGATATAATGAATGATATTATCGCTGAATAGGATGAGTAAATGATTAAGACTCTAAAATAAATATTGAGAGTAAACGAAATAGTAAATGCGTGGTTGAATAAATGGATGAATGCATGGATGGGTGATTGGGTAAAAGAGTGAATCAATATGACTAAATGATTGAAATTATCGATGAATAGGATGACTTATTAATTATGCACATGTAATTGAAAGTAAATGAAAAAGTAAAAGTATTATTGAATGAACGGAAAAATGCATTAATGAGTAATTGAGTGAAGGAGTGTATCAATGATTGAATGAATGAAATATTTGAAGAATAGGATTACTAAGTTATTGAAACTTGAGCGGATGAAATAGTAAGCACATGGTCGAATGAATGAATGTTTGCATGGATTAGTGATTGCGTAAAGGAATGAATCAATGAATGACTGAATGGATCAAATATTTGATGAATAGGATGACTTAATAATTTAGTCTCATTCTGTATACCCCGAAAGCGAATGAAAGGTTTTATTAAATAAATGCATGGTTAAATAATTGGTTAAAAACGCAATAAAATTCCCTTCATTTATTAAAATACTAATTTCTGATGTTTATCTTCATTTAATACTGCATCACGTTTTAGGCGGCGGCGTACCACACTGCTCCGAGGAACTGGAGCCTCTGACTCCGTCAAGGTCGACGGAACGTCTCCACCGCGAGATGCAGAACCTCGAGGGTCTGATGAAGGACTTGTCAGCCATCACCCAGCAGCAGTTTCATTGCTAGTGGTGGACTAATGGAGTTTTTGACGAAACAAACTTGTATAATTATTATTATTTCAAGTTGTTAAAGTGACACTAAGACATTATCTTTACTTCAAATTGTCTTTTAAAAATGATAACGTCTTATGGCGTAAATTAAATGGTTTCTATAAAAAGGCCTAGCTAAGAAGTTTCTAATATTAAATTGTACGCGTGGATCATTCAAAATTTTTAAAGAATCAATATAATAAAATAACTTCTAAACAAACATAAAACAAAAATATTACAACTTACAAAACCATTATTTAAACAACACAACTATTAAACCTGCTTTAAACAATGTGACAACTAAACAATCATCAAAAACAATAAAACTACTAAAGCATAAATAAAACAACACGAACTTTAATATATCACATCTAAAAACCACTATTTAAACAATACATTAAACAATGCTACTACTTCACATTCATCAAAACAATAAAACTACCACACAATCACAGAAACACTAAAACTACTAAACAATCATCAGAAATTATAAACTACTAAAGCATGAATAAAGCAACGCAAACTTTAATATACCACAACAAATAACACCACTATTTAAACAACACATTAAACAATGCTACTACTAAACATTCATCAAAACAATAAAACTACCGAACAATCATCATAAATAATAAAACTACTAATTTACACAAACTTTAAAAAATCACAGCTACCAAAACCGCTTTTTAAATAAAACGCTTACTAAAAACCTACATTAAACAATGCTACTTACTAAACAATCATCGAAAACAAAATAACTAAATTATAAGTAAAACAACACAACTTACAAATAAGCATTAATATTAATACCACTTATTGCTTATTGGATGTTATGGAATCTTTATCAAGTTATATTCACTTTACACATATATTTACGTAAAGCTGTATCATATCGCTATAAACGAGATTCCTAATTGTCAATTTACTTATCTGTTCAATGACAGCTATTTTTAAATATCTTCCAAATAGACAAGATTAAAAACTTTGCAATATGTAAAAAAATCTGTCTTTAAACATGTCTAGATCGGCACATCCCGATGAGTTTTCTACACCAGGATATCACAGATTTTTATTTTCATAGACCACATTCAAAATTTCTCTGGTTCCAATAGACCTCCTGAAGATATTGTTACTATATTTTCGAAACACGAAAAAAAATTGAAAATAAATCTGATGTAAATTAGATTTAATATTGAATATGCAAAGTTATAAATAACAGTCTCTAAAATATCTGCCCACATCAGTATTTTCTGTCTCTATCGTGTCTCGTATCTAAAATTGTTATGCCCCCCTATATAACATACATAATTATAAAAGCGAAAGGGTTAAATTCCTGTCGAGTCCACTTTCAAATTGCCCACTTTAAGAATCATATTGCTCCCTCGTATATAGTGGGCCCTGCGTTGGGAAACACTGGCCTTAATTAATAGGTGAAATCAAGATTACGAACTATAAATCACCATTTTTTTGACACGCCAACGTAAACCCCCGTCGAATTCCCGCGGTGATGATTACATGTCACATTTAAAAGAAAACTGGCATCAAATATAAAAACAAATCGTGATGAAGTTTAATTTCTTTCAACTATATTTTAAAAAATTGCCCCTTTAGTACGCCCCGTTCAACAATACTAACAATTATAATTCAAAATGCGCACTTAGGTAAATGTCACTAAAAAAAATGGCGCGAATTCAAAGTGACACCTGTCAAAATATGTCATCGAAATTCATATAAGTCTATCAATATTTAATTGACTTAACATAAAATGGAGATTCCCTCGCAAATACTATATTGTCACCGAGCAAAATAATTCCTAACCTAAAAACAACGAAAAAATAATTTTGATATTTTTAACGTATCAACTATGGACTTTTATTCTTTATATTAAGAATTTACTACCTTAATTCATACGGTATTAGGTATTTTTTACCTTGAACACTGCCCTTTATTTGCTCTAAACATTTATTGTATGATAACTGCGCAATTAATTGTTCATTTTGTGTGTAAATAAAAACTATTCTAGAATAAGTTTAAAATTTATATGCTGTAAGATCCGCTTGGAAATTATTGATATGTTTTTTATGTCCGCATGCAAATTTTACAGCAGCGGATCTAATGATTTTTGTGTACTTTTTATAATTTATTTACATTTCTTTTAATTACCTATATATTGCATATAGCTTTGTTGTATAATATAATTTTATATTATCTGTGCATTTATAATAATGAATTTTGAAAATAGAATCAATGATATTTATATCGTCTTTATAGATAGCTTTATTAAATTTATTATAAATAGTATTCAGCTTATTAATGTATATTGCCTAATTTTTTTTTAATTATTGCAAACACTTTTTAGGCGTTATATTTTAAAAAAACTAATTCAGATTATTAGGTAGGTGATTAGATTCGAAATAAACGGAACATTGAACTACTAACATACAATGTACATGACAAAGGATATACAAATAATTGTATATGAACGCAAACACAATACAAATGCAAAGATTTAGATGAAATATAAATTCGACTTAAAAAATAATTTTGTCTACCGATCTGGTTTTGGATATTTTGCACTAAAACATGTTTTTTTGCGGTCAAATTGTATTTTATTTTGCAGAATATACAATGATCGAATCGAATATTCAAAGGTTCTCATTAAAGGTTCGTCAATTTTTCATGTTCCGGGACCGAGTAAAAACATGTTTAAGTGTAATAAATCAACATCGAAAATTTTCATGTATATATATCCGCGGGCGCCGCGGATATATCTACGGCACGTGACGCGTATTTTATTTTTATTTCACTTTTTCGAATCGCGCTGCGAAATGAAACTTTTATACTGTCGCTTTTTAGTCTTCACTGATCCTTTTGTACGTGTAAATATTTTGTACCGTAACGCCTTAGTGTTAAGATTCAATTTTGTACACAGTGTTTTTTTTATATTGTATAATATATCCACTGTCAACCGCTATAAGATGCAACGATTGCGGCAGTGAAATTCGTTAATTATAATATATAATAATTAATGTATTTTTGATCCACGTTAAAGAGCCACTAAGATTTGAACAATTTTGTACCAGCAGTACCGCGACCAACGCAATTTGATACTTTTTAAGTCTCATGTAAATAATTACCATTTTAATATTTTTCTATTATTGTAATTTAAGTGGATATAGTCTCCTTGTAACGTGATACAGTACGTCACGTGGTCGATATCTTGTGTAAAATACACATTACTCCATGATACGTACCATTTACCCCCTTTTCTAATCTCTGCCCCTCCCCTTCCTTGTACCTATTCCAACCTCCTCCCTCCTGTCCCTAATTTTCCTCAACCTGCAACTCCTTTCCCCCCATTATCAGCGCACTTATTGGAATAGTTTAAAATTTAGATGCATTTATTACTCGATCTCTTATATTTCGCACTTTTAAATTACATTTTGAAATTAGTTTAAAATATTCTTTTTTTATGTGTGAAATTGTGATGCTGATATCTTTGTACTGTGACAAGGATACAAAGGATGTGTAGAATAACACGGTGAGGGTTCGTATGGGTGACGGTTACGAATGCAATCGAGTGACAATGCTACATCCTATATGTATATAGTTGTAGTTGAGATAACGTCCAATGTTTAACAGAAAAGATCAAAATTAGGAAAAAAAATATTTCAAAGTATCAAGACTATTTACGTATCAACAATTTTTACTCTTGTATGTCTAACCTCACTTCGGATCACAGGCGCTTTACATGGGATTTCTCCACGAGATCGAATCAGAAATGATTCATAAATGATAAGAAGCATCCAGGTCTGTCCAACAGATCGCCAAATTGAGGTAGCAGTGGGTAGTTCACAAAGCGAGATGGACAGATGACTGCTAGAACCTTAATATTCCAGAATGGAGACCACAAACTTAAAAAGTCGACGGAAGATGCAGATAGAATCTATAAGGGAGGCCATAGTATATGGACATATTAATTATGAAAAATAATATACAAATGGACACTGTAGATTATTTTTTGATAGAGAATCACTACTGCATCCAGTAACTAACTTTAAAAGCGTCTTCGGCTGCCTAAGTTCAAGCATGGATTCTTACTAAGGCCACAAAGCTAAGGCAAATGCTTCACTGACCTACCAGCCACAAGGGAGAGTATCACATCAGATTGACAATGGAACCCCAATCCTGATTCTATCGATTGTTGTGGTCGTTTTAAATCAAACTAAATAACGTAGGGTAGAAATGAATCTCGTCACAGTACAATGATGTCACTAGTGTTTTCTTAGTTGATAAGGAACTATTAGACTGATTTTTTGTATTGTATTGTTAATATCGTTTTATATGCTGATCGTCGATTGTGGGTGTAAGCGAGACGGAGAATATTGCTTATTCTTTCACATTGATTGATTTCATCTGTGATTGAAAGATGATTCAATTTTATATAGCTTGGTATACTAGAGTACTGGTTAAGATACTTGAGACTATATGTATGTCGAAACGTTGTAATCCAAGAAGATGCCGATAGATGGCGTTAGCAGTCGATTGCCTTGGGTTGTCTTTTGACCCAGGTAATCGTACAAAAAGGCATATCTTCAGGCATAATGAAAGTCCAGTAAAATAGAAAGAGCAGTCAGAACTGCCTAATGCTCACAACATAGGATCGATCTATTGCAATATTTTTAAAGTTGTAAATTCTGGCGTTATTTTGATTTAGAATCCATGAGAAGATTAAAGTTTTTTTTTAATGAATATGCTTGGATGCTGCAATTAAGAGAGCAACCGCATACAAGGTAACCAGACGCTGTGGGTTATTTGAAAGATCTTAACAGTGTCTAAACGCGAAGGTTCTTTAAGGAGTTTCGGGTCAGTGTCTGAACTCATTTACTGAACTAGCAGGTAGTTAAAATCTTTTCCATATATGCTCTATGAAGGCACTGGATGTTAGGGCTTCCGGCAAGATATATTAGCCTAAAAAAATAATAAAGTATTTATAGACTTGGCACAATCACATCGTAATTAAAATTTAGTACAACGCCATCTATCGGCACTAGTTAGTTCTCCGCCTCACTTCGTACCCACATCGGCGTTGAGTTCCGACGACTGTGCGTCTATTGTACTCCCACCAACAAGAGACTGGATGTTCATTTGTCCCACACGACATCGCTTTGCACGCGACGAGTGCGTCGTGTGATCTGTATGAATACGAATCGACCACGAGGTAGCGCTGCCGTGCTCTGTACGACTAGGTTCAATAAACTTGTACTATTTATTGAATGGTTTTTGTTTTATTAATCAATCTGCGAAGATAATGAACCCTGTTTTTCCTTCCATTCATCATAGCAGCTGATAGACGCCCACTCTAAGGCAAAAGCATCTCCCAAAGACCCGAGACTTCCCGTGACTTTAATCATGTCGTCGGTCTATCTAGAGGAGGGGGGCTATCTATACACATTAATTCATCCCCCTATTACTCACCTTAATTTACTTCTGCGTGTACTTGGACAACACATGAACAACAGTAAGTACGTAGCATGTAATATATTTCAGTGTATAGGAGCATTACGTCATCGTCAATGACGCATCGAAAAGAGGATTTCAATATAAATATAATTCTTTATTTACATCTGTATAAATACGAGGAAAGCTAGAAATAATTTACACGTTTTTATTTCGTTCTTCATGTTGTTACTAACTTAAGACGTACCGGCCCTGGGAAGAATCCTACAAGTTGAAGAAATAAATGTTTAAAGGTAATGTATATATATATATCGTAAGTTGTAGGATTCCCAGGATACATTCATATATTCACACTTTGTGCGTTAATCATATAGGATTGCCACTGCTTATAAACAAGTTTCCAGAGGATGGACAGTAGCGTCTTCTGAGTACCATAATACCACATTGCGATCATTAACCTACCTGCCAAGCGATTATGGTATATCAACCCATAGATATGTTTGGAGAAATCCTATTCCCTGAGCGCGCATTACATTAAACAAGTCTTAGTTGAATTCTTGTAAGAATCCTGTAAAAAGTTTAGACGCACATATATTTTGCCAGTAAATTTTGGTTACCCTACTAACATATACCAATACAGGCCTGCGAAGTTCACTAAACTAAGCCTATAATAATTTTTAGCAGATAAGTTCGCAATGCGCGAACGTATATATTGCGGCAAAAAATGGAAGCTTTAAAAAGATAAAATTCATTTATTCAAAATTGGAAATTTTAATAGGGTGACATTGATCGACAATTTTCTTTCTTTTATTTAACAACTTACACTACCGTCCAAAATTTTTGGAAGCAGTGAGGTAAAATGAAATAAAACAAAATTTATCTACCCACAATTACTAATATTCATATAAAATTAAAAATGTAACAATAAGTAACTTAGTTCAAAAAGAAAATTAACAAATAATGGGAAACATAATCAAATTTTAGGTTTATCAAAGTGACCACCTTTTTCTTTGATGATATCAGCATAATTTTAGTCATTCTATTAATTAACTTCTTCTGATCTTTATCTGACCTGTTCCATTCACTCTCTAATAACTGCCATAAATATTCTGAGCTAGTAGGAGAGTAATTTTTCACTCTCCTATCGAGTTCATCCCAGACAAGTTCTATTGGAAACAGATCAGGTGACTGCAATGGCCATTTCATTATTTTTAAAACCTTTTCATCTGTTTTTTTTTTAAGTTTTGGCACAGTTTGGACGTATGTTTAGAATCATTGTCTTGCTGAAATGTAAACTCAGGACCAAACAGATTTGGTCCACAGGATATGGCAGTGTCCTGAAGAATTTTTAAATAACCTTCTTTGTCTAGTTTTCTAGTTATCCTCAAAAGATTTCCGGGTTTATTTTTCCCAAAATATCACCAAACCATTAAACTACCACCACCGTGTTTCACTGTTGGCACTGCACACGCTTCAGAAGCTATTTCTTTTTCCTGTCAGTTCTATTGTTACGCTTCATTTAACTGTTTCCTATTTTTGTGAAAGTATAATCAGATTACCAGCATCATTTGAATTTATTTAATACGTTCATACAGTACACACGCACGCCAACAAAAAATGTATAAGGAATATTTTCTTCTGCTTTGGTGTGATCAAACTAAGAAACTTGAAGTAAAAAGTGAAAAGGGCCAATATTTAGCCACTTCCGCACATGCAGTGGTAGTCGTGCAACAAAGTGTACCGCCCGCCAGCCCGCTGATAAATGCGTATGCGGCAAACACAGAGTGACTCTAATCGGAGTGGCACTAATCGGTGTAACATAACTCCTGAGGATGCCCCGTGGAGGGGTAAAGCACGTGTTGAGTGATTTGGTGGTGACGGTTATGTGATTCGCATTGTTTGCCGCATACGCACTACATGTGCGGAAATGGCTAAATATTGGTCCTTTTCTTACTTAGGATAGACTTCCTTTCCTGATTCCATTAATTAACTTGAAGTAGACTTCTAATATACATAGACAATGAAATCAAACAGCTCAATATTTCTAATACGTGTCGTTCAATATTAAGTGACCCAGAACATCACCACAATGTACATAAGGAAATGCACACAGGTTTTTTATGATTACTTTTAATTTATTAAGAATTTCAAAAGAGAATACTATGTATTTGTTGCTAGTATTCAAAGCCTTTTAGGTTATATTTTTATTGATCAATTAAAAAAACTATATATGACTGATTTGATAAAAACGCCATGCAGCAATAACATTGGTATTCAGAGATAGGCAACACGCGGCTTGCAAAGCATTACTGAAATTGAATTTATTTCATCGATTTTCTCTCATCAATATATTGTTATAAAATTAATTATAATGAACTGATGGTACATTCTAAACCGAAACAAGTAATTAATGATAACAAATTATCAAAACTGTGTGATGCATTAGAAAGCTACATACGTATTATATATACGCTTGTATCGAAAAAGTTGTGCCAAATTTGTCATTTAAATTTTCAAATATATTTGATTTTCTGTTCATATTTTGTTTGTTTTTATTATTAATTAAAATTTATGTATTTTCTTATTCTAATGTTTACAAATAGTTTTGTTAATTATTATTCAGTGTTAAATTATGCGCGACCCGACAAATAGTTTTAATATTCAAATTGGCCTGTTTATTAAAAATGTTGCTCGCCCCTGGTACAGTCAAATTTTGTAGCTATACATTATTTAATTTGGCTTACATTTAAACATTTTCATAAATTTTCTTTAGAATAAATATATATATATATATATATATATATATATATATATATATATATATAAGTGTGTGTGTGTTTTAGTGGAGTTTCTTCCTTCTTTTTATCCACAACTATAACACCTTGCGAAGCAGAAGAGAGCAGTTACAACATATCACGGAGTATTATGTGATATGTTTATAATTACGTTACACAAAAGCTGCACAAAGTCAAAATGGCTAGCTTTTAGACTTTGTGCAGCTTCATCGAAATTTAGGTCGTGAAATCAGAAGGTCCACTAACTAAAAATTTCACTGAAGCAGATCGCATTCGATGACGTTTGCATGAAGAAAGACTATACTCGTGTAAGATGTGTATTGTTGTGAGCGACGCGACCTTCTCCCGACCTCGCTTACACGCGTACGCTCCATCGCGCCCGACGGAGACCCAATGTGAGGTGAATGTCACAGCGTCGGAATGAAGTGGGGAATTTATTTAAATTCTGCTTTAAGATCGGCGAAGAGCGGCGAATGCTCTGCAATTACCAGAAAGTGCTCCGATGAACCGGAGGCTTTGCAGAGATATTTTCCGCACAAATACGATTAAATCAATGCCATACTTGTTAACTAGTTTATTCCTACCGAAGACACACTTTAAGACGAAAGTTATCAATCGACTTGTTGAAAGAAGATGCCACAACTAGTCTCAAACATGCGAGATATTATTACCGCAGGTGTTTTCTATGCTATGTAATTTTGTCATTAGCATTACGTAAGGAACAGTCAATCGCTTTATTTCACACAACACTCTTTCATGGCTCTCTTCACCAAATGTTTAAAACATCATGCCAAATCGCACCAAAAACAATTAAAAAAAAGGTACTTAGTGAATTAAACAGACATAATTACCATGAAACCCTGAATATACGTCCGCATCGTGTTAACGATAGACGTTGACTGACATTTTGCCTCCATGTAAACCCATCTTTACAGAAGGTTTGAGATGCGTCTCCTAGAAGCATAAAGACAATACTATATTTCATCAGGAATTTTGAAATCTCATTCTTATGAGAAGAGGAGCCTTCGGCGTTAAAAGGCAACAGTTGTGTATCTGGGTTCAATTCGACCCTTTAATTCAAACTCTGCAACCAAAATGCTTAGTCCAAAAGGCGCAGATTAGTGTCTGTGTGGAGTTGGAGGACTTTATGGTAAACCCTCCTTCTGGTCCCAGAGAGGTGCTCGTACTCTGCTAGCACGAGCAATTTAGCGCCAGGTGGCACAATGGATCTTGCGGAGAGAGGAAGACGGTTATGAAGATGAACTCCTCAAGAAAGCTGACAGACCCCGCGGGGGGAGCAGCCGAGTTTCGGTTGCGCTGTGGACGCAGCGGGCCTAGGTCAAGTAGAAGACACGGCCGCAGGCTTAGCAGTCACAGTTGTTTTTATTCTCGCGGACGTTTTCACTCACGCGGAGGTGTGAGGAGAAGTTACTAAAGGACCGGAAGACGAGACCTCTTACCTCTTTGGAAAGTGGTCTGGAGCCTTGCATGGCGCTAAATTCACGGCGGGTGGCCCATCGGGCGCCTCTTGAGCGCTTTGGAAGATAATGCACAGGATGCACGAAGTAGGATCCTGCACTTCAGGGGCTCTCGAGCAGTCCTAAGTCCTATGTTTATCCAGGACCGCACATAGTACGAAGAACTTGCGAGCCTAAGAAGGCCTAAGACTGCCCGACAGTGTGTTTATTGTAAGGAGCTTCAAATGTGAGATCCGAAAGGGTATAGGTTAGGTTTTCTTACCCTCTGGTGATAGTACAATGGAGATCACCAGGGGTATGTGCAAGCGCTGGACATCCTTCTAGCGGCAATGAAACAAAGAACGTTGACGATTTCGTCAATGGTGATTTCCATCCAAAGACATACACGATGACTACAAGGAGGGGACGATCCTCCGACAGGGCGTAAGTATAGAACGGAATTTCCACCGCCCTGATTAATGCCTTACGCGTTAATACCCGGTAGTGATCCACCATCGAAAGATGGATATAGATACATCGGGTCGTTTTCTGTGCCTCAGAGCACGAGATCCCTTGGTTGTTGCGCCAGGGAGAAACATACTTCCATTCAGCCCTGTCCTGGAGGGTGTCGCGCCTTAGAAGCCGTGGAGATCCCTCTTAAGAGGAAATAAGGTGGGAGGCAGAAGCCTTACGGCCCTTGATCACCTTCTTGGAAAGGTTGGTCAAGGAGGGAAAAAACTCATCCTCTGAAGAGGCGCTACCAGAAACCTTGTCTTTCTGGCACTCTTGCGCCTAACTCTCACGAGGGTCAAACCAACAGCATCGATCTGGACCCGCAAGAAAGAGCCCACCTTCATCTCAGAGTTCGTCCCTGGACCCGAACCGGAATCAGGCAGAACAAACAGAGGAGTTTTGTCCAGGGACGCCGGGTGAAGAAGCTTCAGGTCTCTTGCTCGACTCACAAAGTCCAGCAACTCCTGGTGTGATATCGTCGGGCCGTATATAACCTCTACATATACTATGTGAGTGTTCCTTATTTATGCGCATGTACACGACACGATCCCTGTATCATACAACAAGCTTTAGTAAGATCATAACATCCAGTAAATAAATCGAACAGAGTAAACAATTAATCCTAAACGGAAAAAAACGCGACGGTGACGTCACTTTAACCGTCTCTGGACTTGCCTACCTAATTTACGCAACGAACCATGCGGGGGCCGCGGAGAGGGACGGCGTTGCCAACCGCACGGAACGCGATCCCCGCGCCGGAAAGCGGGAGGGGGGAGACAACGGCGCGCGACCGTGTGTCAAGTGACGCGGACCGTGTGCCCATGTGTAAACTGCGCGAAATGGCGTTCTAAGAGTACGTAGTACGTTCTCTGTTTCGACGACGAAGCATGCTTCAGATCTCAGGTACGACTATGATCGTCAAACATATATCGCATATATATATATATCGCATTTGCATGTGGACGTGTAGGCAAAACTTTCAGGTGGTGAAGAATTAGAATGGCTCCCAGCCACGACTTATTTATTTAACTTTTAATGAAATCTGTTGAATGAAGTGTCGCAACGTATTGTTACGTACTATGGGTTCTGACCCGGAATGAAATATCACTTGTTCACAAAAGCATTAGCGTTGAAACTCAATTATTAATCTTTATAGATTTTAAACATTAATAATTTTGCTTCATATATTGTTTTTTTTTGCTATCAATTTGCAATCACAACGTCATACTTTATTAATAAATCACATAATTAATAAGCTGCAACAAAAGTCGTATGTATAATGAAGTATGGGTCCAAGCCATGGTTGCTTATGATGGACCTCACGGGAAGGCATGAGGTCATACTGAGAGTAATGAAGAGGGCCATGCACGGAGAGGCCGAAAGGATCTCGTCGCGACAACAAGCCGGTAGACGTGGCGTAGTTAGAACCCCATACTAGGTGGACTGTGGTGGGGGTTTGGGGGAAGATCTGGGTCGAGGAATACGGGGTGATGGAAGAAAAAGCGGTAGCAAACGGGCTTTCGAGGTACAGAGTAATCGAAATAACGCGGTCACCCGAAGCCTCATGTATCTCTAGCAGTGCTGAGAGGAAACAAATCTATTTTATAGCTGTCTGATATCGCGCTTGAAAATATTGACATTTTCTAAATGTAAAGTTAAAAATAAAGACTCATTCAAAGCTCTTCGAATCGTACGCAGAGACGAAAATACATGTATAACACGTGACCAGATGGCAAAGTTATAGAGAGTCGAGGGGCCAGCGATGAAGAGAGGGGAGGTAGTGAAAAGCGGCAACGGCGCATAAATGTTGTCATCCTTCGATCGCAGCGCAACGCTTCGTGCGGGCTTTTGCTATCTCCCTCGCTCTCGGTGTTTACGTTCGATACGGGTGAGATAGATAGTGGTAGTAGTTACAATCGTTTTGTACAACAGCGACGGGACATTTTTTCTAGTCTCTAATTTCTCTGAAACCATATGCCTTTAATATTAATTTATTTTTATAATTTGCTATTTATATATTTAGAATAAAATTAGAAATAAATTATAGCGTTATATTGTGTATCAATTGAATTTATTTTTTGCGGATTGTTTTTTTTTTTAATTTTCGCAGTATGTATACAGAATTTAAAACGGCCGGTGGATCTAACGTGGAACAAAGGTGGGGTCCTCTAGACATATCCATATTACCTTTATGTATGTTCAGTTAGTTCAGCTAATATTTGATCATTTTTTTTTAATTACTCGATTCCTCGACGCCTCGGTCGATGTTCCATGGAGTGACAAAGCTCAAAGACCTCCGTGCCGATAATATCCACTTGAACCGAACCTCGTCTTGGTCGGTAACTATTGCCTCGCTTATATCATTACTGCCACTTCGGAAAGAGTTAGCTCTGGAAAAATAAGTGGCAGAAGTAACGCAAGTGACGCTTCTATGTAACGAGTCGGTTGGTGACAACACGTTGAGTTCAGTTAGAATAGAGAATGTCTACTCTTATTTCGACTATGTTATACTAATATTCCAGAAAGTTTCTAAGTCGCGCGGCGCATAAGTAATATTCCTGTTGCAATTCAGACATTAAGTCCGATCGTAATTTTGAGTTAATTGGTAGTCGTGTTAGCAAGCGGTCTATAAAATATGAAGATTCAAGTGGCAGGTACGTCCAAGCTGTCATTCAAGAAGAAATTTTTCGTTTTACAGAAGATTTTCGATAAAGTTTCAATAATACAAAAAACAATTTTCTAATAGCATTTTTCTTATTCGTTAATCGAGGTAGAAAATGATTAAAGATTATTTACTAAAAGAAACATACACAATTAGTTTCTAAAATACTTTTAGTGTTATTGAGCTGCGGTGAAATTTTTAGATTAAATTTCGAGCGGTTGCCATGTGTCTTCGATGCGCTGTTGCATTACCGCTCCCGCACACGCGTTTGATACGTCACACGTAAGTGTGAGAGAGATAGAATGATGCGGTAGGTACAGAAGTGGTGCCTTCTGTGTAGCTTGCAGTTTTCGAATGCGACTGTGACATGATCGGTCCATACAATAGTTGACTTGTTCTGTCGTTCTGAATTGTGAAGTTTGGGTACATCGGTATTATTATTTGCGTAAAAAAATTAAGCAATCTGAGAAACTTCTTGGTGATTATATTGTACTTGGCTTCATGTAGTCAGCTAGCGAGTGCGAGAGAGCTCGTTAATCATAGGGACACATATCTTTTTCTTTTAGATTTGCCAGACATTAAGATATCCTGCAACGGGGGCTAACCTCCTTGTTCGGCCCAGGTCGGTTTTAATACCTGCTACTTTGCGGGAAGATCGCGAGTATACACTAGATCGGCACCCCGCAATTTATACTACATAACAAGTAAGTACACCTTTCATTTGTACAATGTCGCACCAGCAACTGCTGAACTTCATAGCACGCCACCCGAATCTGTAGACCCGACATCTAGCCCGTCGTCTCTTATCCTCCCGGTTTAGCACCGACTCCCTGGCGATCTTTGAGTGGAAATTCCTGTGCCTCTGCTCAAGCCACTTCGATTCAGGTTCAGAAATGGAGGTAGACCCCTCCGCAAAATGTAACTTAGAGGGCTTCACCCTCATACAGAGCAGGCAGAAGAGGTCCAGGAAGGCCCGTGCTCCGGACAGGGCCTCTTCGGAAGACTATTCTCTCCCCTCACCATCCACCCCTACTGAAGCGACCGAAGAAAGCAACCAAAGGCCCGAAGTCCTGCGCGAAGCCTGCACTCTCACAAGAGTGTACCCCCGGGGCACCTAAGGCACCACCCGCGATAATCCTCCAGGATAAGGTGGCCTAGAAAAATATCTCTCCCTGGCTAGACAGCCAAGGAACTTCGTGCTCTAAGACACAATATACGTCACAAGGGATACGCATACACCTATCAACGGTTGAGCATTACCGTGCGCTCACCCGCCCTCCCGGAGGAACGTCACCTCCGGATCGTCGCCCGCGGGTCCTGGTGGAGATCTCCATGGAATGCCTTGTGTCGCTAGTCACAAGATTCCTGGCATTTACACAAGGTATATGATGAGCGTATGTATAAAAAAACAAATACCGCTGGGTGTGCTCTCGCCAGAAGGAAAACAAATTTTTTAATATTAAAATGAAAATGTGCCCTTTCGGGCCTATCATCCGAAACGCCTCACAAGAAGCACTCAATAAGACAGTGTCATCACGGCTAATTAAGAGCACTCTGACCGCAACTGCTACGCGCGACCTAGGGGCGTGAAATGCCCGGACCACTGGGTCCACTGGCCGCTTCCGCCAAAAGTCAGACCTTCCTTCCACCTTCATGGATTAAACCCCAGTATGCGAACAGGAGCTATTGCTAAACCTTTAGCGGCGCTTTCCGTGCAAGCGAAATGCGCCTCCTGCGGGGCTCGCTAACTTTGCTGAGGATTTTGCCTCCTTAATCAACTTCGATTCGCGGACTACCGCCTGTAGCGGTGTTAAACAGCTGTTACTGTTTGCATAGACACTAACCTGCGCCCTTTGTTCTAAATATTTCTACGGAAATTGAACTAAAGTATATAAACACACCCAGCTCCATAACTTCTAGTTCCTTCAACATAAACGGAGCCTCCAGTAAAAAGATAAAGTAGTCTGTTTCCTGATGTAACACTCGGTCTAAGTCAGGACTCATCTCAAGGGACAAACCTTCAAGGGACGATCCTAAAATCGCGAACTACCTTCACGCCCGAACCTATAGGGGAGAAGGCACCTTGATCTACTTCAAAAAGTTCCTTCACTGCTCCCCCTAGATCACTCAGCTGTCACCAATTTGAAAGTCTCAGCGTGTAGCGTGTATCCCTCACGGGACACTCTCCACTCATCCTGGTTTCAGTCTACCACCCTTGTAATAGAAACGCCTTTCAGGTATTACCCTTATCTCTCTAGGTCCGACCGTCTTGATTGCGGGCGATTTCAATCCCTCGAGTATCCCTGATAACATCAATTCGCACGATGAAACATTACAGGCGATAACATCCTTTACCATTAACACTCAATCGGCCGTCGAAATAACCATCAGAAAAATAGTCATCAAACATAAGTTCATTGACGCTCTGCCGAACAACATTTGATCACTGATAAGATCGTAAAACGCCGCTGTGAGACTTCACGATACTGCACAGAGGAAAATAGGTCAAAGAACGGCTAGCGATGCACAGGAACAAAAATTGTGACGCTCTGCTTAGCCACCTCGCGCCTTTCAAAGGTGCCTTAAGGCTCGCGGCTTTAAAGCATACGGACTCCCCCTATGCCACTCATTAGGAAATCCGATTCCTCTATACCTTTCGAGGACCTCGAAAAAGTTGAATATCTAGCTGGCAGTTTGTTTACACATTTTCACTTATCCATCTGAATATGGTTGAAGAAGAGATCCGGACCAAATCGTGCTGCCGCCAAACGGACCAGACATCAATATTATCAAAGACAAAATCAAGATAAAAGGGTAAATCATTCTACCTCAGGCCTGATGACACCTCCAACAGAATTCTAAAAATTTTCTCTCCCGAGCTTATGCTCTTACTGGTTTCTGTTTTCAACTCCCTCGTCGCCAATTGGGACTTTTCGAAAGTCTGGAGAGAAGCAGTGGTGTTAGGGATACCGAAGCTTGGCAAATCTTTCTTCGCCCTGCCGCCCTCTCAGTCTCGTCAATATCTTGCGGAAGCTATACGAGCGGATCTTTTTATAGCACCTCAGAGACATTGCGCGAAACAACTAAATTTTCCCGAACGAACAGTTTGGCTTTCGAAAGCAGTATTCGTATGTCTATCAAGCATATAGATCCGTTTAATCTATCCTCACAGACTTCGCTTCTCACCACAAACAACAACAAAGAAGCCATAAAAGCCTGCGGACTAACAATGTTAACATTAACAGAAATAATATTACTCTGTAGCGTCGTAATCTATAAAGCCCTCTGGTGAAGCTGCATGCTGAATATCCCAGACAAAATTAAGATAATTTAAAAAACAATAGTATTTGCTCTGGATGCATATAATATTTCGTGGAATTATATTCCTATAGGAAGCAGTAAATCCAATGACTAAAATTTTTTTTATTATATATCTTATTTTTAATTTAGGTTATTGTTAAAATATACCACTCAATTAATGATTTTTTAAACATTTTTTTTTTTTAAGTTTGA
This sequence comes from Battus philenor, assembly GCF_028537555.1. NCBI lineage: Eukaryota > Metazoa > Arthropoda > Insecta > Lepidoptera > Papilionidae > Battus > Battus philenor. The sequence goes on from NW_027181683.1 coordinate 12,521,521, forward strand.
TAACCATGAAATATAATAATAGTAACGGTGAATGAATAAAATAAACAAAAAAAATTTAACATTACAAAACTATTGTGTCGGCTATTTTTTTTTTTAAATAAAAAGTGGGTATTTTTAGTCAGTAGAGAAACAAAAGCACAAAGGCTGGCAGCACAGGTCTTTGTCAATCTAATGTCAGAGCAGCGAATTGTCATTTACTGCAAGTTACAGTGATATATGAACGCAGGATTTGAATGTGTTATTTTCGGAATATTATATAAATAAAACATTAGTTGTTGCGTTATGAATTGTTCACAAACATTATTAATGATTTAAAAATTGTATTGTATTTCGCGATACGTCGTCTGTTATTTCATTCAGTGCGTTTCTTAAAAAGATATTTGTTTTTGGAAGATTGTATATAGGAACGTAGTGTTTATCAGCTGGAGTAGCCATAATTTTAAAAAAATTAACGTAAGCCCTCATAAAATTTAAAAAATTCCAGATTTCACGAAAAAAACATAAGATAACTGATTGATTGTATCACATAAAAATTGCATTTCCAGGAATATAAATGCCACATTGATATGGAAATAATGGAAGATAATTATTCAATGTCGGGGCATTTTATGTCTTTTTTTGCAAAAGAATTCATCAAACATGAGATTTTGGTACAAATATACATTTTTGGAAACAAGGAATTTCCTCTCTATGAAAAGGTTAGTAAATATTTACTTTCTTATATTTTTGTCTTCCTATCATCACTTTTGTATCCGAAACTAGAAGACACTGCAATAATTAAGCGTATTTCAGTTTCATTTTTAATGATTTCATATCACAACATTGAGTGTTGCTAATGATGACTTATTGCATTGAAACATGTTTATTCACTCTCAGCCTCATTGGCAAGTCAACTACAGTCTCTCAACAAGCTATGGGGCTATGTTCATGAGTGAGGAGATGCATAGATGTGTAAAAGTTATCAACATAGCTAATTTGAAATGGCAATGGCTTCATAGTATCCAGAGACCGTTTCTGGGGCTTAAATATTCAGGAGTGGAAACCATGATGGATAGGACATCTGCCCACAATTTGAACAGTGTGTCAAAAGCCTACTGCAGATAGCTCATATTCAGTTGTGGATATGCATTGTAAAGACTCCAGGCCCAACTTGATATATAGATCCCAGTCCCTGTCTGTGCTATGCAATGGACCCCACAACAACACATCAAATTCATATAGCTATGGACTTCTACTTCACCACACCTTGATCATTGCTAAAAAACCTAAAATTTAGTAGTGTTATATTTTATTAATAAGAAAAACAAAAATTTTAGCACGAGGCACATAAAAAGCTAGCATTAACAACAGGCCTAAATGATTACAACGTGGAATTATTAGTAGCTTGTACGGGTCTGTGCAGCACTTTGAATCTTAGGGTAAGTAGGTTATTAAAATTAAATATATTGTTAGACAACCTTCATTTTAAAAAGCAACTGTATTAAACATGATTACTTTAAAGTGTGCTATAATATTTATTGTCTCTGCCTATGACAAATAGCACCTTTAGTGCCACTGGTGTTAAGGAAGCCATAACTTCTAACACCTTCAAGAACTAAGGAGAAAGAAGAAACGATGTGGTCTTGAACCATAGTGATAGTACAATGACGGTTTCAGTGAATATATGCAGAGAATAACCATGAAAGTTGTATTAGTAGTTAGGAATCATGGGCACAGTATCCTGTTCCCGTTCACATAAGTTGGTGGGAAGTTGCTGGATGCCTGGCAGCATAAAACCTTTCAATGTGGCGATCATTGAGGAGGCCTGTGAGTTAGTGGGTGGCTCATCTAATATGATGATGATATTATAATATCACCTTGCAAATGAGTCAACTAACTTATAATCCTTTTTATTTCGACATAATCTAATTTATTTGATAATATATTTGCACTGTTTTATGGAAATTCGAAAAGTTTAGGTAAGAAACCCATTGCATAAGTCACCTATAATATATTTCATGTTTAACTGTTCTAGCTGAGTCATATAGTCAGACAGTGTTTAAACATAGGATGGCCGTTGGAAAGAGCTTTGTTTCTTGCCCCGCATTGGCTGAGAACTATCGAGTCGAAACTTCATCTGCTGCAATATGTAATCCAGGTATAAAGTCCTGTAAATAAATGAATGTATCATACAATTACAGGAAAAATTTAAATCAAACTTATAATGGTTTTTAACAGAATAATCCTGTAGGAGAGTGTGCCTGACGAAATTTGTTGAACGGTGTTTTTGCGACACTAACGCCCTCTTCTAAATTATGTCGCAAATACTATTTCCTAAATTTCCCTGCATTTCTAATAAACACTTACAAGAGTACTTTTACTTAGCAAAATTATTTTAATGATTGTTAACATACAAAGAATTTTATATCTCATTTGCAAGATCATTTATATGTTTAGTGTCAATTGAATAACAAATTCATTTTGACATGACTAATAGATTTATTGCCTTGGGACCGAGTTTTTTTTTTAAAATTTCATTATAATATTCATACAGTATACAGTAGGGTAGTAGAATGTTCACATAAATGGTGGACAGAAGACCAGGTCAGGATTAAGTTCTCTAAAAGACGCAGGCCACTTCCAACCAGTCCTGTTGCAAATCTATGGGCGAATAATATGTATGCATCAATTTTTTTTGTAAGCAGCTGTAGCTCAGCGATAGAGGACTGATATTTGCTATCATAGGTTGCAGGTTCAATTCCTAACTGGATTTGAAAAGGGTTGTGATTGCTCATAAATAAGTTTCCCGCCTGCTAAGTGTGATGATTATGGGATACCCTCTCATAGATATCTTTGGGGCAGGCTTATGCCTTGCAGTTTGCATCTATGGACTGATACGACGAATAATATTTTTACTAGGGAATACTTTAAGCCGAAACACAGTAGTAGTGTTTACAATGTTTTCGTGACAGATAAAATAAAAAGTTATTTATATTAAAATAAACTTTTATATGGAATATGTTAGTCAACTGCATAAAATTTATATTTATTATATTGTACATGTTCCTATAAAATTTTGATAGTACCTTTAGCTATTTGATTAGATATGTGAATTATATTTAGTAGAAAAATAAAAAGATACAGTTTCATGATGTCATACAAGACCATCCCTATTGGGAATAAGGGAGGCCTATGTCCAACGGTGGACATCATATGGTTGAAATAATGATGGTGACATACATTTAGGTACATTTTAACTAGACCTCTCTACTATAAACACAGAGGATACCTCAGGGGCTTCAACTTGAGCGAGTATTTTACATATTTCAACAACAATGAACTAAGGTCTAAGTCGCTTATAGGGGCACAAAATTATTTTATGTTTAATTTTCAGAATGAAACAAGTGAAAGCGTATCAATGACACAGACATTGAAGGTTTTTCATTTCAACGCTCAATTGGTTGCAATCGCTCGCAGTGCGGTGAAGGCCGGAAAATCTTTTTACAGCAAAGACATATTTGACAGTTTTAGTGTCGCTTATGACACGAAAATGGTTAAGATTTTATCTTTATGGTAAGTGATTGTAGTTTATATATGAAGCTGCGACACTTTGCATAATAAAAATACATACATACGGTACATATTTATATATATATATATACCTAATTGTGCTGCCCGCATTCACAGACTACCTTGGCTATGTCGTTGGTCAATCTAGTGGAGTACCAAACCAACCTGTGTGGTCACGGCTGTAGAAACTTTTAGCTTCAACAACCGAGGGGCAGTTGCATGAGAAATTTGCCATGACTTTTGCCATTTGAGACAAGTAATTCTTCTATCTTACATTGGTGTCCTTGGTTCTTCCTTATTTTTGATTCTTTTTCTGATCTGGACTAAGATAACCAGCTAGTGGTGCCTACCCACCCCCTTTGTCTTTACTCGAGAACCTTTCGTCTCTAATGCCCTTCATTAGTACGAGAGATTATTTACTCTTACCAATTATGACATGTAAGCTATTTTATTTCTTTCACTTCTATATATACACTACTCTATAGCGGTAACCAGTTGAGCTGGGATGATGTGAGTCATTTAATATAAGACTGATCTTACTCCATGTAGGCCTGATAAGAAAGCTCAGAGTCACCCGGAGAGTAATGGAGAGTTACAAAACTTTTGCTGCGAAATCAAATTAACAATGAAGAGAACCGCAGTAGAACTAAAGTCATCTATGTATCTTTAAAAATTGCTTGTCTGGAGTGGCAGTGAGCGGACCACATCACATTGGAATTGAAAGGTTGTCGTGGCCACTAGCTAGTAGACACAGCATGGGTAGGTCCCTCTGTAAGCGGACCGAGAATGTAATCAAGTCGCTGAAAGTCACAGGATGTGGGCAGCACAGGATATTGCATATACAGGATATTGTAGGGATCTTTTGGGAAGGCCTTGCAGCTTTTTTTAGTAGTCTACATCAGTATATTTACACCTTTTATATGCCATTCCCCACTTCACCCTTTTTAAAATTCTTATGGCTTCCTATGTAACATATATATTTTTTATATAAAATTAAAAGAGGAAAACTCATGTGTACTCCACATCCTAGTTTATCTCCTTTACAATCAAGTGGACCCCATGCTGGGAAACACCGGCCCACAATCAACTAGACAGTTTTAATATTATATTTTCTGCAGGAAACGGATGTGCACAAATGTTAAAAAAAATATTACTGCAAAAGCGGAGACAGGAGATCACCCGTGCAATAGTTACAAAGTAGATTGGTTGATCGCAGACTTCCTGTTGCTTTATGACAAAAGTTTCAGAGTGGTCACATCGGTAAGAGAATTTTTTTTTTCATTTAAAATATGCTTGAAATTAAATAGGACTTTATAATATGTATTACAAATAAGACCTTGGAAAGCCCTGGAGGATATAGGCCTCATCAATTGATTTCCGATGGGACAGTCGAAGACTGATGGAGTCCACCTTGTGCGTGGATGTCCCTTGTCTCCATCCCGAACCTACCGGCCATATGTTCTGTGATGTACTCTGATCACTGACACTCATCTTGCTAATGTATTTGGCCTTGTGTGCATGCATGCGTGTGTGCGTGCGTGTGCGTGTGTGTATGTGTTTGTGTGTGTGTGTTCCATTTTGATAGCGAGTTCTAAATTTAATATTTTTTCCTTTTTTTTTAATAGCAACTTTTTTATGTGAAAATTAAATGTCATTACTTAGCTTTATGGGACAATGTAAATTGAGATCCGTGAACTCATCACCAATGAAGCCTTAACTATTAAATGCATAATGATGAAAAACTGCAACATACCACTTTGAATACAATAGTGTACAGTATATGCATAGTGTTTTATATCGGCAACATAAGATTTTAAATAAATAAATATGAAAAATATTACTTTTTTTCTATTTTTCCTTGTATTGTAGTGTACTTGCTGTACCCGGCGATAAATATTGCACATCGACCTTTGAAAAGAGACAATCGGCTAATTACTACACTATGTTACATTTTGTCAGACGTTGTATTTCGTGCGACAGAGATAACGCTCTACGAAGCCGAAATTAGCCGATTGTCTCTTTCCATAGGCCGATATGTAATATTTATCACTGGGTACTGTATATGCAAGATATGTATTTCTTTAAAGTATAATAAATTCATCCACTTAAGGGTCGAAAGGTTCCCAGGCTAACAGCAAAAACATCATCAGAAACTATATATTTAATATATAAAATTTCCATGTCACAATGTTAGTTACCGTACTCCTCCGAAACGGCTCGACCGATTTTTACCAAATTTTATATGCGTATTCAGTAGGTCTGAGAATCGGCTACTATCTATTTTCCATACCCCTTAGTGAGAAGGGTGGTCCACCCCAAAAAAAATTATTTTATTTTTGATACAAAATTATTTGTTTTTATTTTTTTATGAAACAGCATACAAAAATACATACAACACTAAATTTTCACCTCTCTACGATCAACCCTTATTTTTTATTTGTTAATTAAAAACAATTTTTTTTTGCTAAGCAACGTTTTCGGGATCAGCTAGTATATATAATATATATATAGGGGACTAAATTTTTTATTTCATATTGTGAAATTTGTAAATTTCTTTCAGAACAGTCTGTTGCGTGTGGAAGAGTTGAAATGTCTCGTGATTTTGTTTAAATTAGTTGTAAAGCATAACATAGAGACATTGATTCAGAACAGGAATCCTGCTTTGGTGCAAGCCTGGATGAACTTATATATGAACTACCCTTCCAGGTAATATTTTTTATGAAGAACCATCATTTTCATAATATATAGTTTTAACAGGACGTGTATTATATCAGGAATGAGCAACACGCAGTCTTTTTAATCACGTTTATGGGGCCCGCTAAACATTATATTATTATAAAATTAATTACAACAACATGCCTGTATATACTATTTTGACAGACCATTGCAAGATTAGAACACTGTGTACATATATCTTATCGATTTTAACTGATATTTGTCAGTTTGTATCAAATCTCTCACTAAAAATATTAATTAAATTATTTTTTTTTGTTCTATCCTTGTTCACTTTATTTAAACATTTTAACATATATTAAAAATAAAGCTTTAAATTATTAAGTGTTATTTTAAGTGCAATCTATCAAAAAAATTTGTGTATATATAGAAAAATTGGTGTATACAAAGAATAAAAATAATTATCAAAAGAAGCAAATGATACTTTGTTGTAACAGCTCCTTATAGATATCGGGCTGTTTGTATTTCGTGCGACAGAGATAACGCTCTACGCAGCCGAAATTAGCCGATTGTCTCTATCCAAAGTTCGATGTGCAATATTAATCGTCGGGTACTGTAAATGAAATGGTAGAAGTGGCAACGATTGCCAATTGAGACACTGGTTTAATAGTTAATAATAATGGAAGTCCACAATTAAAGTTTATAATAAACCTGTATTATTAAATTATGTTAGCAACCATGCCCTTCCACATTCAATAGGCATTTTTTTTCCTGCGCTAACCCATGATTAGGCTATAAGAGAATGATTTATATGTAGTATGCCAGGATAAGAGGTATAAAACCTTTTTCATCTAATCGCAGATGTAGAGAGAATAAAAATTAATATTATATCTTTGTCTTATTTTATATGTATGAGAGATATTTTCGCAGCGGTGAGATATCTCTGGTGCTTCTTCAGCGCCGTTGGTACGACCTGAAGATGGAAGCTCGCTTCCAGGTGTTGCAGTACTGGCGCGGGGAAACAGTCACCCAACCGCATCCGCTACTCTTGGCAATTGTTTCTAAGTAAGTAAAGAATTATTATAGGTCACTAATGCAGCTCGAAGAATTGCTTGTCTAAGTTGGTAAGCCTCTAATAGGTAGACCAACAACATAGCCAAGGTCATCGAGGCGGTCTTTGAAATATGTCTAGCCCAGCAGTGGGCGTCTATCGTCTGATGCGATCATGAATTGAATAATGTAAAATTCACTTTATTACCATTACAGTAGTTTTATATAAAGACCATATGAGAAGATAAATCTAAAAAAAGTAGTAATTATTTTATTTTGCCAATGGATACGCAGGCATATGTATATTATCATCATCATGTCCACAGCTGGACTTTTTTCTTTTTTTATGGCTCTGTTATTGGAGCCTCTTATTCAACCTCTAGATGGATAGGCTTTATATTATATTTTCTTATTGATTTCCAAACGTGTGGAATTAAATATTGTCGATGTCCATCCAGGAAGCTAAATATTGTCGCCCAATCTTTATAAAACTATATATTTAAACAGCAATTGAGATCGACACTGCGAAAGTAATTATCTATCAGTGGAATTCTCGCGTTTTTAGCAAGTTTCAGACTCTTTCTCTTATTCATATGGGAGGCGCAATAAGAAAAATTATAAAATATAACTAAAAATCAAAACATTGCTTACGAAGTTAGAAGTTCAAGCGCAGTGCATACACATAAGTTACTTCGCGAGATGCCGACGCCGCACTGGCTCATAAAATATAGTCTAAAATATGGTCGCGGCATCTCGCGCCGGCGCGAGACCGGGCTTCAGTTAAGATCCAGTACTGCAAATCCTCAAGGTGCAGTATAAATATAAACGTAAGGAACAGCCAAGTTCGGAATTACGTGGAACGGAAGTAACGGATATAGCACTTTTGAAGAGGAGGGGCAGAACATCGCGAAGACCAGGTGGCAAATGGAGGTTAAGCTTCTGGAGTGAGATAGACAGATGCCCTTGTTAAAATCAACGGAATACGCTGCATGCAGGCCGCTTTTAGCCTGGATATCTTAGGGGCAGATCTATGTCCAGCTGACGACGTAGACTTAATTTTTTTTTTTAATTTGTGTTATTCTTACTTACTCCGCTGGCTCAGTGACCCAAAGTGGGTCTTGGCCTCCGAAGCGAGAGACTTCCACTTTCCTCTATCTTGCGCCATCGTCTGCCATCGGTTGACATTCAAATTCGCGCAAGTCTGCCTCAACGCGATTGATCCAGCGATACCTGGGTCTACCCACTGGTCTTCGACCCCTCGGTTTTTCCAGGTACGCTACCTTCACGCTCCGATCCGATCCCATTCGCTCCAAGTGACCAAGCCGGCGGATTCGTTGAGCTTTATATTCGCCAATGATATGTGTTACTCTAATAAAAATAATTCAAATGGCAACCGTAATTGATTTATTAATCATTCCATTTTCAGTTTCAGGTATATCGTATTAGAACCTTATCCGAAGTGGTCGCATTTAGTTAATTACGGGCTAATCGTTGAGTTTAAGGTCGGTGGATTTTTTTTTACATTGTGTCCTATAAATCAACGTCAAGAAGTTCGGGGAAAAAAATCTGATTTTTTTTTAGTATTAGTATCTATACTATATCTTACAATTATGTTTAATATCTCGCAAACTTTAATCGAAATTAGCCGATTGTCTCTTTTCAAAGGTCGATGTGCAATATTTATAGGAGGGTACTGTAGTTAGGTATTTATTTAACGGAATTTTAGAAAATAAAAATACCCATGTTGCACAGAAATTTTATTTCGTTCAAAATTTAACAAAATTTGTGTGTTATTATTAATAAGGATATACAATGATATAAAAAAATGAAATTAAAAAAAAATAATTCTGTTATTAACTACTAAAAATTTTCGGTTTCAACACTTGATGAACCTGTCATATGTTGATAAACATTGCCAGCGCAATCGAGTATATTTTTAACAATTGCTAATGCTGTTGCCAATTACTTTAAATAATAAAGTTCAGAAAAAAATGTATGAGCGCTCAACTATTCCAATATTTCCAGGTGGAGAAATGTCCCACCATGCGTTATTACGCATCAAAAAGGTGGGACATTTTTAATACCAGCGTGCCCCAAAGGGTTAAACCAAATATGTATATATTTTACTTCATATCTAAGTATTTTCTTTATCTATTGTATACAAGGCACTATTTAGTAAGTGTATTACATTTTCTCACATCACACACGCCAGGCTATCATTTCAGACGTTAGAACTCCACTATATAGGCTTCCCTTATAAATTTCCAATAGGACTGTTTGCTAACGGTCTACATCCAGCGTTTCCCCGGTGACGTTATCACCGTCATCTGTTCATCTTGTGGGTTGATCATCTGGTGGCTTCCAATCTAGAAACTTAAGAATCCAGCTGTCATCTTGCTTATTCACTTAGCTATGTCTGTCACTTTCGTCCGTCTATGGATCCCCATATTCTAGAGAAACATCGAACTTAGCTATAAAAAACTTAGCTTCGTGATATATACATTGATAGGAATACTCAAAGACTTCACAGTGTTCCGTGATCACTGTGATTCGGTATATAGTTTAGGGTTTGAAGAATGTATTATTTGATATTATTTGCATTTTTAATTAATAATATTTAAAGGGAAAAGAAAGAAATGAATAGAAGATATTAAGAAGGATAAGAGAGGAGAGTGACAATAATAATAGTTCCTGATTTTCCGTGGTGGCAGAACGAAAGGTCACCAAAAACGACCGTTATAAAAAAGTTGGTGTGGCGTTGATTTATGGGAAATCATCGGAATGTTTTAACACATAAAAAAAAAATATATCACTAACATTATTATTTGTCGCAGGATATCACCAAAGAAGTATGTGACCGAGCTATAAACGATTTTGATGGTGATGACGATGATCGGACACTTTGTGTGTGTAAGTGTAAGTATCTTTAATTCTTCACCAGAAAGAATGTTGTCACCTATATGTGTATACAAGGTGTAAGATAAAATACACTTTCAGAGTGATCAAACTCTTTATCTTTCCTCAGATATTTGCTTATGTCATTTGTGTCGTTGGTTGAACTATTTCTAAATGTTCCTTTCGTTTCAAAGCGCTTGCCGCAGCAATTTTAAATTGAATTAAGCAAGTTCCAGAAAATTCGTTGTGAATTCGATGAAAATTCGTTGAGAAAACGACCAATCAGCGAATGGTATACATCGAAAATTCTCGAACGTTGTCTCCGCCAATGAACGCTCTTTAAATTCGTAAAAACTCAAGTTTCGACATGCCAACACTCGACCGTAACAATATAATTATATTCTTCCAGAAATTATTTACAATACCCGGTGATAAATATTACACATCGACCTTGGGAAAGAGACAATCGGCTAATTTCGGCTTCGTAGAGCGTTATCTCTATCGCACGACTGACCAAATGTCGCATAGGTAGTGTGAGACAGATAATGCTCTTCGAAGCCAAAAGCCGATTGTCTCTTTCCAAAGGTCTATGGGCAATATATATCGCCGGGTACTGTAGATAGGTTCTATTGCTGTCAAAGAACATTTACGTGTAAGAAGGGTTGCAATGGAGACAATATAAGATAAATATGAAATTTTATGTTCCTTCAAAAATATATATAATTCGGCAGAGTTTCTTCCGCCTGTACATCTTAGGCCATGGTTGCACAGACTTATTAAGACTAGGGGCCACTCGGGCAAATCATGAACTGATGGCGGGCCGGCCGCCAGAAGTATAGGTAATTAATTTTTTTTGGTTTTATTTTGGTATAGAATTCAATATTTTTCGAATGTACGAGAGTATTATTTTTGCTGTCGGCGGGCCACCAGTAGTCGACCGGCGGGCCGCGGTCTGTGCATCCATGTCTTAGGCCATTAAAAAAATATTTTGGATTTAAATGAAAATTTCCTTTTATTTAAAAAAAAACAAAGATGTTTTTAAGTTCTGACACTTCATACTTATTTTGACGTTATTGAGAGGTGTATTCCGTTACACATTAAATAAATAATTTTTGAATTTGAAACAAAATTTATTTTTCTTTTTAAAAAAAAATCAAACACATCATTGAATTCACTAATGGGTGATTCGTTTTGACCTTAATGAAAGATATATTCCGTCGTATATTAAATAGTTTGGATTTGAATCAAAATTTTTTTTACAGACAATCCAAAGCCGCCATTGAAATCTTATGCGAAATTACCTATAATTAGTGAAAATACAGCATTACATGTAAACACATCCCCGGCAGATGTTAATAATGTACGGAATAATTCCATAAATACAAACATAGGTACTAATTCTAATTTAAATGACAGTTTAGAATATAGAAATAGATTAATGAAAGATGATAGAAATATACGTGAAACAGAAGCTCAAGAAAATGCTGGGAAAGTCAATCGTTCAATGTCTCCATGTTTGGTCATTCACATTGACTTGGATTCCGACTCTTCACACGAAAACAGTACAAGCCGAAACCTTCGCCAGAAACCTGATATATATAAAGATGGACCTACTTCAAGCGAAATGTTTAATAAAGAAGTTATATCTGAAAGACACGAGGTTAAAAATAATCTTTTACATGCTAAAGCAACCGATTCTTTCGATGTAAAAGTTGGAGTAACCGCTGAAAAGAGTACATCAACAGAAATAGAAGAAAACTTTGAAGAGTTGCTCAATGAAAATGGTAAGATAGTTTTTTCTAAACATGCTAACTGTACATTTATATATTTAATATTACATGATGTTAAGCATATATCTTGCCTTAATCACCTCCAGACATGAGACGATGTTTAAAATTACGATAATAGATACCATCACCCGGTAGACGCGGTGTGAATCGACCCCACACTAGGGATCCTGGAAGTCACGAACTGCAGATAGCCTTGCTTTAAAAATAAGTTTATTATATCTTTAATATTTAATGGAATCAGGCGTTACCTTGCGGAAGTCCATCCTTAGTTATAAAAGGACCAACATTTAGCCACTTCTCATGCTGTGGTAGTCGTTCCTCTGTGACTCTGTGTTTTGCACTAATCGGTGTAACATAACTCCTGGAGATGCCCCGTGGAGGGGTGAAACACGTGTTGAGTGATTTAACGGTGGCAGTTGTGTAATTCGCATTGTTTGCCGCATGCGCATTTATCAGCGGGCTGGCGGGCGGTGCACTTTATTGCACGACTACTGCTGCATGTGCGGAAGTGGCTATATATTGGTCCTTTTCTTACTTTGGCCTATAGGTCCAAAACATTTTGTAGGGGGTACAATTTTTTTTGATTTTTCGAAATTTAGTTTCACCTACAAAAAATGACAACGTCAGAACAGGTAGGTAAATGGACTGGTAATGTTTAGTCCTTATTTTCTCAATTAGAATAGATTATAGCAAATACTGGCTGGAAGGCTAAGACAACTCTTCTTCGTATTCTTCTTCTCAATTGTAGTGTTTCTCTTTCAGCACGCAAATTACTAATGCAAACAACTGTACCATTGGTGCGATGCGATGACACCCCTTCATGGAAAAGATATCACAGAAATAAAACTGTAAACATTCACAGATTAAACCGGAATGAGTTTAACCCTTTTAAATCTTCTCCAAAGTCCATTATCGAAAGTTACAGGTACAGTCCGGAAGTGCTTCGTAAAAATCCGGACTTTAATTTGAAATTGAAAGGTTTATCTAAATCATTTTTGAGGCGCAGTTGCAATCAGAGGCTGTTAAGCCTATGTAAGCCATTGATAGTAGTCTTTGATAGACTATCAGAGCCTCCTAAGCCTTCATCAGACCCACCTTCAGCTGATCCGGCGCCACCAGCAAGGAAGGTGAAGAAAGTGGAACTGCCCGATATTGAGGAGATTCGGAAGATCAACAGTACGATCCTGACGGCGGAAGTGGCGCCAGTCGCTGTACAAAGTACACCGCCAGCTTTACCGGTGAGATTCATCACACTTTCATCATCATCATCACCAACATTTCAGCCGTAAGACGTTAACTGATGGATGTAGACCTAAACTTAGGTTCCAAATCCGTGAAGTAACTAATTTTCACACAATAAATTCTTGAGTTCATTTGCTTTTTTTAACATTTTACTTATTTTACCACGTACATATATTTTTGAGTTTTTTTTAATATTTCATATTATTTTTGTAAGGTAATTTAATATTTCTGCATATATGACTTTTGTGAACTATTGGTACATGACTTAAAAAATTAATGAATTGTATTGTTTTTGTTTCAGATGACGAACATTACTTCTTTGCCTTTAGGTATGTTATTTAAAATTACAATTAAAAAAATTACTTTTGTGTTTCTGAACGAATGTATGCGAGTGAGAGAGTGAATGTAAGAGAGATTGAATGAAAGTTGCATGATTTTATGCTCAAAATGGAATGAAAACACGAAATCTAAAAAAAATAGAAACTGTATTATTCTGGGAATAAACTAATACTTACGATAAAAACATTTATTGAAGAATGAGTCAATACTTATATATATATATATATATGTGTGTGTGTGTGTGTGTGTGTGTGTGTGGAGTGTGTATGTATGTATGTACTAGCTTCTCTTGCGACTCTGTCCGCGTGAAAATTAACATAATTTCGTCGAAGATTTTCTTAAAACAAAAGTACGTTAGATTATTCTTTATAACATCAGTTACCTGCTTAATATGTCCCGTCAAAATCGGTTCAGCTATAAAGATTAGCCAGAATGAATTGACAAACAAAAATTTACAAAATGTGATCTTAGTATATAATGTTACAAACAGACACTCCAATTTTATTTATTTGTATAAATTGCATCTACAAATTCAGCACTGGGAATCTTTATTATCCACCAATCTTGTAAAAAATAAATTAATATAATATGAAGAGTTACAATAAATAGTACAATTAAATTTAAAAGTTGTGTATTTGACTTACATGCGTTTGAAAATAAATTTAATTTTTCAAAACGTTTCATGATGTTTTTAGACGCCTGCTACTAGTCACAGGCCTATCCCTCTTAGATTTACCAATATCTTTCTCCTTGCGTGACATCATCGAATTGCATCTGTTTTATTTTTTAGATAAAACAACACACGAATCTAATCAAAAGACCAAAGATATTAACTGTCAAAATGTTATGGCAACATGCGAAGATGTAACAAATGTAAAGTGTTCACAGTTGGATGCCGTTTTAAAAACATTATGGGTGAGTTTTATTTTTGTTAGATACAAGTAACTACTAATGTCGCATTTTATCTGTGAAAGAAACGGTGCAAACGCAATTACTGTAAGAAAAGGACCAGTATTTAGCCGCTTCCGCACATGCAGTGGTAGTCGTGCAATGAAATGCACCGCCCGCCAGCCAGTCTGTGTTCTATGTGCGTGTGCTCTGTGTTTGGCACTAATCGGTGTAACATAACTCCTGAAGATGCCCCGTGGAGGGGTGAAAATAACAAAAAAAAACTTAGGATGGACTTCCGCGAAGTAACGCCTGATTCCATTAAACAATTACTGTGTTTGGGCATAAAATATGCTCTATTAAACAGCAGAGATGAGGTAAAAGATCACCAGTAGCATAGTATCCTGACTCTGCGTTTGGCACTAATCGGTGTAACATAACTCCTGAAGATGCCCCGTGGAGGGGTGAAACACGTGTTGAGTGAATCAACGGTGGCAGTTGTGTAATTCGCATTGTTTGCCGTATACGCATTTATCAGCGGGCTGGCGGGCGGTGCACTTTGTTGCACGACTACCACTGCATATGCGGAAGTGGCTAAATGTTGGTCATTTTCTTACTTAGCATAGCATTCCTCAAAGGAAACGAAGTAGAGGAAGATTTGTAAATATATATGTATATGTAAATATATATAATAGTATTTTAAAAGATGAGAAGATCCTACAGATTCATATAGTTTAATTAATTTTATATAAATTTTAAAATCAAAATTAATTAAATTATTTTATTTGGATGATGAAAAAGTTAAATTAAACTTTTTTTTAATAAAAATTAACATTGACTTATTATTAAATGATCCATTAATAATAAAAAAAAAATCGCTATAATATAAGAGAATTCAGTCTGTATCTAGTTTGTACCAAATTGTACTTTTCTGGTATTCCTTTCATGAAGTACACGAGTTATCACTTTTAATAATACACCTATCCCCCGATTTACACAGTAGATACGTTCCTAAGAAAAACTTATATATCGAAAATTAAAAATTTTCAAGTCAAAACCGTGTAAATCGAAAAGCTTGCAGAAAATGCATAATTTTGCTATTTAACAGTTGTGATTTTTTTCAATATATTTAGGTGTGCACAGAAATAAAAATAAAATGCATTGACAGGTTAAAATATTTAATATATTACAGAAACACTGTTATTTTATTTAATTACAATACATTAAACAGAAGAACAAAAAATAAAATCAAAGGTGTTTTATTATCCTTTATCGCTGTCAGAAATTACTCCCACTCTTTTTTTCAAAATCGAAGGTTCGAATTCACTTTCATCACTCCAAATTATTTGTGCCGATTCGATGTTTGAAGCAGAAATATTTACATTATGAGAGATGGTAATAGAATCGGTTATTAAAACAAAAAAAAAAACTTATTTGGAAAACCGTGTAAAAGCGAAAACGTGTAAAACAAGTACCGTGTAAATCGGGGGATAGGTGTACTATTTAGTCCATGGTCGCCCACTGTGAGACAGGCCTCCCCCCAAGATATATATGAAGGGATATACTATAATCACTCTGTGTAAACACTTTCATCACATTTTGGCTTGTGAACCCGCTACCTATGATCGCAAGTCTCAGTTCTTTTCCGCTACCACTGCCCACTATGTTCATAGCGTTAATTATTTTTTTCCTATGATATATGTGCCGGTACGCATTGAGTTTTACCACTTTTCTGTGACATATATGTATTTTATTTATAATATTTTTTCTTCTAGAGTTGCGTCGACAAAAATGCAAGCCAAAACCGATCCTTCGTCGATTTTGAGTGAGTTGTTTTTTTTTTACCTAAAATAACACAAAAATGTTGTAGTGTTGGTTTATTTTTATATTGATCGCCATTTACCTACCTTAGCCTTGCGTCGACTTTATTCGTCGACCAAGATATTTTAAACTAGATCGGATAATGTGATGCATGGAAGATAAATATGGTAATAAAAGTGAACGCAAGATATTTATATTATTTTATAACTACTCTCAATTTATATTTTTTGCTTCTTTAATTATATAATGCCATACGAGCCTGTTATATGTAAAATGTAACATACAATTTAATGTGTACTTATTTTCTGCTTCCACTTTTTCGAACCTATCTACTCCTACTCTCTATGTAATAGAATAAATAATATCTACTCATTTCGGAACAATATTTATTGGACTTCATATATTATTTGTTAACAAGTCAATATAACAAATAAGTCAAACAAAAAATAAAAACAACAATTTATTTATTAATAATGCCGGTATTCCGAAATTTCAAATTTCAAAAATCGAATACTGGTATTCAGATTTTAGTTCGGTATTGTAAGCCCTATCCACGATGCTCTTAGCTGTCTCAGGGAGCGCCGCGGCGCCACCTGAAACAGCGGCCCCCATGTGCATTGTACACCTTGCACAATAGGTTAAGCCGCTGTTGTCAAGTGTATTCTCATACGTATGCTATAACAGGGTCCCTGGCTGTCGTTGTTGGATACCGAGGGAAGTCAACAATGATTACCTAGACAACAACTACATAAAGAAATACAACAAACAGACAGTCCGACAAGAGAAATTTATCAATCGCATGATATTGTATCTAATACAAAACGAAATTCATCAGGTAAGTTGTATTGTTTTTTAATAACTTTTCTATCTGAATATTGAATGGAATCAGGCGTCACCTTGCGGAAGTCCATCCTAAGTAAGAAAAGGACCAATATTTAGCCACTTCCGCACATGCAGTGGTAGTCGTGCAACAAATGCACCGCCCGCGGCACGCTGATAAATGCGTATGCGGCAAACGATGCGAATCACACAACCGCCACCGCCAAATTACTCAACACGTGTCTCACCCCTCCACGGGTCATCTTCAGGAGCCATGTTACACCGATTAGTGACAAACACAAAGCGGGCGGTGCATTTGTTGCACGACTACCACTGCATGCGCGGAAGTGGCTAAATATTGGTCCTTTTCTTACTTTTCTATCTGACCCGATGGATAATTTGAATTATGAATTTCTCATTATTTCTGATCGGATCTCTTCTGCAGATTTCTAATAGGACAGTTGCAAGAGGTTAGCAATCATCGTGTAGACCTGGTATTGGAAAGAAAAACGTAAGACGTCCGTCTAAATGTTGGAAAGTCAACCTTTAGTCGGAAATCTGGATGCCGCTTCGAATTGTCCTATTGGAAATTTAAAGGAGTGGTCTACATCTAGCAGTGCTTACGACTAAAATGATGAATACGATTCTCCCTCCTAAGTGGAATTCTTCAGAATGTATCATAGTTGAAATAGATGATAAAGAACTGATGATTTTATGATAATATGATGAAAAGACACAAGTTATGTCACAGTCTAATTAAAACAATCAAAAAGGACGTATTTCATAGTGATCACTTTAATACTTCATGGTGCACGATGTTGTTTGTTTTCGTAAAATTCCAACGCAATGTTTCTTAGTGAACATTCGTTTTAATTTAAGGTTTATATGGGAGAAGAAAGGTTTAATTTTGTACTGTTTATAAATTAGACGTTGCCATACTCGGAGTTTTTCGCGTAACAACATTCAGTAACCGCCGATAAGTGCACTATTTTTGCCCCACACTGCCTATGTGAAATGTTGTTAGTCGTGATATTTCGTTCGACAGATATATCGCTCTTCGAAGCCGAAATTAGCCGATTGTTGTTGCCCTTTCCAAAGATCGATGTGCAATATTTATAACCGGGTGTTGTATTTCATGGTTAATTCTTATTTATATATCTAAATGTCTTTTCAGGTGCCTACATCAACATTAAATGATAAAGGTTAGTTATAATTTCACATAAATTAAGAATTTATAGTACTTTTAGATTTCTGATGAATAAATTGATTTTTGAACAGATAAAATCGCGGAGTCGAATGTGGAACAGCCGGAGAAAGACGGACAAGAGAATATCCTATCAATTGACGTTAACCCTGAACATAAAGAAGATAGTAGTGATCATATAACTAGGAGAAACGAAATATCGAATAAAGAAGATGAGAGTAAATCAATATCAAGCGACGTTGAGGACGACATTAGACTCAGCACAGTGGTAAACATGGTTGAAAAGAAGACGAAACGCAAATTAAACAATGAAGAGAAACAAAACAACGAGCCTCCCGTCAAGACTCGGAAGAGACGGAGAAGGAAAAAGATAAGAGAACGTAGACAGAGTGAAAAAATAGGAGAATGTCTCAACGAATACGACGAATGGATGCGTCAGAAGAATTTACCTTTGAAATATTTTACCATTTCGAATCTTAGCAAATCGAACAACAATTGTGCTTCGTCGAAAATGAAAAACGCTACAGAATGCAGAAATGTTAGCGAAGTTAGTCAATTATCTAAATCCAATAATGCCTCTAAAGACAAATGCCCGAAGGTATTGAAGGCGTTTTACAAGAATTCAAATCCGGCACATTACCATCAGACAGTTTTATCCAATTTAGTTCATAAGATCTCTGATAACAAAGGAGTTAAATATTATCTTATGAACAATGCTAACAAAAACACTGTATATACGGCTGTCGAAGTTCAGTCAGAAGCAGATGTTGCTGACATTACTGAAGCAGTACATGACAGAGAACAAGAAAAGACAGTTATCGATCCAGAAGATATAAACAGGAAAACAATCGATGATGTTGATCTACAAAGTGAGAATGGATTGATGGTAAATCTGAATAAAACGCAAAATCGAAACGATTTTAACTGCAAGGAGAAACCTTCAAATATCGAATTCTCACCAATCATAACCAGTGTCTGTTCATTAGCAGAAACAGAATTATTGGAAAAAACTGCAGCAGAAGACTATGAATTGTTAACGGAATCCCTTGAATCTGAAATTATACCACCAACGCTTTCAGTCCAATCAAAACCAAACAATCAATCTAATGTCTCTATTTCAACATCAAATTTATCAGAACCTATACTGGTAGAGCATGTTGAAAATGAGTCGAAAGATAAAACAAATGTTGATAAAGGGACATCTTCAGGTATTATATCCGCGCTGCTAAATCAGCCTCCATTAATTGGACAGAACAATTCAACATCGTCGAACAGGAACAGTCAGTCGAATGCGACTAGCCTAAAATTTATTCAAATTAAAGCAATCAAAACAAATAATGGTAAGACTATTAGAACTATACGTTCTGTTTTTGCACAGTTAATGTAATATACAGTCTGTTTTTTGTGCAATCTTTATAGTATACACTTTGTTTTGGTACAAATATTGTAAATTATAAACAAATTGTAACATTATTGACAAAGTTATCAATAAAAAAAATAGTAATTCTTACACTTTACTAAACGATAAAAAAGAAATCTTCAAGTATTGTATTTATATTGTATACGTATTTGTATATATATTAGTAAACACGTTACAATTGTTGTTATACAAACACATCATAATTATTATCATCATCCACCAACACTTTAAGGATCGGTTGAAAGCCTATCTCTATCGTCTTTCGACGACACTTAACATCACCGTCTGTTGATTTTGAGGTTGGACTTTTTGACACTGTGCTTTTCCTACTTATTAAGGCTATGGCCACTATCCTTCGTCTACGAATCTGGTCGTCCCTGAGTCAATTTTCTAGATCTCTCCGTGCTCCTATATATATATATATATATATATATATATATATATAGGAGCACGATATATATATATATATATATATATATATATGTATAAATATATATATATATGTATGTATAAATATATATATATATATATACACACTATACTTATTAAAATTAAATAGTTACTCAAAAACATACTTAAATTGAAGGGTATAATATATAAATATATAGATAGAATATACTTACATACCTAATACGTTATTAGAGCTAGGGCGTTTCTTCTACCAACAGGTGTCGAACCTTTTTTTTAAATATATACCGGTTAATCGAGTCTCTAATGCTGGTGGAAAGTTTATTTTAAAGCAGAAAGCTTTGGACAAGAAAAGAAACTGGAAATTTAAAAATATTTTCAGGACGTTACAATATTGCTTGTGCAACGGATGGAACGAAATGTTGTAGAGCTGCGACCATGAGTCAATAGTCGCGGATAGCCCTCTACTAGATTATAGATAGTATCTCTACTAGATGTAGTAAAGATGGTGACAATTCATTGTATACAGGCAGCGCAAATCCTGTCATAGTGGCGATCGGTGGCGGAGGCTGAAGCCTTGCAGCGAGTCTCTACCGGCTCTACCGATATGATGATGGTGATCTTATCACCAAAAATACCTAAAAAAGCTAGATTAATTATATTCAAGAACGTATACGCCTATACACATAATATATATATATATATATATATATATATATATATATATATATATAGGCGGACGAGGGATTCAATTGCTACCAGAGAGATGGGAGAAAGTGGTCTCTAATGATGGACAATACTTTGAGTAATGTCATTGTAAGCATTGTATTTTAAATAATTTTTTTTTAAAGAAAAAAACAGCGAGAACTTATTCAAGATCCTAATATATATATATATATATGTATGCATGTATGTATGTGTGAGTGTGTGTGTGCGTGCGGGTGTGTGTGTACAATGTTATACGAAACGTATATTACGGTTTGTTATTGGAGTACCTAATAAAAATTGGTTTATTTTTAGGTTTTTACCTCGCACTGACCCCGCAACTGAAGAAGGATCAGCCTGTATTACCAAAACACGAAAAGCCACTTGCGGGCACAGTACCAGCATTATTACCTCTGAGCACTGCAAATGGTATTTTTTTTTTGTTTTTTTGCTATAGGGGAAACCCCCTTTCCTCCTATTTTTGCCTTAAAACCAGGTACTCCAGGTATTTACCAGATACGTATATGCCAGTTGGAGTAGGTACGACAAAGTGGTTGCACGAAACGTAGTCTTAAAACTTGGACATTGTTAGGTTGTCGTTAAAATAGATTAAGGTAATTGCTTTTTTAATTCAACGCAAAAGTGAGCAAAAGAAATTGGAAATATTCAGCGTAAATGTAAAACAAATGCACGAATGCTAATGTCTGTGGAACATAGATCCAAATTTTAAAAAAGCAATCCCAGGTCTTTACCAGATATCTAACTCGTTATCATATTAGCTGGTAAGTCCACTGCAAGGCAAAGGGAGCCCTGAGATAACCACATTGACATATCCTGCGCCACCCGCATTCAACATATTAACTCGACCTATGTCATAATTCCACCTTTTTCATCCATTTTCTGATGAGAATGTTTTGGTTTTTAGTTTCGGGCAGAAAAATTTGGATCGTGATGTATTTGCCTAATATTAAATCCTCTAGAGCAGGGCTACTTAAACTATGGGGTCGCGTGGCAAAATTCTGGTGTCGAGGGATTTTAATGTCAAACTAATATAAATACAATTTTATAATTTTTTGTGAAATTTTAAATTTTAGATTTTTGTATGTTTCAAAACGAATTCTAAAACTATATATTTTCATATGTATATGCATATTATTACCTAGTAAATAAATCATCAAAAAATATTTTTTTTATAAATTTGTATGGGGTCGTTAAGAAACTCGCAATCATAAATGTCGTGAATGACAAAAGTTTAAGAAGCCCTGCTCTAGAGTTCAGACAAAATTATAAGGTATTTATATTCACTAGAATCTTCGGTGTCTTTCGCGATACGCTTAGAACATCTCCTTCAGTTGCCCACCTAAGGTTTCCTTCTTTTATTACGATCAGAAAAACGTTCATCCATCATTCGTCCCAGGATGTTTTGGTTTCAAGGTGAGAGGTGGGATCTTGTCTTCTTCACAAATTACTCGACAGTCCTGCGTGGCCCGTATCCAGGAATTTCT
Source organism: Battus philenor (assembly GCF_028537555.1). Lineage (NCBI taxonomy): Eukaryota > Metazoa > Arthropoda > Insecta > Lepidoptera > Papilionidae > Battus > Battus philenor. The sequence continues at coordinate 12,543,829 of NW_027181683.1, forward strand.
CACGATAACTATGTCTTCGGTGCACTTAGTGGGGGGGCATGCTCATGCCACATCTACCGGTTCGTTGTCAACACTTTAAACGAGCAATTCTTCGAGCTACGTCGATCATAAGATTCCACAGCGAAACACCGAGCATTGCATAAAGCAGAGTTCCCCAAACTTTTTTGTGTCGTAGACCCCTTGCCATGTTTTCCGTGTTGGGTAGACCCCCTACTTACCTGATATTGATTTCCTGTAAATTTCTAACTGTAGTAAAGTTTAGTGTTAAAAACTGAAAGTAAAATCACATGTTAATTCTACATTTATTAATTATAAACAAATTAAAACTACTCAAAATAAAATTTTGTATCTGTTATGTAAAATATACGTAATGTACGTACGTTTTTCGCTGACGTAGACCCCTTGCAGGTTGTCACAGCCCTCTAGGGGTCGATATAGACCACTTTAGGAATCACTGGCATAAAATCTCTTTCATAAAAGCCTTCTTCCAGGTCTAGACTAAATGCAGTACACCCTCAAACTCAGTGAATCTCTAAACCTTTATTATCATTCTTAGTTCCAGTTACTGTACTACAAAAGGTCTGCACACAGCCAGCAACACTCTTACTAGAGAAGAAAGATAAAGTTGTAACTAAAACACCCTGCGTGCAAGTAAAGGCATGGGTAGAGACACGGTCGACTGAAAACTTGATGATCCTTCGTATGGATGTAGCGCAACCTTTATTTACGGAAAAGTGTGAATACTCACTTATTACAGAATCTAATTTGCCATGCAAGGCGCCGACTTATTGGAGCGTAAATCATATGGAATCTAGAAAAAGGTATAATTTTTCTACTTACAAGAATATAAAGCGAATAGACGCCCACAGTAAGACATAGGCCACTCTCAAAGGCACTATAAACATATATATATGTATATATATATATCACATCGCTATTTAAACTCGCCAACAATATTTTAAAATACTCCCGAAAAAGTAATTGTAATACAAAATACCTTTCAAGTCAATGATTTCATAATACAATCTCTCACAAAAATGTATCTCTATGTATCTAATGTTAGAAAATATATTATCTTGCAGAATACTATTTCCGAGTGAGAATAAAGGAGTAGATGTATACAATCCTACAACGGTGAAGGTCTATGAAAGTGCGGCAAACGGTTCAACTCCATTTGCTAATTGGGTCAAAAGCATCTTAAGATCTGCAAAAGGAGCAGAAGCAAAAGATAACAAGACAGCAGTTAATCTAGAAGATAATAAAAATCTCAATGTAGTTAACGATGGAACTGAATCCTATGAACCCGGTGATACACTTAAAACGGAGAATGTAAATACTGGCGAGGATGAAGCACCAAATCTGACATTGAAGGTCAAATCATTTGCCAGGATCAATAATGAGGATGAAGAAATGAAAGCACCAGAAAGGGTATCTCTAAATGGAAAGCTCTACCAGAAAGTTTATGATCAGCCATTGAAATATGCACAGGTAAGAAGAATCGTACTGAACCTATGTACACAATAATTACAGTAACTTTATGAAAAGACAAACACTGAAACAAAAAGAGAAGGAAATAAAAACCATACTAATAACACACATACATGAAAATTATTCCTTATTGTTCCATACAGAATGGTTATCAATGTATGTGTGTGTGTTTGAGTATATGCGTGTTACATTGTTTTGTGTATGTATGCAATAAGACCTATTCAATATAGGACCACAAACGACATATATATATATACATATGCTGCATGTGCGGAAGTGGCTAAATTTTGGTCCTTTCCTTACTTAGCTCTCTTCGCAAACAGGACGTATGTAGGGTGATTGTATATATCGGTTCAAAAGCTTCAAGGTGCAAATGTAGGCTTTAGTTCTAAGTTCTAAGTGAGCATATCTTCGACAGGTGTTTACGGTGGTATCCAGTTTGGAAGACGCACAACGGCTGTCACAAATGAATTCCCAGTTCTTCGTGCTGTTCAATGGAACATCAGAATCAAACGAAACAATTCCATCGCCAATAGATAATTGGCAACAGGCATTGGTCCCTCCACAAGCTGGACAAGTGGCGGGAAGAAGCTACACGCGGGCAGCGCAAGAACTGTCATCGTGATGATCGGGGGGGGGGGGGCTACGCCTTTCAGTGGTCGTTTATGTAGTGATATGGTGGTGATGACCAAATGATACACAGGATGGAATTGGCTAGGTTTATACTTAAGGGTAAAGATACTTTTATAAAGTCCTATGCTGTAAAAGTTATAATGGACTCTATAAATACTCAGCGGGGATTAGATATGGATGCATATTTCACTTGTTCATCTTCATCATCATCATCATTGGAGGCCCACTGCTGGACATAGGTTATTGATTTCCGATGTCATTCCGATGACATCTTACGCTTTAAGGCTTTTACGGCAATCTGTTCACTATCTCAAGTTATAAATTTTATTCACAGAAGAAGTTCCAATGAGTTTTAATAAATTAACAAAATTAACTTTTCGAAGTCCACCACAAAAACGATAGCTTGTTGTTTCACTCACACTTGTATAAGTATGTATAGTTATCCTATTCGCACATATATTTGCAGGAATTTTTTCTGTACAAAATTTCTGTCTGTGCATCCATATTTGAATCTCGACCTATAAGTCACTGTGTATATAGAAATACTTAATAATATATTTATCTCTCTTACCATTTTCTTTATATCTGCCCAACAGTTGGTATCATGTTTCATCACACCTTATTGATGAGTATTTACGTAATTAATAGTTAATACTAAATTAAGTAAAAGATGTATAATAATTAGTAATAACTTTATTGTACTTGTGAATAATGTAAATTCAAGTTACCTGTAATATTATTATGAGTAATCTCTATCATAGTTTAAACTGCCTTTTGAAAGATCAGAAAGACTATATAAAGATGTGTTTACATGCAAAGCAAAGCAGCTTGGTTTAAATAAAACTCGTGGAAAATTTTTATATTATACTAATTCAGGGTCGGGTAAATTTACACTAGACATGCGGATTGGTCGATGTTTCATACAACGCCATCTATTGATATATTTTGATACTAGTAAATTTAGGTCAATCATTGTTTAAATAAAAGTGTTTAAGTAACAATTTACTAAATTACATTTACCATGGTTTTCTCGGCAAAAATGTCGTAAAAGTTTTTGTCGCTGATTTTCCTATGCACAAACTAGCTAAAGATTTCTTTTGTAACGCCATCTATTGACACATATTGATACTAATTATAAATTTAGTTGAATCGTGATTTAACAAAATGTGTGCTTGTAGTTTTTTTTGTCGTCGTTAAGTTTAAGAGAAACATCCAAATATTTTTGCCAAATATCCGATGTACACGTCTTTAATTAAAGATGTGTGTGCACAAACAAAAACACAAGATAACACATATTTTTGTATATAAACTAGCTGATCCCGCAAACGTTTTGCAAAAAAAATTAAAGTTTTTAATTAACAAATGTAAGATAGGGGTTGATCGTAGAGGGATGAAAATTTAGGTTTGTATGTATTTTTGTATGCTGTATCATAATAAAATAAAAACCAAAAAAATTGTCTAAAAAATTAAAAATAAAATTTAGGGGTGGACCACCCTTATCACTTAGGGGTGGACCACCCTTATCACTTAGGGGTATGGAAAATAGATAGTAGCCGATTCTCAGACATACTGAATACGCATGTAAAATTTGATAAAAATCGGTCAAGCCGTTTCGGAGGAGTTCAAGTTCGAACACCGTGACACGAGAATTTTATATATTAGATAGAAATTTGTCTAGAATAAGAGCTGAAGACTGTGTCTCCCGTCGTGTATACGACAGATGTACGTAAACGTATTCTTACAATCGAAGAGATAGGTTGTGCATAGCGTTTCTTATATATAAGTTGATTTATGAAGTGAAAAAATTATTTGGAGATATTTAATGGAATCAGGCTTTACCTTGCGGAAGTCCATCCTAGGTAAGAAAAGGACCAATATTTAATCACTTCCGCACTTGCAGGCGGCAAACAATACGAATCACACATGCTTGTGTGTGATTCGCATTGTCGCATACGCATTTATCAGCGGGCTGGCGGGCGGTGCACTTTGTTGCACGACTACCACTGCATGTGCGGAAGTGGCTAAATATTGGTCCTTTTCTTATTTGAAAATAGTCGTGTTTTTCGAAAATTTTGTCTACCATATTTTTGCTTTTAAAAATTATATTATCAACGTGTGTTTACCAAATATATGGAGTCAATATACCATGATATATTTTTGAATCAAAAACTTGTACTTAACGCTAATTTCTCAAGAGTAACAATTGTATCTTTCATAACATTGTATATAATGTGTATACGAATTTAACTAAAAATAACCTAAGTTTACATTAAACTTAATAAAAGTCAATTGTTTATTTATTTATTTCAATATTGCGTAGATAAATAAAAAAAAAATTTTTTCGTTGTTTTACTTAAACCAATACACCAATACCTCACTTTGCGTCGTGGTTTTGTTCCAAAAAAAAAAAAAACACGACCAAAATTGAATTAAGATTTTCTATAGCATACCATGTAAAGATCGAAGACAGGTTCCAGTTCCAGGGTCACGAAAATACTACTTTTTAAAAAGAAAATTGGACAAAATAAACATTTAAGAAACAAATGTAATATAACTCTGCCAATAAATAAATTTTTTGTAACCAGAAACAACACGTAAAAATGTATATAGTATAGATTTATTATTCTCTTTTAAAAAAAGCGCAACACACTACATTACAACACATTACGAAATTGAAACTGAACTCCAAAATAAGCAAAACAAAATGAAAATAAAACTGTATTAAAATTCCGTTGATTTTTGTTAGAAAGGTAATCTCCGAGTTTTGATGGCATGGTGCAATCAAAAACAAGTGTTGCCATCTTTAAAAAAAAAAAAGAAAATTAAAAAAAAAATTAGAGACAACCCAAAACAACGCAACCTCGAAAATCTAACGACGCACAGTTAAAATTAGTACTAATTAAGCAGCGACGCAACTTCGAAAAAAACGCAAAAAGAAACAACGCGAAGCGAGGTATTGGTGTATTATATATCATTCTTGACAGCCTATAAACACCTGCAAAGCATAAACCTTCCCAAAGATCTGCTTGTATATAACGACTTCCCGCGATCTGAACTATGTTGTCTACCTGAGAACCTTTCGGTCCCAACGACCATCTGTTGCACGAGTGATGCCCCACTGCCACTTCTTCGAACTACATCGGTGATCCAGACTTTTCTGCAGATCTCTTCATTTCTGACTCGATCTCGCAGGGAAGCTGAGCATAGCCCTCTCTATTGCTCTCTAGGTGACCTGGAGAGCAATAGAGGATTGCTGGAGTCACAGCAAGTGAGATCACCCTCATGGTGACTTGCAGACATCACCAGCGAAGCTGCTAGCCCTATTGATTTATAGGTGACCTTGAACCTTTTATCAGCTGACGTGGATGAATGAATGTGTACTATAAAAAGAACATCAAATTCGTTTCCAATGTTGGAACGTAAGTATAAATGTATTTATATAAAAAAAACCCTTTGTTTCTAAGCGTAAAACTTGAAAACGGCTTAACCGATTCGGTTATGTAACAATCGAGTGATTTCGGCTTTCTAGAGCGGTATCTCTGTCGCACAAAATACAACGACTGATAAAACGTTACATAGGTAGTGTGGGACAGAGATAGTGCTCTACGAAGCCGAAATTAGCGGATTGTCTCTTTCCAAAGTTCGATGTGCAAAATGTATCACCGGGTACTGTATGTTATTTGTTATTTCTAAAACCATTGATATTTTGATATTGTTTATCGAACATTATTTGACAGCAGATGAACTAATTATTCGTCCAATTAAAGCTTTTATTTTTATTTCGATTACCAATCACCCTGTATAGTGGAACAATAGATATCCTTTCAAGCGGGCACGTTTTAAATTTTCCTTAAAGGTCGAAAGTCGAGTCTGGGGTCGGGAAATGTCCGTGTAATAGAACACGTGTTTATCTCAGTCGTTTGACTTTAAAATTTAGTTTGCAACGCAATCTTCCGAGTCTTGCCTCCTCGCCTCCCCTGCGGCGCGTTTAGGTATCTTGAAGGTGTAAAGGCTTGCAAATGAGTCAAAAATTAACTGTTTTATATTCATATACGTGTAATATTTAGGAGTTTCGCTGCGATATGAAGAAATGTCGTGGTCCGTGGAAGAAACAAAATTATTCGTCTTAAGTGGCAGGGGGCGAACTCGTCCGCTGCCACTTCAGATGTCACCAGCTCGTGATCACCGGCGACATCGTTAAGATCTCTGGAAGTCTTTCGATGCGGGCAGCACACGGCCAGCAAATCGATCCGATTGAAGGCGTCTATCGGCTATCATGATAACTTCTATTATTATTAATAGTCACAGCGGTAGAGTTCCCCGTCGAAGCATTTATTTAAAATAATGATTCCTACATAATTTCTCTTTAACTATTATTTTCAAGACCCTGTCGATTTTCAAGATCTAGCAACAACATTGTTGTTACAAGTTGAAAGCTGTTTATAATACAAAAAAAGCATCACAAGGACTTTCCAGATCGAATATTTATAACATTTAAATAAAGAATTCGAAATTCCATTCTTTTAAAATTCAAATTGTTCTTAAAGTGAAAGAAAGTGATTTTGTTCCAACCTAAAATTTTTACACAACAATATTGAAACGTCTTTGCTCTGTATTCACAAATGGGATAATTAGACGATGTTATTGCAAAAATACTCGAGGTCATGCGGCGGATTTCTATGTATACCAGCTCATCCATCTTACTGGTAATATACGTGGTTCCAACAGAATGCGGTACAATTGCAGAGCAGACACGGCTAGAGCTTCAGGAAGTTTTCCTTTAAAAACAGAACAATCGCTTTGGGGATGTCCCGTGGCTACCGAAATCACTCGACTTATCTCCAATGGACCACCTCATCAGAGTTTACAACAACAATTCCGGAACTCTTGAGTATTTAAGAAACAATATTCGTCGAGGAACCAGCTCAATTGAACGAAGTTTACAGCGGCATGGGGTACGGAACACAAGGCTCTGTTTTAAACAGTGTGTTCAACTCGACTATTTCTCCATCGAATTATAACTCAAATATTTTTTATATTTCGATAATATGCTTTATAAAAATTAAAATCCGCATTTTTATTCTACAATGCTATGCTTTTATTAAAATATTACAATAGATATTACATTTTTTATTTCAGTTTAAAAATATAAATCTGTCACCAGACATCTTATACTATTCGTTGTCCGCTTGCTTCGCGAACTAACTGAACGCCTCCTCAACCACTTGGAGATGGAATTTCGTAAATTCCATTCTTAGCTAAACTTCATTTATCAAACTGAATATTCTTATCACATTTCAAGTTTATAAGTCTTATTATTTCAGAGATATCGTGATGAAACACTAGATAAGTGTATATATCAAAAACAGAAAATTCGGATACATGTGTAGCAGTGAAAAGATATTTTAATATAACTTTCATTATAACTTTTATTTATATTTATACACATTATATATATTATATAATATGTATAAATATTATTTATGTTTATATATATTATATATATTACTAGCTGATCCCACAAACGTTTTGCAAAAAAAATTAAAATTTTTAATTAACAAATGTAAGATAAGGGTTGATCGTAGAGGGGTCAAAAATTTAGGTTTGTATGTATTTTTGTATGCTGTATCATAATAAAATAAAAACCAAAAAAATTGTCTAAAAAATTAAAAATAAAATTTAGGGGTGGACCACCCTTATCACTTAGGGGTATGGAAAATAGATAGTAGCCGATTCTCAGACACACTGAATACGCATGTAAAATTTGGTAAAAATCGGTCTAGCCGTTTCGGAGGAGTTCAAGTTCGAACACCGTGACACGAGAATTTTATATATTAGATTTAACATTTATTTATATTTATTTTGGTCATATATTCCTTATATCGTAGTAGAGGTAAGAAATAAATGCGATGACGTCATATACGTGAATGGCTATCGCTCAGCGTGACGAATCGCTTGCGGGATTCACACCGACGTGATACTCGGCAGATGTCACGCTGCCTTACTGACACTCGAGAACATATACACGGCGTGATAGATCATATCTTACTTGAGGTTTAGTATGTCGTTAACAAATTCTTTACTTTATTTATTCTCTTTCACATTTATTTACAATAACCGTGTTTCGATTAAAAAAAAGTGATACAAAAAAATAAAAATTAAAGAAAATAAGAAAAATTTTAAATAGACAATAAGAAAAAATGTGATAAAATGTAACTCAAAATGTGATATAAAATATGATAAAAACGTAAACGCAAAAGAAATAAAGATAAAATGTAACATGTAATGAGGGAGGAATGAAAGGTCACAGAGTAAATGGGAAGGATAGCAGAAATGTGGCATGAAAGAATAGATTGAAAGAATATGTGAAGAACGAAAGGAGAGAATGGAAATAATAAATATGTGAAAAAATAAATTGCCCGTAAAGTTCCTGTCCCACCAAAGGGGCACGAGAGGCCCCCAATAGCGGGGGTCATAAAAAAAAACATCCCTACAATGCAATCTTTCAACATAATGTTACAACGGTTCAAAAAGCCCGGATTTTGAGATTTTGAGAAGAGTCTTCAACGAACTCAGACGGGTTTTTTGTGCTGTCGTTTCCGCCTATCACGCCCTCTGCAAGGTTCAGGCCTCCACCAAAGATATCTATGACTACAACAATCGCCACGATTAATACGCTCGTAGAAGTCGTTGCCGCCCATCATCTGAAAACTAATATGTGAACAGTGACAGACCCATATAATTAATACACAAAATGGAGATGGATACGGTCTTGGCCCAGCTCTTCACGGGTCACGGGGGGTTCTCTGGATACCTTCACAGGTTCAAGCTTAAGTAGGACCCCTCGTGCTTCTGTGAACCGGGCGTGGGCCAGACTGTGGTCCACCTTGTGGCCCACTGTCTGGCAAGACGAAGGGGAGAGAGAATGCTTCCTCAGCTACTGCAGGAAGGTGGTGATAAATGACACAGGTAAAAATAAAACACAGTAATAGATTCAAACAGACTTGAATATGAATAAAAAAGTAAAGCAAACACTAAAATATAGAAATAAAATAAAGTAGAACCAAAAATAAACAGTATAATATAATATGATAATTATAAAGAAAATATGTGTTAAATGTATAAACAATAAATGTAATGTTGCAAAATAAATTATTAAGAAAACTTAGAATGAAGTGGTTGAGGATGGATGTATGGCTAATGGAATGAAAAAGACTGGTAAAATTGTAGAACGAAAGAAACAGTACAACAGATAATATGATACATGAAAGAGGAGAATGATAATAATAAAAATTTATATGAATAAATTATTAGAAATAAAAAGACCATGTCCCACATGAGATAGGGGAACGAGAGGTTCCCAATAGCCACCACAAAAAAATGCACAAAATGTGAATTGCTTAATGTCGTATCTCGGGAATCAAACCTGCGATCTACGATTCCTGTCTCAATCCATATCGACAGATTTTATTAATTTATATATACTAAATATACACGCCAACCGCAATTACTTTTTCAACCACTTCAACCAGCCTACTGTAAATTTTGAATCAGTTTATTTTAATAATCCACCTTATTATATCAATAACCCATCGAATATAAAGATTTTTCAAAACAGGTTTGTATTAAAAAGTGTGTATTATAGATTTCTTGTTACTTCGTCCCCGCGTACGACATTCGCTTTCGTCACCAATTACAACGGGTTGATAAAAAAATTTATTATATCATTAAACAAAATGTCAATACATTTTTTTCACGGCGCGGACCTTCTTAGATTTGTTTCAATAAAACGAAACACTCGAATCACAATAGATAGGTCTATTATTGTTTTATGGGACAATACAACGGCCTGAGGCGAGGCCTTCGCGATATACTCACACCGTATCATGTTATTAAACGGAAAATAAATTTATCTCCCTTTTTTGGTCTGGATTTACACTGCTTTTCAACTGCCATTTAAGCGCAAAAGACTTTTCGTATGATACCTTTCTTAAGTTAGAGAAGCAAGAGGGATCCCGAAAAAGCCTCGGCTGTTATATTGTACTATCTCATCGGAACATAATTATATCAAAAGTATACTACCAAAGTGTGATAATATACTAAAACGTAGTATTTTAGGCAAGCTTACAATCGCTCAGCTATGGACAGGAAGAGATATACGGGGGATTCCCCCACGTTGCGTCTCGTACCTAGAGAGATTCGTTGAATTGACCAGATGACGATGTCTCCCACCAGTGGACAAGCCCAAGTGGACCAGAGGACCGTATTCACGTGCACTCACACAATCCACTAGAAATTTATCTGCTTTCGATAATGAGGCACTGTATGTAATTTCAATGAAGACTATTAATATTTTAACCAATTTTATTTAGTCTTGCATGTTCGAAATACATATGCAACAGGTCTACCGGAGTCAATTAAATGTTGAAAAGTGGCATATAAAAAAAAATTCTGGGAAAGTCTGATTAAAACGATGCAATACGGTGTGATAGGCGGCCGCGTTAAAGAGTTGTCTCGACGCTTAAAGATTTTCATGGTATGTTTGTACTCGACTCGCCCCTACCCTGAGGGCAGGGTAAATAAGAGATGTTCGCGAAACTTATTTCGAAAAAAAAAAGTAGATAATTTCGTGAATTATGTCGGAGCCATTACTAAACGATAAATACATCCATAGATACAACATATATATAAATATGTATTATACTTATTATTTTTTTAATTCTTTAAAAATATATTTAACACTAAACCTACCAGTAGCGGTCAAATTGATCGTTTTCAAACTTCTTATCCCATTTACACATTTTTTAATGTTATAATATTGATATCAAACTATATGACAATTCTTAGAATATGCATATAATATTTTCTCCACTCTTTACTTAAAGTAATTTTTTCTTTTTCAAAAAAAAAAGTTGTTATGTGACCATTTATTCATTTTGTTGAGATGAGTAGTTTTGGATGCACGCGAGTGTAGTTAGATAAAGCTGCACTTTATCTGTGGCTAAAATTGTTTATGACGAACCTCTAAAATTAACAAATAAATGTATCGGTATAAATATTTCGCAGAAGATTCGTTATATCAGGTCTATGAAGAAGTATTGTTTATTTTTCGCAATAATTACTCAGTCTGGCCATAAATAAAGCTATAATAAAAAATAAAGAATATACTACTTTTGAATTTGGAATCTGTCATTTTCGCGCCAATACGTTGTTAAATGTTTTAAGTTATTAAAATAGAATGAGGTTAACAATAGAACCGGACCGCTGTGATTGCATTACACTTTATGTAGGTATGGTGCTAAATACAATTTTTAAAATTCTCCATACGTTTGGTATTACTCAAATGTTTATGCACTGAGCTATTTACATACACCAATACCTCACTTTGCGTCGTGGTTACACTCCAAAAAAATACGACGCAAATTTAAACGCCACAAAGTGAATTATGATTTTCTATAGCAAACCATGTAAAGATCGAAGATAGGTTCCAGGGTTACGAAAATACAACTTTTTAAAAAGAAAATTAAACAAAGTAAACATTTAAAAAACAAAAATAATATAACCCTGCCAATAGATAAATTGGAAAAATATATACCTTTTTTGTAACCAGAAACAACACGTTAAAATTTATATGAATTTATTATTCTCTTCTTACACTACGTAATTGAAACTGAACTCCAGTGAAAATAAAACTGTATAAAAATTGCGTTGATTTTTGTTTAGAAAGGAAATCCCCGAGTTTTGATGGCATGGTGCAATTAGAAACAAAAGTGTTGCCATCTTTAGGAAAAAAAAAGAAAATTAAAAAAAAAATTGAAGACTCGAATTCAGAACAACGCAACCTCGAAAATCTAACGACGTACTGTGAAATTTAATACTAATTAAGCAACGACGTAACTTCGAAAAAAAACCCAAAACGAAACGACGCTAAGCGATGTATTGGTTTACCTATAAGAGTGTCCAATGTTCGTACGAAAATGGCGATCGAAGCAATAAAGAATTAGAAATCCTATCCGAAAGCAAAGGATTTTATCACAGGAGATAAAGATAGCACCGGGAACATTGTCGCATATTTTAAAACATGATATAGGCCATGCAGCCTTTAAGAGTCGCACTGGTTATTTCTTAACTGATTATAAAACAAAATGATGGGGTGTTAATATCAAATCAACTACTGAAGCAGTATGCCAAGGGAGGTCACAGTTTTCTGTAATTATTTACTAATGAAAAAATTTCAACTATTGAGCAATATTTTAACAAATAAAATGACCTTATTTACGCTGGAAGCTCTAAATATGCTTCTCAATTAGTCAACAGAATACTCTTTGACTTTTCGACTCTGTGTTAAGCACTAATCGGTGTAACATGGCTCCTGAGGATGCCCAGTGGAGGGATGAAACACGTGTTAAATGATTTTGCGGTGGCGGTTGTGTGTTGCATTGTTTGCCGCATACGCATTTATCAGCGGGCTGGCGAGCGGTGCACTTTGTTGCACGACTACCACTGCATGTGCGGAAGTGGCTAAATATTGGTCCTTTTCTTACTTAGGATGGACTTCCGCAAGGTAACGCCTGATTCCATTATATATTCAACAGAATACAACGTGAGCATTATCCGGCTTCAGTAATGGTTATAAGCTATGAAGGAATAACCGTGCTAAAACTGAAAAATGATTGAAAATTTATCAAAACATTGTTACAAGGGTATCAAGATACCATCCCTGCGAAGATAAATAAGTCACTTAACGACACCATGTGCAATAACTAAGAAAGATTCTTTCAACAAGACTTCTTGGTTAGAAACAAATGTTCCGGACTTCATCACTGAAGAATGGCCATCATCTGTCCTGATTTTAATTCTCAGGATTATGATTTATGGTCACTTTTAGAAAGTATGGCTTGCTCTGATGTCATAATAATTTGGAGTCCCTAAAAGAATGCATAAGATTAAAACTGAAGAAAGAGCTGCTATTGATATCTGGCTTCAACGTTTAACCCTTAAATGAATGACTTTCATTTATACTTTAAAAATAGTTCTATCTTGAAGATAAGTACACTACAATGTAGGAAAAGATATAAAAAAAATTATATAGAATATTTTAATACTTATTAAAAAAAACCTTATGTTGTAGATATACAACACTATGCACTTACTGTACACTATTGTATTGCAGCCAATTGAGAGGACTTAGAATATGCTTTATATATTTTAATGGTTTTATATTAATGTAATAAAATAACACACTGTATCAGTAATAAATGTTATGTATAACAACATGATGTTGTTTTTGTTTGTAACAATATTTATGGCAAGACTGAATGTATATTTATTATATACTATTTCTTTAGTATATACATTTTTCAACATTATATTTGGGACAGTAACTAATTTCATTACTTAATTATTGTAAAACTTTAGGAGGCTTCGAGAAGCTGTAGACGATAGCCTATTTATAATGAATAACTCTTGTTTAACTCGTAAAAAACGGTTAGGGGTCTCTTATATCTCCTACTATGTGGGAAGAGGTATAATCTTTTGTTTTCAAACTCTTCTAGCATCATTACTTTTACTTTCTTCACTTCTTCTCTATATATCAACTTCTCTCCTGGATTCTACATTTATAATACATTAATCATTTTATTACTTGTTTCCTTTATTTCTACAATTATCTTATTTTTTATTTATATTTAATTGTAACTCTTTTTTTTCTAAAATTATCTTATTTTTTTATTTATATTTATTTGTAACTCTTTTTTCTTACTGGCTATATCACGTATTAAATTTATCATGATTTTAAAATTTTATACAATAATTTTCAATATTATATGTATTTATTTTTTATGTTTTTGCTATTACCTTTTTACAGAACTCCAAAAAGGTCTCTCGGCACTTCTCTTTTTTCACCTGTGAAGCGATTTTTTTCCTCTATTCTCTCAGTAAACCGAGACTGGTATTATGTCTGACAATGAACTCCTATATCTTAGACAAGGATCAACAAGTCTGCAAGCAGCCGATAAGGAACTTGTTAATAAGCACGCGCTACTTGGTTTCTTAGTCCAGCCCATAGACCCTCAAGAGGTATTTCTCCCTCAAAGAAATCTGTGGGAGGATGTACCATAATCGGATACATTGGTACGCGGGTGGGTGATTGTAGTGTTGTATTATGCTACAAAGAGAACGCTGCTATCTATTTCCTGCAGACAAGCCTATATAATGTGTGTGAATGATATAAAATTGTATATATATAAGCTACAACTGCTGCTTGGTTTTCAACTATACCGGAAAAAGACTATTCCGTCTGTTTCAAGGAGTGGAAAAAGCGTTGGCATACGTGTATTTTTTCGGAAGGATAATTTTAAAGAGGATGTAATTGATTTGGAAGAATAAATAAATAATTTACAATTTTATACACAAATTAACCTTAATTTTTTAACACAGTGTTATATATAGAAAAGGTAGTTTTAATAAATCTTGTGGATGTTTATATTTGCGTACACTCTCGTTAAGTATTTGTTTACATTTTGAAGACAAAATTCAGGCGTGTTACTTTTTATTTCTTCACCAGATTTAGGTTGACAGAGTTCTAAGTCTTTAACCCTTTCACGACCACGGGGACGCCGGTGTCCCAAGCAAAAATCATGGATTAATTAAATATTTACGTAACCATTGTAAATTATTTTTTTGTTTTAACATTTCGGAAAGAACTTTTTTATTATTTTTTACTGGAAATACATGATAAATAACACCGTTTATTGTCTATCATCACCGGAACGTTAGAGTTCTTTTGGCGCAAATGATCTGCTGTTTGGAATAAATAATTGATATTGTAAAAGTGCTTTTCAAGTTTTTACAGTGTCAAATTATCATTACCTGGTAAGTAAATTGTTATTCTAAACATTCAGTAGTAATGTATTTATGTTGTATTCTGTGATATATCGTTATAAAGATTATGGGACACGGATGTCCCTGTTGGCGTAAAGGGATACTTTTTATATGGAATTTTTTAACTTTTGGCCTGGTGATATACCAAAATGCTATCATTTTCTTATTCAAATTTTCACAGAATATGTTTCGTAAGGGACGTGGAGTTTTTGAACTTCGATAAAATAAAATTCTTCAAATTTTTGTGGGTGACAATAGCGATGAGGAAGATGACTTAGTGCTTGATGACGAAGACCAAAGACTTCTAGTACAGGATGATGACCAAGGGGTATTTGATGTCGAGGTTGAAGAAACAACGACTCTTCAACGGCAAGAATCACCTGAACCTTCAACGTCTCAAAAAAACAATCCATCTAATCATCAACCAATCATCTAACAACAGGAATTGTTTTGCCGAGTATCACAAATAACTTGCGCTATTATATTTATATTATTCATAAACAAGTAAAAAAAAGTACACTATGTAACAAATGTACATTATTTACAACAAAACAGACTTACCAAGAAGTAAACCAAAATTTAGATGTTTAAGTAGAAAGTAACCCTTAGCGACCATAGGGACATATTTGTCCCATAAATTTCCAAAAAAAATGTAAAACAGTTTTGAATTTTTAGTGTAAATTATGTTTTTAGGATGCCTATTAATTCATTACATCTAGCTGAATTGATTAAATAAGGTACCGTAACCTTATGGTCCTGAAAGGGTTAATAGAATCAGGCGTTACCTCGCGGAAGTCCATCCTAAGTAAGAAAAGGACCAATATTTAGCCACTTCCGCACATGCAGTGGTAGTCGTGCAATAAAGTGCACCGCCCGCTAGCCCGCTGATAAATGCGTATGCGGCAAACAATGCGAATCATGCAATGGAAAACAATGCAAAATTACTCAACACGTGTTTCACCCCTCCACGGGGCATCTTTAGGAGTTATGTTACACCGATTAGTGCCAAACACAGAGAGTTCTAAGTCCAAAGGCATCTGCAGACTTTCAGGCTTCAGGGCGGCAGGGAACAGATGAGGCTCAGGCAAACTTGAATGATTTACTTGTTCACTCATTACCGTTGTTTTAACTTAATTTAAATGATGTTTTTCTTTTTAATTTCATGATGAGTTGATACGCTATGTGATTTCAGAAAAAATGAATTTCTTTTTTTAAATTGAATTAGACTAAATAAGTTTGAAAGTGTTAAATTAAATATAAATTTCTTTTTCATGAATACGCTTTTATCATAGGGTAAAAATTAATAAAATAAAACCATTTATTGATTCATATTTATTATATTTTTAAAATTATTATTTGAATAAGTAATGTATAGTTAAATATTATATAACTAATGACTTTAACTTGACGTATAGCCTGTTTAAATATATATATGTTACATAAAATGATAAACTGATCAAATACTGTATGTTTGTAATTTTTAACCTATTTCAAAATTTTCATCTATTGACAAGAACAACTGTGAATAAAAAATTAAGATAAATCATGTTCGAATTTAAATATATATATTTAGAACAACATTTAGAACTAAAATAATATAATAAACTTATAAAGAAAAATTGATATATATATCTACAGAATACAGATAAAAATTGGTTTAAATGTATATCAGTTTAGTGTTAAATAAGATATCTTTACATGTTTATTAAATGAACAATATATAATTTATATAAAAATTCAATGACAAACTTAAAGAGATATATATATTAGGCATATGCGTCAAGTTGTTCCTAGAAGTCGGATTACCAGCCTCAATCCAATTCTAGAAAATCGATTTTACAATCACATAGTGTTTTTAACTATACGATAGATAAAATTTCTGAAGCCATAACCTAAAAATTTATTATAGTCACCTTCTAGAGTTTATTATATTAAATTTAATAGCATAAGTTGATCCATAGATCTAGTATTTCAAATTTTAATAGATATTTTCAGATTTTTGATCTTTGATGTCGTCTGTTGGTCTTAGAAGTAAAATTTCTTTATGGCGCCTTCGTTGTTTATCCTGAAAACATAGCATGATTTTAGTATAATTTTATTTAAAATGGAAATAGTTAAAATAACTTTAATATTAATGAGCCATGAATATTTCCATGATTATAAAATAAATGTATCAGACGTGCTAATCAACATAGAATTGGTAATATTGATAAGTGAACCAAACAGCGACAGCTGGTAGAATACATGCGTAGAACAACGCCAAATCACTCAACACGTGTTTCACCCCTCCACGGGGCATCTTCTGGAGTTATGTTACATCGATTAGTGCCAAACACTCTGTGTTTGTGGAGGGGTGAAACAGGTGTTGAGTGATTTGGCGGTAGAAGTTGTGTGATTCGCATTGTTTGCCGCATACGAATTTATCAGCGGGCTGGCGGGCGGTGCACTTTGTTGCACGATTACCACTGCATGTGCGGAAGTGGCTAAATATTGGTCCTTTTCTTATTTATTCCTTGAAAGTTTTCATACTTTCTACTACCTAAGCATGACAATGTATATAGCTGAACATATGCTTTTCTCATAGATTTACAACAAGAACGCGAAGACTTTAACAAGGTCATGTATCCACCTTTCGATTCGACTTTAACACATTATAATGTGATTACTAGTTAGTGGTTTAGATTCAAAAATGTTTAGGCGCCAGCGAAATGATAAAAATCTATATTTTTGCTGATAAATGAAAAACAATGTAACATATTTCAGAGTGATCACTTTAACAACTTTTTTAGTTGAATCGTCAACGCACAAAGTTAAAATTTAACTGTCAAACATACCCTATGTATGTCAAACATAGGGTCATATTAAAATTTAAAAGTGAACCATTGCGAAGTGACGTTACTAAATCATGTGCTCCTGGTAGATAGAAGATATAATACTCTATTTCCAGTATAACCTCTATTCATGTATACCTGTTATGGAAAGGTTTCGGTGGAAGATGTTGTCTATTGCACAGCGAGGTGAAGGCTTGCATTTCACAAAGCACTCTCCACGTGACGCTCGGGAGGATATCTGAAGTGGAAGGCTCCATATTCGAAGGCGACTCCGATCGTTTACCGTATCTGGTTGTCATGATAAACCTGCGAAGTTATACGTACTTGATTTCTGAACAAGTTATTATACCTTTATTATCGCTCCTCATAACCTTAGGGGAAGCCCATGTCCTGCAGTTAACGTCTATCTGTCGACATAATATGTGCTTGTCTAGTTAATTAATAATCCCATAGAAACTTTATTGTAATCAAACACCACCGTAGAAAAAAATATTTGTAAAAATCATCACATATTTTCCTAGTAAATATAATAAACATACAATGTAAATACAAAAAGAAATGGCAAACTATGTTTGCTTAAAAAAAGATAAAATTAATTTATTCAATATTGGAACTTTTGATAGAACTCTTATTGATCGCCAACTTATTATAATATCTATTTTGTTTTAACTCTAATCAGTTTATCGAGGTGTTAAGAAGAAGAAGGAAGAAACTCCACAACTACACATCTTTTAATAAAGTTTAATAATACACATGTATATATATAAACTTTATCAGATATAGCCTAAATGAAATCAAAACAATCAGGCGACATCACTCCCAAGGATTCTTGTCATTTAAATATTCGTTTATTGAATAATAAGCCTTTTCCGTACATTTCCTTTTAATATGCGTTTTGAATTTTGTAAATAATATAGTGCAAAATTTTATTAAAAAATCGGATTTTTTTTATTACAAATGAAATAGAGATTTTTTACAGTCGAAACTTTGGTGCAGCCAGTTTTTATGGGGCCTTGTATACACACTATGGACGTTTAGTATTTTCTTTATTTATTATAATTATTGTAAATGTTCAAAATATTTTAAGATATATATTGTGAGGCCTCTTTAATAATTTTAGCAAATCTTTCTACTTAATACCAGATTATGTTTAGATAGTTCCTACTGCTAGAATAAAATAAATTGTTCAAGAAACTTTATGTGGCTACCACACAGTAAAATGATTCATAGAAAATACGAGTAACACCTTTGTAGAATAATGTGTTTATTTCAACAACAAACAGGATGATTATACAAGTAAAAGATTTAAAACGGTGAATGTATAAATCATTTGTCAGCAAAGTGATTTAAAGATTTTATATATTATTTCTAATCAGCCTTTATAAATTCTTTGTTCTAAATTATGTTACATTATTAACAATATTAGTAAACAATAATTGATTTTAATATTTGTTAATTATGAATTTTGACCCTTTTTATCATATATATATATATATATATATATATATATATTTATACATATATATATATATGTTTCAAAGTAGCTCAAACACCGTAACATTATATATATATATATATATATATATATATATATATATATATATATATATATATATATATTTATGTATATATATATATATAAGCTCCTAGATAGTTTGTCCCATTTTTAAGAAAAACGCAATTTTTCGCATGCTATGCAATTTAAAAAAATAAAAAATATATTAACGACATGTAAATAAAATTACGTAATATGTATATTGTTGTAAATTTTAACTTATATCGTATAACATTCTTTTCTTTTTCGTACTTTTCTTTACCTTGTAGAAACGAAAAGATAACTTTGCCTATCTCTACGATTTTTAGCCAGAAAATTATGTAAAAAATGACAATGTATATTATAACTCATAGGTTATAAATATGTAAAAAAACTGATATAAATGATGACGGCCATTGTCATTTTATTCAGTATGTGCGGCGATATACTCGTGGTCAAAATGCATAATTTTTTAAAATATTTTACAACAATAACATATCGCCATGTATATACACCAATACCTCACGTTGCGTCGTGGTTACGTTCCAAAAAAACACGACACAAATTGAAACGCCGTAAAGTGAATTAAGATTTTCGATAGCAAACTATGTAAAAATCGAAGATAGGTTCCAGGGCTACGAAAATACAACTTTTTAAAAAGAAAATTGAACAAAGTAAACATTTAAAAAACAAAAATAATATAATTCTTCCAATAAATAAATTGGAATAATATTTACCTTTTATTGTAACCAGAAACAGCACGTAAATATAATATAAATTTATTATTCTCTTTTAAAAAAGCACATCACATTAAAACATACTACATAATTGAAACTGAACTCCAAAATTAGCAAAACTAAGTGAAAATAAAACTGTATTCAAATTGCGTTGATTTTTAGTTAGAAAGAGAATCCCCGAGTTTTGATGGCATGGCGCAGTTAGAAACAAAAATGTTGACATCTTTTGTAAAAAAAGAAAATTTAATAAAAATTAAAGACTCGAACCCAAAACGACGTAACCTCGAAAATCTAACGACGCACAGTGAAAATTAGTACTAATTAAGCAGCGACGCAACTTCGAAAAAAACGCAAAACGAAACGACACAAAGCGAGGTATTGGTGTATACTTAAAAAGATGCTAAAAATAACCTTCTAAATGTAAATTAAGACAAACGTTTCTTCCATAGATAGCCAATCAATTGTAGTCGCCATGTGAAAAATTTTAATGAACTCACCTGTCGTTCCGCTGCGAGATCGTCCTCGGCAACGAACGTCCGTACCGCGAACTCAGGACGAAAGGTAGCGTCGCCACTGTTAGCGGAACAAATATATTTTATTAAAAAATTAATACCCTCTTACCTGATTTGTAAGTTCACAATCGCTAAACGAACCATGGAGGTATAGGTATAGATATTTATATATATAAAAACAAAAGAAACTGGTGGTGTTCAGCGGATTGGTAAATTGAAGTTGTGCTGAACGGATATCCGATGGAATCTTTACATTCCGGAGTTTAGACCACGAAACGATAAGTGCAGCGAAAGACCTCTGACTACAAAATATACAGACGATCTTTTTTAGGCTTTTACAAATGTAAGTGATAAACAATATCTATATATAGAAAAATGAACGTCTGTATGTCCTTTATACAATCGTAAACTATGCATTTAATCATGTGATAATATTTAGCAAAGTTATGCGTAAGCACACGAAGGCTTCTAAGTTTGTATGACCAATTTTAGACAGGTGGCGCTACTGTCATTCTGATCAATTTCATATATCTCCGTGACAGTTCATACTGATTTGAATTAAAACTAAAACGGCGAACTATTGATGATGTTTCGAGAGAGTGATGTAAGAATTTATATCCGGCTCACACTTTATATTCTAAAACAATTAAAATGAAAAAAATAAACTGAATATTTTTTATGTCAAATTCCATGCGGACGATATTGCGGGGCGCAACTAGTTATATATACAAGCGGTAAAATAGTTTTTACCGCTTTTGTGAACCTAAATATATAATAAAACCTCCTCGAGTATTTCGACTGAGTACCCTCTCTTTAAGAGTCGACATATGTGCTGACACTATTGAAACTCTTACTGTATTTGACTCCTCCTTCGCAACTTAATCATTTCCTTTTTGAAACAGCCTGTTTTTAACTTGTCCTGTCGAAAAGCTATAGGATAGGCCAATTTTTAGACTAGTTAAGCTGCAAAGAAGATGACAAAAGTCAGCTAGTAAACGCTGGAAGATCGTTAAATTCTCTTGATGCAGTAAACTTGGAACTTATCTGTAGATTTAATAATTCTGTTACAATTTTTTTCCTCTGCAGTCTTTCTCCGAGGCCGATAGGTTCTCGAGTTGTGACCACGAATATATAGACACAACGTGGCTTGAGTCACCAAGTTGACAGATAAAATTACCCAGGTGCCAGGAAGTCCCTGGATGCGGGCATCGCAAGACCAATCATCGTGGCAGACGAAATCATGGTGATGATGATATATTACTGCACAATTTTATATCTTTATTCTTACACACATCACATATTTGTTTCCCGTACGTTTTTGATTAAATTTGTTTAAATAACCACCCAATTCAGGTCCTTGGAAGACGTTGGATGCAGGCAGTGGCACCATTTGGAATATTTGGAGATGGATTATGTCTAACAGTGGAGGTAAGGGTAAAATTATGGTGATGATGATAATATGATAAACAAATAATTTGAAACACAGTGATTAGATTTCAAATAGTACCAAATTAAAATACCAAATACTATTTGAATTTTTTTGAAAATGACTTCTAATGGCGGTAAACTAATTAAAACAATTGTTGTTCTTACTCTCAACGCGCTTGAAGTTGCCAGAGCGCGCGAGTGACAGCGAGCACAGCAGCGCCAGTGCGCAGGCCCAGCGCCACATCCCGCTCTCGCCTCCGCTTGTGTCCACGCTGTTAATGGCACCCCGCAACGTACTCTATATAAACATGAGTGATAAAATAGCTTTGATATTAGAAATTTAAGTAAAGTACAATATGAAATAAATAAAAATTAAGAATAAATAAATTTGTAAAACAAATGATACAATTGAAGGACTCTGGAAGGAAGTGCGGATATGAAAGGAAAATAAAGAAAAGATCTCTTAAATATCGGATGGAAGTTTCTGATGACGGCATTTTTTAATCTGACTTGAATTGCTGCCTAAATTTTTTAAGGCATTTAATTTCGTGAGTGCTAGGGGAGAGCTGCTCCTTTTCGCAGACGACACCAGTATCTATACTTCTGGCCGACCACACAATCTCCCTCCAGACCTAAGCCAAAGATCAAAAACATTTCTTCTAGAAGTAAAGAATCGAATGGCATGTTTAAATTTAAATCTACATGGGATCTAAACGCATTCTAATTATAAAAGTGTGCACAATAAACTATGACTGGTTTTTTTTATTGAACCCTTAATAAAGAAATCCATTCACAAATTTTATTACCAATTAAATTCGATTCATTTACAACTTTTTGTTTTATGAGCTTTTTCAAATTTATTACAAGATAATTTATAAACATAACAGTATTACATAAAAAAGAGTATAGAATAAAATGTAAAGAATGAAAGAAGATATAGTAAAAGAAATAATGAAGGACGACAGAAGAGAACGCTGATAAAAAAATGTACTTAAAATTATTTGAAACGAAAGCTTCTGTCATAAATTTAAGATACGAGAATTATAAAAAAAGTATTATATCTATACACAGTTGATCAAAAAAGTTTTTGAACAGACTTTAAATGCGCATGTGTCTTTGTTTCAAAGTATTGTTTATGTATGTCATAGGTAAGGCGTATCGAATCAGATATGTGTGGAGGTCCGTATGAGAACTAAAGTTACTGGTGTAGCTCGAAGAATTGTAGATATGAAGTGGCAGTGGAAGCGGACTGGTAGACCTGGTAGACCTGGCGTGGTTAAGCCCATAGTAGGTAAACAGACGATAAAGTCAAGTGATGATGAGAATGAAGGCTTATCTCACATCATCAAAGAAAAGCTTCTCTAATGACGTTTGCTAATTAATTAACATATATGACATCATATATATATATATATATATATATATATATATATATATATATATATATATATATATATATATATATATATATATATATGTCTGTGTGTGTGTGTGTGTGTGTGTGTGTGTGTGTGTGTGTGTGTGTGTGTGTGCGTGCGTGTGCGTATGTGTGTCTCTTATTAGCCGAAATGAACGGACAAACAAAAATTTACAAAATGTGATTAGTATATGTATACGCTACAAACAGACACTCCAATTTTATTTATTTGTTATTAATAGCATCTATAAATTCAGCACTGGGAATCTTTATTATCCACCAATCTTGTAAAAAAATATATAAAAAATTTGGAAAATAAATCAATATAACACGAATAGCATATACAATTAAATTTAAAATTTGTGTATTTGTATATATAATACATTGTTAAAAAAGGCAGGATACAATTATATTAATAAAACATCGTGGTAGGGGAACTCGAAATATCGAGTTATCTCTAACATTATAACAACAGAATCCTACCTGTGTCTCGTTTACAAATAAAACAAAGCTTTCGTAAACATAACTACCGGAGTTAATTACACGCATATGAATGGATAGGATTCTAGTGATGTGAAACATTTATATTCAATCGATATATTTTTAAGCACCCTATTGCTTATATATCTCTAGATCTCTCTTTTTTTATCAACGGCTAGAACAAATATCGGTAAACGTGCACCTTTATACAGAATGTGTGACCTCCACAATTCATATGTTAGTGATATTGATATATTTTCATGCTCTCTCGTATCTTTTTAAAAACCACTTCGTTCGATATTATTGAGTACATACAACAAACATAAACTCAACGAATCCGCTGGCTTGGTCACTTGGAGCGAATGGGATCGGATCGGAGCGTGAAGGTAGCGTACCTGGAAAAACCGAGGGATCGAAGACCAGTGGGTAGACCTAGGTATCGCTGGATCAATCGCGTTGAGGCAGACTTGCGCGAATTGAATGTCAACCAATGGCAGACGATGGCGCAAGATAGAGGAAAGTGGAAGTCTCTCGCTTCGGAGGCCAAGACCCACTTTGGGTCACTGAGCTAGCGGAGTATTAGTAGTAGTACAACAAACATAATATAAATATATAAACCATAGTCTGATCCCTGTTTAGTAATGTTTTTATTTGTTTTTTAATTGTTTGACTATAAATCATTATATGTTCTCAGTGAGATAGTTATAAGGTAACAACTGTAACTAATTTTATATTTCTAAGCTTCTAAGTTTGTACTTTCTTACTGCCTTTTGTTACTGTCTATCTCCAATAAAGTAAATAAAAGATAAGAGATATCTCAGGATGTAAATATATAGTGTACGTCTGATGATATAAACTGTGGTAGCGCAGAAGGACTGTGACTTGAGATCGCATTCACACTTTGTGCAATAATTATATGGGATTGCCGCTCAGAGACTAGTTACAATATGATGGGCACCAGCTTCTCTGCGTACCATAATACCATACTGCGATAGCCAATCTGCTTGCCAAGCGTGGCGATTATCATATATCCCCCCCTAGATTTTTTGGGGAGCGACCTATTCATTTCATGGGCTGGAACTATGTTTGGCTTATATAAAAACTGATACTGAAAGAGCGATGTAAAAGACGCACACAAGACATTTAATAACAGACAGCTTAGTAGTTTTTGTTAGTGTGTTAGTCTTATTTAGTGTTTCACCCCTCCACGGGGCATCTTCAGGAGTTATGTTACACCGATTAGTGACTCTGTGTTTGGCACTACTCAACACGTGTTGAGTAATTTGACGGTGGCAGTTGTGTTATTCGCATTGTTTGCCGCATGCGCATTTATCAGCGGGCTGGCGGACGGCGCATTTGTTGCACGACTACCACTGCACGTGCGGAAGTGGCTAAATATTGGTCCTTTTCTTACTTAGGATGGACTTCCGCGAGGTAACGCCTGATTCCATTAAAAATAGACATCTTAGTACTTTCAACCTTAAATGTCCTTCAGTTCCTTTCCTTCCTTCAGTTAAATTCAGTTCTAAGTATATTTTTTGTACATCACTATCGATCATTATATATGTGATTAAGTTAAAAACAATACTTCACTATTGGGTTTAACTTTAACACTGTTATAATATTCATGAATGCTAATAGATTTATAATAATAACTTAATTTGATACGGAGTCCTGAATAAGTATAATAAATAATAACTTCACGCAAAGTATAATTGACTTACATGTGTAAATAATAATTAATAACTGCTTCCCTTTCACGTCATAACTTGAAAATGAAATTTTTAATCACATTAATTTAAAAAAATTATAATTGGTACATAAAAATAATTAGATAATTTTTATAGAAATATTAAAAATTATAGGTGTAAAAAATCACCCTGTATAGTTCATTGCGGAACATACAGTGCAGGAATAGATAATTTTAATATGTATTTTTGAAAAATATTTTTTTTTCTTAATCATCATTTTTTTATGTCTGCTGTTGGGGACCTCTTGTTCCTCTATCTTATTTATGGGACAGAGACGTTTTTATCTTTTTATGATTCACTTTCTTTTCTTTTTTATTTCCATGCTCTTCTGTCATACATCACATGATCTATCTTTCTTCTGCTTACGTTCTACAATTTCTATCTTTCTTTTACTTACTTTCTACTGTACATTCATCGTCTCACTTCCTTCGCCACGTTCCTTACTATCATAGCTTTTGTTTATCACATTTCTTTTACTCTAAATCAGTGATTCCCAAAGTGGTCTATATCGACCCCTAGGGGTCTGTGACAACCTGCAAGGGGTCTACGTCAGTGAAAAAAAATTTGGGGGTCCATGAAATGAAAATGGGGGTCCACGATAGTGGATCTCAACACATGCACTGATAGTACCTATTTACTTACATCATACTATCTTATAATATCAAAACGTATATTTTACATAACAGATACAAAATTTTATTTTGAGTAGTTTTAATTTAAATTCAATTAATAAATGTATAAATTAACATGTGTTTTTACTTTAAGTTTTTAACAGTAAACTTCACTACAGTTAGAAATTTACAGGAAATCAATATCAGGTAAGTAGGGGGTCTACCCGACACGGAAAAACATGGAAAGGGGTCTATGACACAAAAAATTTTGGGAACTCTGCTCTAAATCATCATTACGTTATTTATTATTTCTGAAACCATTGATTTTTGTCATGGTCCCCTTTTTGAAGGCTTCTCTTTCAGCTCCTATCTTGGTAGGGCCAGAGCCTTATACAATCTTTAATAACTTTTTTCTCTTTTTTTTATTTCTGCCCTCTTATCTTCTCTAGATATCTCAATTGTACTTCCTGCACAATTCACACGATCTTTCATTCTTATCTATATTTATTCTCCATATTTACATCATATCTCATTCTTCCCTGCTTCCTAAATATCACAGGCGATGAGCAAATACCACAGACTTATTGCTTTATTTATTTATTATTTCGTCACTGCTTAATTTTTACAATTTTTCACATCATTTATATTTATTTATTATAAGGTTTACAGTTTTCTATTTCAGTGTATATCTTTTTACTGACTTAGCTTACTCGACCTGATACAATATTAAGTTTTGTTTCCTTTGATGATCACCACAATTATATCTATGAAAAATCTAAGGAAGGTAGGTTTCTTTTTCCTTTTTGTCTACTATAGCGGCGGTACTGTTCTTGTCTATTGCCAAGTTTAGGTACGAACCTTTTGGTAACCCTTGAGTTATGTTAAATGTGTATTAGTCGACCCAAGCTTGAATCTTCTGGAGGAGGCCCTGGGAGCTAGTCATTTCACGAAGAGTCGACCTGAGTGATCTAAGAGCTAGGCGGCATACAAAAAGAAACTCTAGAGTCATTACTATAGAGATTTTAGGCTTAGCTCTCTACGCCCTACCCTTATAATCCAAGTTATCTGCAAATATTACTTAGGCAGCAATGAAGTCAGGTAAAAAACAGTATATGTCACAAATAAATCTAATTAGAATGTTCCGCGTTTAAAGGGCTCCGATATGAGACCGAATGCCGGCTAGGCAAAAAGATAGAGAAGGCAACACTTGCCTCCATTATAATGGAAAAGGATGAAAGAGAATGCGTCCTAAAATTGTTTAGGAAAGTTGCACAATACGCAATAGACAGGAACAAAACATAGATGGATAAAACAATTATATTAAAATAAAAAATGTAAAATAAATCAGTGATGATTGATGTACACGAGAAAATAATTAAATCAATTAAAACTGTGATAATGTAATAGAAATAGATAACTGAAGTGAATGAGGATGTACGAAAGGAATGGAATGATTGAGAAAGGAAGATGGAATTGTAGAATGATAGAAGGAGGAAAAAAAAAGATACTGTGAACTATGGAAGACGAGAACGAAAATAAAAATTCAATTAAAAAACTACTAAGATATATAAAACCCTGTTCCCAATTAAATAGAGGTGGAAGGAGAGGTTTTAAAAAATCTAGTTTCAGAAGTAAAATTGAACGTTTAAAAGCGAAAAAGGCGCTTTAGCGCTTAAAGCGGAACCAAGTCCTCCGGTGACCGGAGTTCACAACAGGATTCCGTAGAAACATCGTCTCGGAAAATTTACAACGAGACAAGCAAATTTCAATCATAACGTCAAGAAATAGGATACATTTTTGAATTACATTTACAAATTTACCTGTGTTAAAAGAGTGTCTAGAAAACTGAACGAATTATTCTCATTTGATATTACAAAATTACACTGTGAAATATTTTATAATTATATAAAAATATGAAAATATATGTTGTTACACGGTTTTATTTATTACGACCCGTACGGAATTTATTTGTTTATTTATTTGGGTCAAAATTAGAAATTGAAATTTAAGCACCTTCTCGTTGTCAGATTGATCTGAAATTTGGTACACACATTTAATTTAGATGACAATACAATATAATAAAATCAATAACATTATAAAATTTTCCACAGCCACCACAATATAGATATCAAAAAACCGTTTAACTTAAAAGTTTTTTAAATGTATTTATTTATAATAACGAAATAACCATCGTCTACGAAACTTCGTAACCTCGTAGACACTTATCGTAGACAAATACTATATTGTTTATGATTACTCTTATATTACTATAGGGTTCGGAAAATAATCTCGTTTTTTTGTTGTGAAAATGAAAGACGATCTTCGTGTAATGAATAAATATTTTAATTAAATTATATATTATACCCTTATACAGAATGTGTAACCTCCACAATTCATATTTTAGTGATATTGATATATTCTCGTGCTCTCTTGTATCTTTTAAAAGACAATTTCGTTCGAAATTATTGGGTACACACAATACAATTTAAACCATAATATAAATATATGATACAGATATATAAACAAACATAATATAAGTTTATAAACCATGGTCTTTGACCCCTGTTTATTAATGTTTTTACTTGTTCTGTCATTGTTTGACCATAAACCATTAAATGTTTTCAGTGAGATAGTTATAAGGTAGCAATTGTATTGTTGTAACTAATTTTATATGTCTATGCTTCTAATTTGTACTTTCTTACTATTTTTAGTTACTGTTTATCTCCAATAAAGTAAATAAATAAATAAATATTGGCCATTCTGATCCAACACCTTTTGCCATCTTTCTGGTAGTAGCACAATTCCATGCTCAAAAATTTTTTAATCTTTGCTGGCAAATCAAGATCGATTCAGGAGTTTTTTGACGTGTCAGTATTCACATCAAGGACAATAGAATATTCTAACCATCTAGGCAATGTTGGTTCGATTAGTATATCTGTGAATCTTATCATATCATCTTATTTCTAATTGGAAGAGAACTCCTGAAAATAATCAACTCTCTATTTTGTTAAAACTCATGCTAATGAGGCATTCAGTTAAACTTGCCAAGCCGTCATCAAGTCATCACTGGTAACACGCTGTGTTTATCAAGTGTAAATAAGTTACGAAGTGTGTTTAATTAAACGATCGATAAAAAAACCACTTAACTTTTACGTAACGCGTGCTTAAGTTCGCAAGTACCGATTACACTGATTTATCGATAACAAAGCAAAATTAGATTTTCGATTGCCGGTGTCTAGGTTAACACGTTCACTGCGGCTTGAGGTCGATTCAGCCTCATGGTAAACTTTGCACTGGTGCGGCGCGTAAAACTCGTGTTTTCTCTCTAGTGCGGCGGCTGTTTACACTCAACCGTATGAGGTATGACAAAGACAAATATAGCTTTCTTTATGTCTACGAAGCATTGACTCAATATTGTAAAAAAATATTGATGAACATGAGGCAGAAAAGGCCTCAACCGCACTACTAGGAAGTTCAGCTTGAGGCTGATTCGATCTCAGCCGCACCAGCTGAAAGTTCTTCAAAATTGGGCCCGCAGTGAACGTGTTAAAAGTAAATTAGTAACACTATATCCTGTTATATGCTATACAGGATGATCGATAAATGATGTAGAAAGGTGCTTTAACTAAGTGAATTTGTAGCTCATTTATTGTTAATTAATATATAGTATTTTTTTTTTAATCTAACCTTAAAATCAATGGTTTCAGAAATTATAAATAAGGTAATAATATTGTAGGGAAATTCGTTTTTAAAATTCAAATTATTAGGCATTAAAATTAATTATTGTTTACTATTTATAACTGCAGACTTTGTAGTGCCAGAGGTTAATATATCATTTGAAAGAGTTCCGAAATAATCAAATTATACAGAATGATTGTAAATAGGTGTTAAAAAATTTAAAGCATTTTTTCCAACATTTTTGCACCATGACCCATCTTAACCTTTCTAAAATTATTATACCCCCTATATGTTACATATATATTTTTAATAAAAGAAAAATACTAATATAAAGTATACAATGTTAAATGTATATATTACATAATGACATATAAAATTATCTTTATATTATAATATATTTGAAAACCTTAAACGTTATTTGTAACGAGCAAACGATTACGAATTACCTATAATTTTAAAAACTGGATATTGTTAGAGTGTCGTTAAAATAAGATTATGAAACTTAGTAAATATTGTAACATTCAAAAACGTGCGCAAAATTCAAAAACATTAAATGTAATTTTAAAAACAAAAATACGGAGGTTAATGTCTGAGAACATAGAACCTTTTAATAAAAAAGCCTCGTTTCCGACGAGACCGGCTAGGTTTCGAATGGCACAAAAGTTGTATCGATATAGAATTATTCGTGCAATATAAGAAATAGATTGTTGCTGTAAATTTTTGTGAATAAAATATTATGGCAGTACATACATATTCAAGATCGCGGAAAATAACTGTATGCGGGCAATGCAAAACTGGTGATTGTGCGAATTGTGGAGGCTAGTTTTTCAGTGGGCGTATTGCTGCATGATGAAGATGATGAAATAATTACATCGCTAAAAAGTTCTATTTTCAAATTTCAATATTATTTTTAAACTGTTTAGTTTTAGAAACACCTTCACTATATTTTTTCACATATAGAAGGATGCATATGACTTGCAGTTTGCGTCTGTTACTCGATTTGGCAATAAACATGAAGTCATAATAAATACACTTTTACTTTCATTTATGCTTCATAGAATTAGTAACTGTTTTGTGTACAAATATATAGGTGATATTGTTTAATAAATAAATGATTGTACTATATGTTTCGAATATATCACATAATAAATTTAAAAAAAAAACTATTTTTATTTCTTATATAATGTGTTTACTTCTATATTAAATATATTTTATAATTAAACACAAAATAAAATTATTCGAGTTTGTTTTGAGCTCTCAGATTAGAACTGGTTTGAACTTTCGTAATTTAAAAATAAAGGATACCATCATACTGAAATATAACTTGAACCTAATATCTAATATCTGAGTGAGAACCTAATTCAAAGTATATAAAATACAATACGTATACACAAATATTAACATATAGTTAAAATAATAAAACTTATTTCAATACAGCTTTTTAAGCTGTAATGTTTGAGCTATAAAAGATATCAACGCGTTAATAAAGAGCTTTTTGTCATTATAAATGATATAAATAAATAATATAGCCTTTATTAATGAAAAAAGCCTTCATAATGATAAAATTATATAAATACCGATAAACGGCTGTTATATGCTTTCCGACATTCACTTCCGACACTAAAACTTTTCTAAAAAAGTTTTCATCTCAGTCATTCTTTATTAATAATAAGTTATATTAGTTCTTAAATTTTATATAATATTAATATTACATAATAATCACATAACTAGTTAAAATAGACGTTGTTATACTATTAATAAAGAACATAGTATGTTTAATATGTTCTTTTACTGAAAATATATATGTGAAAAATATTGATACATTAAAATTGATCTCATCAGTTCCGATATCAAAATATTTGATATTATAGTAAATAGGTTTAAATAAAATATGCGTAGAAGCCTTAAATGGATAAACGTGTACCTCATTTCCTATCCATAATGTAGGTTTAGTTTGCAGAAATAATATATATGAGATGATATAGTAAGAAATGGCATTTTGAAAATTCAAATTACTACATATTAAAATTAATTAGTGATTATCTTTGTCTTCAGACTGTACTCTAAGATTTTATTGGCCTATAATAGCATTCTAATACAGTTTCAAATTAATCATATAATACAGGATAATTGGAAATAAGTGTAAAACTAAGTATTTTTACGTACATATGAGATTTTATACTACATATAAAAAATTAATATTGTTCACTTTGTGTCCGTTTAATAAAGAAAAGTTTAATAAAGATGGTTGTAAAAAAGCCTTAAATTTTTTGTTGAACATTCATCTCTTTAATGCTATTACATTTATAATCAATTAGCCTGTATATTTTCACTGATTCGACTAATGTATCATACTGTATGTATTAAATTTACTATAATTTTTAATAACTTTTTATAATATACTTGGGCTTGTACAAATATATATTAAATATATAGTTAACAAGATACACTTAATATCAACAATTAGTATGAATACTAAATTATTACATACATATACAGGATGATTTAGATTGTTTTTAGCTTGGTTGAATATATAACTTATTTGCTGTAGATTAATGTAAGTTACACCTTATAAACAATAGTTTCAGAAATGACAAATAAATAGTAATTAATAATTTTCACTTTTAATAGATTTAAAGATTTTTGCATGTATACATTCACCATTTTAAAACCTTTAATAAATCACCATGTATATGGTGGAAATTGAAGCCATTGTGTATGAAGAAATACATATTTAACATGATCAGAAATTTTAAAAAATCAATACTTTTTTAATTATGGTAATAAGTTAAAAATATGTACACATACATAAAGTTCTAAATTTGAAATAGCGATACGAATTGATGTTTGACAACTCACCTGCGAATGTCTTCTCCAGGCAGCAGGTACCGTGGCAGAGGGCACAGTGTAGCAGCCGCGCTCTCGCCTCCCGTTATATGTGCTCCGGGACCTCCCACTCATCACTTGACCCCTCCCACTATCCTCCGGCCCTCACCGGCGCGGACACCTGGGAAAGCTGCACGAAGCTCACTTCAAGTGCTTTCGTTCGTCAATAATTGCAACAGTGACTTTTACAGCTATAAAATTATAGTATTTTTTATCTTAAGATACATATATATATATACATATACATATATATATATATATATATATATATATATATGAAATGGAAAATATAATGACTTACCACAATAACTTTCTTTTCAACGTGTCCCATAAATCAACGTCAGGTAAAATTTATTTATCTTATTTTTATTTGGCAATAATTTTCAAAAATATGTGACATTTCTTTCATAATATTTTTTCATTCTTTGAGCCATTTTCGGTTTTATGTTGATTTATGAGACACCCAATGTTAACATATAATATATTATTACACTTGACTATGTTTATAAATACATATTTAAAAACTATGTGTGTTTGTCCATAATTAGCGCAGCGACTGTGAGCAAAGAATTGGGACCATAGGTAGTGAGTTTGACATCCTGGATACAATATTATATAATTCACACTTTGTAATCATGTGAGATTGCCACTGCACACAAACATGTTTCCTGAGGATAGGCAATAGCGTTCATTGGGTACTATAATACCACACTGCGATTGCCAACCTTCAAAGATATTTTGGGGGAGGCCAAAACCTTGCTACTGCATCTATTAACACGTTCACTGCGGGCCCAATTTTGAAGAACTTTCAGCTGGTGCGGCTGAGGTCGAATCAGCCTCAAGCTGAACTTCCTAGTAGTGCGGTTGAGGCCTTTTCTGCCTCATGTTTCGGTTGAATGTAAACAGCCGCCGCACTAGAGAAAACACGAGTTTTACGCGCCGCACCAGTGCAAAGTCTACCACGAGGCTGAATCGGCCTCAAGCCGCAGTGAACGTGTTAACTAAAATAACAAAAATATATTTTCGCCGAAACAGTGATGAAACCACAGTAGAAACATCCATTTTAAATTATTTTTACTTTAGCAATCAAATATCATAGTTTTATCTGTATGATATTCACTGAGCATGGGTTTCCTTAGTATATTTCTAATATTTAGTAAGAATAGGACCAATATTTAGCCACTACCGCACATGCAGTGGTAGTCGTGCAACAAAGTGCACCGCCCGCCAGCCCGCTGATAAATGCGTATGCGGCAAACAATGCGAATCACACAACCGCCACCGCCAAATTACTCAACACGTGTTTCACCCCTCCACGGGGCATCTTCAGGAGTTATGTTACACCGATTAGTGCTAAACACATAGTGCACTAATTGGCACCACTGCATGTGCGGAAATGGCTAAATATTGGTCCTTTTCTTACTTAGGATGGACTTCCGCAAAGTAACACCTGATTCCATTAAATATTTCCAATATCACCAGTTAAAAGCAGCCTGAAATCAGCTTCTTCCAAAGTCCTAAACAAGCTGATATGTCAACCTTCTGCTTATGTAAGATATTATCGTAATGATGGTTAGTATCTCACGAATTTAGGACTCCCGATTTAATTTCAAAAGTTTCGGATTCATTCTCCGACAAGGTGCACTTTAAGTGATTACACCAATACCTCACTTTGCGTCGTGGTTACGTTCTGAAAATTCACGACGCAAATTGAAACGACGCCAAGTGAATTAAGATTTTCTATAGCAAACCATGTAAATATCGAAGATATATTCCAGGGTCACGAAAATACTATTCTTTTAAAAAGATAATTAAACAAAGTAAACATTTAAAAAACAAAAATAATATAACTCTACCAGTAAATAAATTGGAATAATATTTACCTTTTTTGTAACCAGAAACCACACGTAAAAATTTATATAAATTTATTATTCTCTTTTAAAAAAGCACAACATACTACATTACAACACACTACGTAATTGAAACTGAACTGTTAAAATTAGCAAAACAAATGGATGGCATGGTGCAATTAGAAACAAGTGTTGCCATCTTTTAAAAAAAAAGAAAATTTCAAAAAAAAAATTAAAGAGTCGAACCCAAAACAACGCAACCTCGAAAATCTAACGACGCACAGTGAAAATTAGTACTAATTAAGCAGCGACGCAACTTCGAAAAAAACTCAAAACGAAACGACGCAAAGCTAGGTATTCGTGTATTCATATTATTTCTCTTACAATTCTTTAATATCTACAAATTAAACTTTGGAGACTTAAATCTTTTCTTTTATCTTTTAATTCTTGGCTATATAAATACGTAAAGTAAAGTGAAAAGGCTATAGAAAAATACTTACAATGTGTTAAACATTACGGTTCGTAAAATTATGTCTCAAAATGTGTGTGAGTCATTCGTTTATGTGTTTATAAGTTCAATAAACACACACAGACCTTCCCCTTGTAAGAACAACACACAGGTCGGACGGAATAATTAATAAGTTATTAATACGAAAAGTTTTTTTTAATGAATAATTTGCAACGTCGGAACGTAAAACTTATTGTTTGTTCGTCTGTGGTTATTAAATTTATGCTTATCCCACATTGTATTAACTTAATTTACGTGGGCAGGTGGTTTAATGAAATTTTTACTTAGATATTCTATTAAATTATATATACATATCACTTGTAATAGTGAAAGAAGTTTAGTTTAACAGTATGCCACATACTGTTTTCCTTACATAAAAATATATATAGTTAATTTAGTTATGTACGAATTACAGATAAATAGTGAACCATAATGCTTCCTATTGCTTTTAAATAGAAGGCATGCATTTTAAGACAAACATAGAATAGTAAATAAATATTTTAAACAAGGCAATAAACAAAAATAAAAATCGGTAAAAAAACTTTTAAGTTAAACGGTTTTTTAAACGGTTTTATTTGATACCCATATTGTGGTGGTTGTGGAAAAATATGTACCTAGTCCGCCATATTGGAACGGCGTTCATCTTGAATTTTAAATTTTGACATAATCATCGTGTTTTACTAGTGTAGCCCTTTCATTTGATACCCATATTGAGGGGGTTAAGGAAAAATATGTAATCCGCCATTTTGTATCGGCGGCCATCTTAGATTTATAATGTTATTGATTTTATTATATTGTATTGTCATCTAAATTAAATGTGAGTACCAAATTTCAGATCAATCTGACAACGGGAAGGTGCTTAAATTTCAATTTCTAATTTTGACCCAAATAAATAAACAAATAAATTCCGTACGGGTCGAATTAAATAAAACCGTTTAAAAATGTAGGAATTTTTCTTGAAAAGCATATATGTATAGATATATATATATATATATATATATATATGTGTGTGTCTGTGTGTGTGTGTGTGCGTGTGTGTGTGTATTAGGGGGACCAAAATGTACAGAATAACCGATTGATTTTTCCCGCTCCGGCATTAAAAATTTGTATACTAGATGGCAAAAGGTTGTCGATAACGAAGGTGATTATATTGTTGATTATAAATAAAAACTTGTTAAGCATCTAGTCGAGTGAATTTAACTTAAGTAAGCGACATTACTTTCCGGTTCGGTACATATATATAAATAAAAAAAATATTTATCTGGTATCATATTTTCATATAATGCCAAGGAACTTTCTTACCATGCTACTTTACAATATTTTCTCTTTTTTCAGTTGATAAACACACTCTTCAACTCTAACGGGCTAATGTGTAAATTTTAAAGAAAAATAATTTAATTATTCATATAAAATGCTAAATTATATACACAATATACACATTAAATACCATATCTAATATATAATTATTAATAAAGACGTACTGAAATATATATATATATATATATATATATATATATATATATACATATACTTCACAGTGAAATACCTTCAAACCTATGCACGGAGTTTCATGTGGCATGTTTAACGTAAAGCTGCGTTTGCATCAACTGTACGACGAAAACTATGAATGATTATATCAAAAACAAATTTAACCTGCTTCGGACAATATCTTCACATATATCAAGTGTAAGCATAGCCTTAGACCTAAACATGCAGCGTCAACTCTTCTTCTCTTGACGCCCACTGCAAGGCATTGGTCTCATCCGAAGATCGCTAAGATGTCAGGCCTTGCGTTCCTGCATCCTGAGACTTCTAGGGAATTTTACTATGTCGTAGTTCCACCTAGAACAAGATCTAACCACGCCATGTCTGCGGATTCGTGGTTGCCACCCGAGAACCTTTCCGCCCTAAATACTGCCACTTAAGACGAATAATCTTCGAGCTACATCGATGATCTTAATTTTTCTGCAAATCTAATTTCTAATTCATATTTTACTTTACACCTATCCCCCGATTTACACGGTAGATACGTTCCTGAAAAAAACGTGTAAATCGAAAATTAAAAATTTTCAAGTCAAAACCGTGTAAATCGAAAAACTTGCAAAAAATGCATAATTTTGCTATTTAACAGTTTTGATTTTTTTCAATAATTTTAGGTGTATACAGAAATATAATACGGAATATTATAAATATTACGGAAATACTGTTATTTAATTACAATATACATTAAACAGAAGAACAAAATAGAAATTACTCGCAATATTTTCATTCACTCATTCACTTTCATCACTCGAAGTTATTTGTGCCGATTCGATGTTTGAAACAGAAATATTTACATCATGGGAGATGGTAATAAAATCGGTAATTAAAACAAAAAAAAAACTTATTTGGAAAACCGTGTAAAAGTGAAAACGTGTAAAACGAGAACCGTGTAAATCGGGGGATAGGTGTATATATGAATATAAAATATGAATTTAAAATTTATTTAATTCGTATCAGAAAGCAAAGAATATATCAAATTAATCAGACATTGATAAATCGAAAGAAACCTCACATCCACCCGCTCATATGAAATTAAATTAAATAGAAAAAAATTTCATTCACTTTTTATTAAAGAAAAATCATTTATCGATGCTGAATTCTTGTTAAATTAAATGAATACTGGTCGACTAGTGAAAACGTTTAGCAATTTCAATCGAAACCTTATTTTAGAATATAAAACGTTACATTTTCTATAATTATATTTAACGGAAAACGCTGAAAGTAGTACGCTTCCAATATATTTTTTGTGAAATTACCGTGGAAGCCTTTTGTCCAGCTGTGGTCAACCTACGGCTGTAATAATTATTATATTTCTTATGTAACATAAGAGACAATTTGGTAACCCTGACAATATGATGGTAAAGTAATCTATTCCAGAAGTATTCATATTTTCACTTTTGACATTAAAACTAACTGTAGCAGTACTAACAAAACTCAACAGAGCCTTCAGGCGAGTAGGCTTTTAAAATAAATATGGACAACACGAAGTTAATATCTATTATTCACGTCGTGTCTACTGAAATAGTTGTAACATGTACAGGTAACAAACCATCCAACTTGATAAGTGTAACTTAAGAGATCGCTCACTAAATATATCTTAGAACTTAGAAAAAATCTTCTAGTATAATACAAAATACCGCAATGTCTAAAGACGAAAGTCTTTGACAAATGTGTGTTGCCGGTGATGACATAAAAATTCGAGATATCACTAATGAAGGGTCTCATAAGAAAGCTCTAGATCAGTGATTCCCAAAGTGGTCTATATCGGCCCCTAGGGGTCTATGACAACCTGCAAGGGGTCTACGTAAGTGAAAAAAAATTTGGGGGTCCATAAAATGAAAATGGGGGTCCACGATAGTGGATCTCGACACATACACTGATAGTACCTATTTACTTACACTATACGCTTACCCGCTAATAAATGCGTATGCGGCTAACAATGCGAATAAATTAGTGCCAAACACAGTCTGTGTAATGGTGTAACATAACTTCTGAAGATGCCCCGTGGAGGGGTGAAACACGTGTTGAGTGGTTTAACGGTGGCAGTTGGATAATTCGCAATGTTTGCCGCATACGCATTTATTGCACAGTTTTAACATTTACTCAGTTGCACGACTACCACTGCATGTGCGGAAGTGGCTAAATATTGGTCCTTTTTTACTAATAAAATTTCTCTAATTATTGTCGCAGATTCTTTATAAAATTATATTTGTAAAGATCAACTGTTAAGTTTCTCGACGGTTCATCAGAACTGCCTTTCGTGCCGCTGGTAGCTTGAAAGATAACAATATCGATATTATATGTTAATTGATGATTCGAATAAAGAATATATATATTTTGAATTTAGAATAAACAACCATAAAATAAATGGTAGGTATTTATGCAAGTTTAATACGTAACAAATTTATTAACCTTCCTGCAGTACAGGATGTAATTGAATGAAGGAAGAAAACTATAAAATGCTATCTTCGCAGAATTAATTATTGAAAGACGTGGTATTCAGAACGGTATAGAAGAAAGTTACGGAATATTTTTTCTAAGAAATCGGCAACTGTCTCTGCGATGTACAAATTTAATTTAGTATACAGTGCCCTTTTTTTTTTAATTCCTTTCCCCCTGTTATAAATTAATAATGTAATTTTGATTTTTTTAATAATTATTAAAGAAATCGATTATTATTTTTTATTTTTTGAGATTTATCCCATATCATCGTTCACCAAAATTCTTACACCATTAAGTTTTATTTTTTTTTACTTTATAATTTATTTCTTTTTTACAGTAGTGGAAGAATATATGGATAACACCATCTCCCATCAGGGAGGCAATACTGCCACTCTTTATACTTCTTCCTAGCTGCATCTCACACATCTAGTCCACCGCTGGGTTAAAGATACAAAAAGATCTCTCTTTATATTTTAATCTGTTTTACATCGCCATCCTTCAGCTTTTAACTACGAGGATTTCAAATGCATCCATCTTAGAAAAGTTCAAATGGCTTATTAGTCAATTTTACAATATACTTAATACAGTAGTAAAACAAATCATTCCCGAGATTTATAATTACAATAAAATCCCACACATTGTTATAGAATTACACAAGTTTATGTTTAAACATTTTCATAAATTTATTGCGTAATGATCTAGATCAGTGATTCCCAAAGTGGTCTACATCGACCCCTAGGGGTCTATGACAACATGCAAGGGGTCTACGTCAGCGAAAAAAAATTTGGGCGTCCATGAAATGAAAATGGGGGTCCACGATAGTGGATCTCAACCATACACTGATAGTACCTATTTACATACATCATACTATCTTATAATATCAAAACATTTACATTATTTATAAAAGTACCTATGAAGTAAAAAAAATATTGTATATGTTTATAAAATTGTGTAAGTTGTAGGATTATTAAATTAACATGTGTTTTTACTTTAAGTTTTTAATACTAAACTTCACTACAGTTAGAAATTTACAGGTAAGTAGGGGGTCTACCAAACACAGAAAAACATACCAAGGGGTCTACGACATAAAACAGTTTGGGGAACTCTTATCTAGAGACATTATATATTTTAATTTCTATTAATAACCTTATGTACATAACTCATTAAATATATTCTCTTATATATGATAATCAATAATATAATAATATATATATATATATATATATCTACTGTGTTGTGTTATATATATTTTTGCTTTATCAACCTCTCGAAGATTTTTATAAGATCACTGCAATGAGTAACCCTTCTTTAAAGATATCTATAGAGGTATATACCATAATCGCCACTTATATTATGGTACTTAGGGAACGCTGCCAAGGACAGCTTAACCTATAGTACAGGGTGTCCAATGCAACCGGGCGCCGCCGTCTCGGGGGGCGCCCCGACGTTAGACAGCTAAGAATATCGTCATGAACCATCATGGTACAACAATGATATGACAGAAGCAGCCAACCAGCGCGGGGGCGGCAGTAACATAAGAAGAAAGGCTGTAACTTATACCATACTGTAAGCTATACCTACTTATAAAATAGCTTGTTGGAATATAAAAACTTTCTTGTTAATAGTTATAGCCTCGGGAAGTCAGGCCTAGGGGGCGCCAGGGTTTCATTGCAGACGTGCGCTACACGAGCTAGAGTCGCCCCTGGACTCTGCTGCCCATCCTCTTAGAACTTGTTTGTGAGCTGTGACAATCCTATATAATTAATTCATAGTGTGAATTATGTAAAATTGTATTACGGAATCTACCGCTGGACTACCACAGCACCGATATATATTTATACTTTATTACAAAAAGT
This sequence comes from Battus philenor, assembly GCF_028537555.1. Classification (NCBI taxonomy): domain Eukaryota; kingdom Metazoa; phylum Arthropoda; class Insecta; order Lepidoptera; family Papilionidae; genus Battus; species Battus philenor. The sequence goes on from NW_027181683.1 coordinate 12,584,895, forward strand.
AATGAAAAAATACGAAACTTATGGTTTAAGTCGAGGTACTCTTGTGACAAGCCGAGGTCACACGAAGGACATTTCAACAGAAATCAGCCCCAGGTCATAGAGCGCGCACTACTCAGATTTGGCTTGAGCAAAATCTTCCAGACTTCATAAAGGCCGATTATTATCCTTCGACTAGTCCGGACTTAAAACCTTTGGACTATAAATTTTGGTCAGTGCTATAGGACATGGCCTGCTATAAGCGTCACCTAAATATTGTATCGCTCAAGTAATATTTGGAGGCAGCAGTGACCAAGTTTCAAATGGAAACCGTTCGTAACTCCATCCACTAACGGCCCGACCTAGTTTAGTATGTTAACATATCTTTTTCACTCTACATCAGAGTTCCTCAAACTTTTTTGTGTCGTAGACCCCTTGCCATGTTTTTCCGTGTTGGGTAGACCCCCTACTTACCTGATATTGATTTCTTGTAAATTTCTAACTGTAGTGAAGTTTAGTGTTAAAAACTTAAAGTAAAAACACATGTTAATTTACACATTTATTAATTGAATTTAAAATATTATAATATAAAATTTTGTATCTGTTATGTAAAATATACGTAACATATTAATAATTTTTTACTTCATAGATACTTTTATAATTAATGTAAATGTTTTGATATTATAAGATAGTATGATGTAAGTAAATAGGTACTATCAGTGTATGTGTTGAGATCCACTATCGTAGACCCCCATTTTCATTTCATGGACCCCCAAATTTTTTTATGCTGACGTAGACCGCTTGTAGATTATCATGGACCGGGTCGGTATAGACCACTTTGGGAATCACTGCCTTACATAATCACATATAAAAAAATTTAAATAAAATTATTTTCTTAGAAATCATCGGATATTTTCATTGTAACATAACTTATGGCTAAATTAGGTAATATGTAGTTGTAGGCGCCCTCTGCGCTCTACAAGATCAAACCCACAGAGTATACAAATGCCACTAGAATACAGTGTGAGTCAGGTCAAAAAATAGGATAGATTGTATGGAATCTATAGTCAATATAAATGTGAGGTGTAGGGCGCAAAAGGCTTTTAGCCATAACCTTGTTTACAGCAACTAAAATCGAAGACCCTCTAAAGAATTCTAGCTTTTCCAGTAATGCAAAATTGCAAGATGGCGTCTCAATGTTGTATGTGTAACTAATCACGCAAAATTACAGTTGTTATTCAAGCAGTTCACACAGGAAATTATAAAGCCTCCGTTGTTATAAAGTTTGTACAGAAAAAAAATGTAACGAAATCTTCAGCATCGTGCGGTGAGTATTTTAAATTTATTTCTAGGAAAGATGCTGATTTGAAAATAATGGAAAACAAATGATGAGAAAATACAAAATATTACATAATGTTCACCTCACTAATTCCGAATTGAGTTCTGGTTTAAAACAAAAAGGACAACAAAGGACAACAAGCTTGTCTCTATTTATAGTAAACTATTTTGTAAATCGCTCTATTTCTATAAAAAAAATGTATTAACTCTAATGACAAAGGCGATGGCGCGAATGTGTTGAAAAAGGGACAAGTACAGAGCCATCTAGTGCTGTAATTTAGCGAAACACTGTTCAGTTTTTAGGTTCACTGTTTAGGTTTTTGCTGATTCTACAAAGTCGTAAATAATATTATAGATACTATTATTGACGAAATATAAGAAGATGCACAATTGGAAGAATAATTTTTATTTCCTGTAAAACCCATCTAAAAGCAGATTATTAGATTTAAAAATCAAATAGGTTTAAACTTTTGTAAAAGTGCCATCTAGTGAAAAAATAAACATTTGTTTGTTATTTTGCAGTACTTGTCGTTATGTTGCAACGTTGTGTCAAAAGATGGCGTTTTCATAAAAATTTATGTAATAATAATATCTATATAAATAGTCTCCAAATATACTTACTTTTCATATCATTGTACAAATTAAATTATTTATCATTTAAGACAGTACACGTATATGGACAAAGAAGTAATTTTTTTAAATAAGGTACCAATAAATGAGAACATGATTCAATGTAATGATTTTAATGGTTAATCATTAGTAAACGTCAGAGACATGGTGTTGCCTGATTATTATTGCAGTCTACGACTTCGGCTTTTTCTTATTTGGTTTCGATGGCTTATCCGTTGCAGGTGTATCCGTTGCAGGTGTATCCGTTGCAGGTGTGTCTGTTGCGGATGTAGTTACGGCTGTCGTTGTTGTGTCTGACTCGGTTGTTGTTGCCGGTGCTGGAGTCGTATCGGCAGAACAGCCATTACAGCAAGTTTGACAAGTCTGAAAGAGATTTTAAATAGTCTTGTGTAATTCACACTTTGTGCATTAACTATATAGGATTTTCACGCTTCCTGATGATTGACAGCAGCGCCCTCAACGTACAATAGTACAAAACAGCGATCGCCATCAATATTTAATGATCCAATTGCTTGCCAGAGTTTTATATATATATACTCTTATACATATGAATGTATGTATATGTATCGAACCAATACTGATCGAAGTCAGTTAGATCTTTTTATTTATTATTGTATTATATTTATAATATGTATTAAACTTTATTTATCATAAGTTTATATGTTATATACATATGTATGTATGTTTAAGCATGTATGTCTATGTATGTTTATGTTCGTTTGTTTGTAAATATGTATTTTTTGGACATGTAAACTACTCATTATTAGTACTTTTACCTTTTCCATACTATGGTTGTCTGTAAGAGATTGCCTTGTGTGATAAGACCGCCCATTGTAATTTTATGTATATTTTTTAAAAATTAACTAAATTTTTCTTAACGTGTACAATAAAAAATATTAAATAAGAAATAAAAAAATATTTATAAAATATATGACTACATATGTCTATAAAAATTATGTATTAAAAATTAGTTATGTATATAGGGTTATCAATACAAATAAGAATAAGTTTATTATACCTATATTTATGCTACATAAAATTAATAATTCTTTTGTGGACAATTGTATGCGGAATTAGAAATACACACCCATATAATGTCTGTTTATTATTACGCAATAAATCTAGGAAACTTTGTTAACAAAATCTTAGAAAATAGTGAAGTATTTTTTTAATAATAATGGCCATTATTGCATATCCCCTATAGATATCTTTGGGGTGGGATCGTAGATATCCATGCCCTTTTAATAATGATTCTTTTGTTTGCTTCTTATAATGATTATAAAGCAAAAAGATATATAACACTACATACTTGATTTATATCTGTTTTGTAATATATTAGAAAATGTATACAAGTTTGCAATAGAAATAAAAATAAGATTGTTATACCACAATACCACACTCCGATTACCATCAAGAGTAACAAATGTGGTATATATCTCCATAGATATCTTTTTATTAAACTACATTTAAAAAAAGATTCATATTTCAAATTTGAAAATCTAAATTTCCAAGTGGTTGCTGAGCAATGGTAGTGGTAGGTTAGCGATAGAGGACCTAGACCTCCCGGGTTCGATTCCCGGGACATAATCTTATATAAATCTCACCTTGTGCATTAATTACACAGGATTAATACATACCAATTTAATTTATTTATATATATTTCAACAGAGAGAGTTTATCAATATATGTATTACGGTTAAAATCTAAATGATCTCAGATTTCTAATATATGTTTTATGGCGAAATTCAGTCATGTGATATAGTGCTACGGAGTAATGTATATTAACGCACATACATGTATATTGAATTCTGTATTAATTATATGTAGTAATATATTATATTTTATATCTATTACCAACTATCCCCCGCTTGCTTGTTGTCGTCTTTTGTGTGTGAAATTTTATTACATCCATTCTTTGTAATTTTTAAAATTTTTAATAAGATGTTATGGAATATTATTTATTTTACACATAGGCTATAGTTTGAATTTTTAATAAATGCCTTCAACTTAACCCCAAAATCCATTCTTAATAGATCTCTGCATATTTAAAAAAATATAGCTATCAAATTTCAAATATTTAAGCCTAATGATTTCAGAGATATCCTGATGAGTCAGTATTGTTGGACCAGGCATATTGACCAAGCAATTTCTGTAGATTCCTAAGATACAAGGGGAGAGGAAGTTGAGGGTATATAACCTAAAACCTTCATTATGGTAGCAAAGCTAGAAGGTTCCCTGAGAAGCCTTTGCTTGAGTCATTACATACAACATATTTCGGATTATAAAATGAAATACCTTACATGTATATATATGTACTTTTTAAGTTCGTTGACAGACGGTATAAATCTATAAGGAAGTTCTATGTCCAGCTATGGGCATCGTGGGCAAAATAATAATGGAGTTACTTACGCAGTTCTGTGGAGATCCACAGGTATTATTACAGCCATTGTTGCAGGTACTGTTACAGCCATTGTTGCAAGTATTGTTCGCACGTTGATACTGCAAACAACATTAGATATTTAAGTTTATACTTTTCTAAAAAGATTTTTCTGTATTCATACAATGATAATATACAGGGTGATCGAATATAGATGTAAAAGCTTTAAAGTGGTGAATGTATACATTATTTCCTGTTAAATAATATACGGTACACTCTATCTAGAAATCAATGTTTTGAGAAATTATAGATAATGTAATGATATTATATTACAAAATTCAGATTGATACATATTTAAATTAAATGTTATTTACAATTTGTCCCTGCAGACTTTGTACGGCTAGAAGTTATTGCCATTTCGCATTCTTATAGAAAAAAATAAAACAATGTAACATATTTCAGAGTGTTCTTTATACAGATTGTTTGGAAATATGTGTGAAAGCTTTAAAAGCTCTTCGCAGACTATTTAGCTATGAATTCGATTCTTTATATCTATGACTAGTCATTCTATATGAAAGTTGAATTTAACGTGAGATGACCATTTTTATATTTGCTCGTATATTCCCGTTTTTAGGGGTGTTTTGAGTGTTATATGACACTTTGTGGTTAGGAAAAACGTTTATTTAATACAATTTAACAATTACAATAATTTGTGAACTTTAGTTCCAAACTACCAATCCGATCTACCAATGGCGGCGCGCGCGCTGCGCGTTGGCTGCGTGCCAAGAGTGCAAGCAAGAGCGCGTATAGTGCACGCCGTGCGAGTGAGCGAGACGAGTGAACGGTTATAAGCGTTGTGACGACGTCCGCGGGAGTTTTTAAATATGGCGGTTTTTTTGGAAGCAATATTACTACAACTTAAATTTGTTTTAATACCATAAACCAGTGTTTCTCAAATTGTGACTCACCCTTCACAGAGTGGTAATTAGATTGTTAAGGACAATTTGAGAATGGAATCGAGAATATTTTAATCCTTTCGCTTTAAGCCTGAGTGCTATTTTTGGAGAAGTTTTTACTCCGCTTCGATGTGTGAGTAGGGATCTTTTATCCTTCACTGTTTCCCATTCATTCTCCTTTCTTCACGTTACATTACCTGTAATTTCTTTTCCATACATACATAGCCTAACTTACATTTCCTTATTTCCTGAATTCATCGTTTACATTTATTAATTTATTACATTATTTCTTTGCTATTTACCATATTTTTTGTTTGTTAATTCTTTATTTTACTTACGCTATTTGACAGATTAAGTTTGTCAGGATTTTAATTTTTTTACAGGTTGTAATTTTTAATCACGTTTAACCGGGTTTGTATTTCATTATTGAACCCTGTTATTGAGGGCCTGTCTAACATTCCCCCTGTCTTAGGTACACAGGGGCAATGTCTACTCAGTCAATTTTTTACTGAATTTTCACATTTTTATTCTAATCTTTTATCTTTCACATTATTTACGATTCCTTTTCATATTTTATTTTCCTTCCTTACTTGACTTTCACTTCCACAGTGCTGCCTTTACATTTATTAACTTTTTATTTATATACTTTTGTTAATTTAAATATGCCGGATTTGTTTTCGATATTGTTACGTATAATATCTTTAATTGTAACTAAAAACAAATGAATACTCTTACTGCAAAATGCACTACATGACGAAACATGGCTACAGCAGCAAGGCGAGCAAGCAGTCCGACAAGAGTGTACGAAAGAGACGACAATAGTAATGGTGAAACGTCTTCTCATGTAATATTCCTCTCTTAATAAAAGATGATGAAACATGGTCTTCTACTTCGCGACTTATTAACAAGCTGATAGTAGCTTAACGAACCACGGCGAGAGTGATTTGAAATGGCAGTGACAAACAGATAACCATCTAAAGATCATGGAATGTTGGACACAAGCTACACCAGTAGTGGACGTCTTACGGCTGATGAGATGATGATGATGGCATTAGTTTTCTGATTACCTTCAAATTAAAGTTGCGGCTATTGTAAGATATTCCCAATTTCTGGGGCGCGGCAATGGCCGCTCCAACCTGCAAAACAGAATTTTAATATTATAAAAATAATATTCATTTATATTCACCCCTCCACACAACCCACCACACATATAAAAATTGTTATACTAATGAAAATAAAATGTCAATTTATTAACACGTTCACTGCGGGCCCAATTTTGAAGAACTTTCAGCTGGTGCGGCTGAGGTCGAATCAGCCTCAAGCTGAACTTCCTAGTAGTGCGGTTGAGGCCTTTTCTGCCTCATGTTTCAATCATTTTTTTACAATATTGAGTCAATGCTTCGCAGACATAAAGAAAGCTATATTTGTCTTTGTCATACCTCATACGGTTGAGTGTAAACAGCCGCCGCACTAGAGAGAAAACACGAGTTTTACGCGCCGCACCAGTGCAAAGTCTACCATGAGGCTGAATCGGCCTTAAGCCGCAGTGAACGTGTTAAAGGTAATATTTCTTTGCATATTGGGGGGCTGCAGAGTTACCAGGCCATATATATGTATATATATATATATATATATATATATATATATATATATATATATATATATATATACATATATATATATACATATGTACTAGCTGATCCCGCAAACGTTGTTTTGCCAAGTATGTTATTTCTAGGAAACATTAAAAAAAATAAAAAAATAAAGGTTGATCGTAGAAGGATGAAAATTTAGGGTTGTATGTATTTTCGTATGCTGTGTCATAAAAAAATAAAAAATATTGTCATTGAAAAATGGAATAAATATAGGGGTGGACAGCCCTTAATATTTAGGGGGATGAAAAATAGATGATGTCCGATTCTCCACCCTGGACGATATGCACACTAAGATTCACGAAAATCGGTTAAGCCGTTTTCGAGGAGTTCAATCACGCACACCGTGACAAGAGAATTTTATATAACATTGGTTTATGGAGTGAATAGACCTCTATTATAATCAATGAACACATTATTATAAAGCTCCTGTTAATAAAACTGATAATATGAAAACATTCATAGAGTAAACAATAGATCTTAATATGATAAAGACAACGTGAGATTACTACAGACTTGAGTAAGACGAAGTAAGACTACTTTTTTGGTCTCTATTTAACAAGACGAAATCATTATTACTCTTAAATAAAAATATATTTAAAACACTAATGTTATATATATATATATATATATATATATATATAAACGCTTATCGCGAGGCTCAGGTAGAGGCATCAGGAGCTAAAAAGTGAAGCGGTGATCGTTCTCCGTCGAAAAATTGATTATAAGGCGTCGTCAAAATAGATCAAGAGATTTAGTAAACACTAGCATGCAAAAACGTGAGCCAAAAAATCGGAAATATTAAACGTATATGTTATAACAATGGCACGGACGCTGATGTCTATTGAATATAGATCCTAATAATAATAAAACATATCACCATTCCATATACACACTTCAGACAACTATATCCTTACAAATATCCAGTGTAAACGCCGCCTTAGGCCTATGTTTAAGTTAGGTTAGGTTAGGTTAGGTTAGGTTTAAGCAGTCGTCGATTTCACTCTGCAGTTGCTGCGAAGATGGTTGAAGGAACGAATGAACAGCCTAAGAGCAGGGATCGGCACAGTCGAGCTTATTCATCTGATCTTCGAGGACTGGACGAACAGGCGGTACAGTACTCTAACATTCCAGGCGGTGCAGGTGTTTTCACGGCATAAATGCTTTAGCAAGCACCTGCATCGCATTAGCAAGGAACTATCAACGATATGCTACCATTGTGGTAGCGAAGAGGATACAGCTCAGCACACACTTGAGGAGTGTACAGCATGGGACAAGCTGCGCCGAGAATTCACCAATACTGTGGGGAATGATCTCTCATTCCAGGCTTTGTTAAGGCGATGATACGGAACGGAACGAGCAGTCATAGAGCGCTGGTATAACCTGCAAAAAGATGATGTCGCAGACGGAGGCTGCGAAGAGAGAGAGAGAAAGAACATCTGAGCTCCTCATCCGCAGCCGGAGATCTGGACGTCCTGAGAGTATTATACCGCGCCTTTCTAATCCCTTAGCATGGCCTTGGCGACGGGGGTGATCCGCCGCAAGTAAGGAGTCGAGGCATTGGACCACCGCCGTTAAAACTGCGGTAGTATGCGAAAGCATTCCCGTAGTTCAACAAAAGGCGTTCAAGAAGATTGTGGGGTTTCAGCAGGCATTACTCCGTCATAACCCTTTCGTTGGCACCGCAGCGGAGGGGTATCCCGTGAAGGATTTCCCACGAGTACAAAAAAAGGTTCTGGCAGAAGCGTCAACTAGAGCCGTAAGATAGGGGGTACGAGAGGCCCCCAATAGCGGGGGCCATCAAAAAAAAAAAGGAAAAAAAATTAGAGCCGTACTATTTTCCATTTGATTTCGTTAAAATTTTTAACTTACCAGTAAACATAACATGAATCCCAACCTCATGGTAACAATGTCACTGTTCAAGTTGAATTGTTTTTGAACGTTTAAGTATTTAAACCCAACAAATATAAATAAAGGTTGTATTATTAAACAACATAAAGCAGCGGATGAAACACATTATACCTTATCATTCTTGTTATATCATACGACTCAATGGATCATTTGTTTATATTATGTTTATTATTATTATTTATATTAGCAGTGGTATCATCGTGGTAGAGGATTGTGACTTACGATCGTAGGTCGTGGATTCGATTCCCAAGATACTTCTTATTTTCAGTCAATGTACGCCCACTGCAGGGCTGAAGCCAAAGATAATGACCGATGCTGCGCTCCTGTGGTCGGTCTACCTAGTGGGGACTTACCCACGCCGTGTCCACCAGCTCGTGGTCGCCGTGGAGCAATGCGACCCGCCCATTACTCACGCTCACATTTCAGACGAGCAATTCTAGCTACAATGGTGATTTTTACAGCCTTGGCTCGCCTGTGGTCCACGCTATCGTACCAAGCCGCATACAAAACAAGACTACATAGTTCTACTCGGGTAGAGCGGTTCACTACGTGCGAATGTCATCGTACATTTGGAATGTATCTGTCCAGATTTGTTTTATTTTTAAGTTCACGGAACCTTCCGCTCCGTGAACTCAGTTCCGATGAAGCTGTAAAAGCCCCCGGGTTAACATCACCAACTTCAACCGAAACCAAACAAGTCGGTGATCTTTCATTGCATTTTAATAATACTAGTACTGCTAACCACTATATACTACTAACTATTTTGTTTTCTCATTTCTTTGTCATTGTAAGATCGGTCCTCGAAACGAATTTTGGAGGAGGTTTAGTGCTTGCAGTAGGCGTTTATCGTATAAACATAAGGATTGTCCTATCTTTTTAGGTAGAAGGTAAACCCTACACGGCACTCTTCTGTTGCGGTGACAACAAAAGGGTTACGTCAATTTCCATGGTCCTCTTTGTCAAATCTACTGGAAAGCCTTTGCGTACTACCTTAGTCTTAATGCCAGTTGCCTAGTGCAGTACGTCTTAGGGTATATATTTAATGGAATCAGACGTTACCTTGCGGAAGTCCATCCTAAGTAAGAAAAGGACTTATATTTAGCCACTTCCGCACATGCAGTGGTAGTCGTGCAACAAAGTGCACCGCCCGCCAGTCCGCTGATAAATGCATATGCGGCAAACAATGCGAATCACACACCGATTAGTGTCAAACACAGTGCCAACAAGTTTGACTCTGTGTTTGGCACTAATCGGTGTAACATAACTCCTGAAGATGCCCCGTGGAGGGGTGAAACACGTGTTGAGTACTTTGGCCGTGGCGGTTGTGTGGTTTGCATTGTTTGCCGTAGTGCACGTTTTTGCACGACTACCACTGCATGTGCGGGTGGCTAAATATTGGTCCTTTTCTTACTTAGGATGGATTTCCGCAAGGTAACGCCTGATTCCATTAAATATATATCCTAAGACGTACTGCACTAGGCAACTGGCATTAAGACTAAGGTAGTACGCAAAGGCTTTCCAGTAGATTTGACGAAGAGGACCATGGAAATTGACGTAACCCTTTTGTTGTCACCGCAACAGAAGAGTGCCGTGTAGGGTTTACCTTCTACGTAAAAAGATAGGATAATCCTTATGTTTATACGATAAACGCATGCTGCAAGCACTGAACCTCCTCCAAAATTCGCTTCGAGGATCGGTCTTGCATTAAATACTGATATTCTTTCTCTCTCGCATGACTTAGTTTAAACAATGATATTTAGTTTTATTTATTTAGAAAAGCTAACCGAAGGCTAACTACAATTAAACGTAATAACAATTAAAATTCTGATGTACATGTTTAGTAAAGTTATTTACGACATTGACACTATTTATTTGAGACTTTGTACTGACAGAAGTAATTCGCCAGTCGCATTCGAAAAGAAAAAATAAATAATTGTAACTTATTTTAAAGTGATCTCTTTATACAGGTGATTGGAAATATGTTGTGAAAGCTGTAGAACTTTTTAGTGAAGAATGAGCTATAGATTCAATCCTTTAATGTTTTTACACTTATAACCTTTCACTACTGAAGCAGTGATTGCCCAACTGTAAAGGACTGAGACATATCGCAGGTTTGATTCTCGGGATTCAATCATTGATTATATGAATTGCCATTGTTCAAATATAGTTTTAGAGGAATTGCAGTAACGTTTTTTATGTAGCATAATACCACACTGCCGTTGTCAATCCAGCCACCCGTGGTGGTTTTGGTATCTTAGAGGAAGATCTTTGCCCAGTAGTGGGCTTCTATCGGCACGAGACAATCACCCGGTACATGCTTACATTAACATACATATATATACAGATAGCGAAACTTGCACATGGTCAAACAATTGCTATAGTTTTATGATTTGAAAAATAATGAGAATTAAAAATGGATATATTTTTCCTCGTATGTTGATGTTGATTATAAATTAGTTGTATACTAAGAATCTAATCTTTATAACTCAAAGCCTCTTATAAGATGTAAATCGTAGATAATAGTTTTTAGCGAGAATTATTAAGACATAACATAGTTTTAAAATGGAATTTTTTTATCTTTATATTTATCACTTCCGTTAAATGCACGATACGTTATCTGTTATAGGGGAAACGTTCAATAACATTCCATTTTTAATTTCACGTCATCCGTTTTGTTTTTTATGCGTATAGCATTCTTAACGAACATAATCAAAAACAATACTTTAGATTAGCTTTGTTTATATTGTGTTCAAATTATTACAATCAAAGAGATAATAAATATCCGTTTAATTACTTTTTTTAAATTTGTATTATGTTGTACACACAGGTTGATCTGATATGAAAATCGATAATTAATTAATCTCGAAGGATTGCTCATTTAAAGTGGCTGTGGGCGGAATATATCGCTGTTGCATCTGGAGGTCGTTGGGGCGGAAAGGTTCTCGAGTCATCACCAGCTGGCACCATCTACGACGCTCAGTTAGTGTTTTTCTTGTAAGAATTGATGGTGAACACCTGTAGTTTAGCGCAGAGAAATCGCTAAAGTGAAACTTACCCGTTGTTTCGACGTGCAGCTTTGCCGTGCCTCCTGCAAGCTCTATAAAGCCGCAGGATTTTATAATACAACTTTTGTAGTTTTATAAATTTGATGTACAAAATTTGTTAATGTTGATATGTATAGTACATGAGAGAGGCAAGTTATGTCTATTCATTCAAATTTATTTAGAATGCTTTTGTATTTGTAATACAATTATCCATTGATACGTTCGTTTTTACGAAATTTGTGATGCACCGACAATGTCCAAAACGTGGCTGTGGGGTGTCCACTGTTGGGTATATAAAGTGGCTTCCATCCAATATCTTCCAATGACTATAACAAGGGCGTCTGTCCACCTTATGGGGGGGGCGTAGGAACGTCGCGCTTGCTGGTCTATTATGTCCACTAAAAAAAGACTTACCCAAAGGCAAGGAGCTCGGCTTTCTTCTACAATTTTGGAAGCAAGTTGAAGTGTCCTTCAACTTGCTTCCAAAATTGTAGATGATCGAAACATGGGGAGAGGATGGACCCTTTTGATTAACTCTAGAGGAATAATGGACGGAATTGAATACTCTACTATCGGGGTGTAATCATTTGTGGGGTGGTATAAGGCGATCTAGAACTGTGTCATGAAGTAATACGTGAGAGACGCTATCAAGGCTTGGGAGTTCCAGAACCTGACACACCGGACTTTGAAGTCGAGAGGGGAGAGTCCAGCGAGAGACGCTGTGGTGGACATGGTCTTGAACACTCGTATGATCCTGGTGGCGAAGCCTTATTGCGTACTCAACAACCGCTCAATTATGCCTCTCTTACGAACCGCTTGCCCCCATATGCCAGCAGCATATATCATAATTGGCACAATAACACGGGATATCCCCACCCCCCATGTTGGTCTACGGAAAAGGCAGTGTTGAGTATACGCTATTTCTTTGTTGAAGAGTAATTTCAATGATGACCCAAGAAACTCTGGAATGGATAGCTGTGTTGATCGATTATTATTCAGCATTTCTTGGCTGTGGGTGTGAATGTGACTTGTGTTTTATCGAGACCAAAGATCAGGTTGACGCTTTTAACCCACTCAGCGTCCTGGACGCCAGTTCAGCCTACCGCGTGCTCCACAATGTCGAGGTGGGCGTGTTCTTGGTCCAGCTCTTCACGGGGCACGGGGGCTTTTCTGAGAATCTTCATCGGTTTAAGCTCAAAGAGGATCTCTCGTGCTTCTGTGAACCGGGTTTGGTCCAGACCGTGGTCCACCTGGTAGCCCACTGTCTCGAATCCGGAGGACTCCGAGTCTATACCAAATGCTGATTAGACGCGAAGATCTGCGAGGAGACTATAACCTCGCTAATAAATGACGAAGAGAAGAAACCAACATTCCTTCAATTTTGCCGGAAAATCGCGGCAAAAGTAATTAATAGAAACAAAAGTTGAAATGTAAATAGAACAAAATGTGTAAAAACAATAATACAAGATAAAGAAATGTAAAACTGAGGAACGAAGTGAGGAATGAAAGGATCAAATAAAAGGAAAAGGTAGAAGAAATGTAGTAAGAAAGTAAAAGTATTGTTTTTGATGTAAGTTGATTCTTGTCAGGTAGGTATAACAAGCAATATTCGCACTGCTAAGCACATTTAAATAGATATAAAGATGTCTTTTGTCATAATTGACACTTATGACCATTTTCAACGCGTACGATAAACTAATAAAAGAGAATCTACGTAATCAAATTTCATTGTTCCCTAACTTCTTTTTTTCTTTCTACAAGACGCTATTTCTACTGTTTAACTCTTGGGGACTTTGTGGGTTTAAGCTAGTACTCTGGTGAACAGCGATTCCCCCACAACCTAATTGAGAACCCACTGCCACTGCCTCCATCACCATCCGATGTCCCTCGTGCCAGTGGCGTACCAAGAACTTTTGCCGCCTGAGGCGATCTCCAGTTTGCCGCCCTTTCTATTATAAGTCAATCAAATAGTGGTTTTTATAAATTAATACACATAATTAAATTATTAAGTTATTTAATCAATATTAATTAATACACAGTAAATTTTTTAGACATATTTGTATGCACTCGTAAACATATTTATATAATACCTACTCTTCTAGCTTTAATACCAGAAAATTCGTGTATAATGCTCTTAAAATTTATATTATTTGTAATTTCTTGTTCTATTGACAATATTGCAAGATTTTGTAGTCTTAATTCACTCATTGTAGAACGAAGATAATTTTTTATCAACTTCAACTTTGAGAAGCTTCTTTCGCAACTAGCGACACTGATTGAAATTGTTAAAAAAATTCTTAACAAAATTACAATGTTGGGAACAGAATTTTTATTTATTATTCAAGAAAGAAAATAGATATGAAATGAATAAGTTGCTTTTTACAACTATAAGTAAATATAAAAAATGCCGCCCCAAGGTAAGTGCCGCCCGGTGCGGACCGCACCCACCGCATAGGTAATAAATAAATAGATATTATCTCTTACTAAGCTCGCGAACTAATCTGCAATAAGCCATCAGCTGTGTTTTATAATCACATAACAATCAAAATTATTACTGTAAAAATTTGAAAATATTTTTAAAACCCTTTTCGCTTATATAATGTATTAATACTGTCAACTAAGAACTATAATTTATTCAAAAAATAAATTTAAAGAATTTCTTTACTAATGAATCATTTTTTAAATAAACAATTTATGACATTGGCAATTCCATAAATAAACCTCTCCAATATACATGTCATTTAAATGTTTAGTCTTGTACACCATTTTATTCCATTTCTGTTCTTGTTTACAGATTTCATATTGTGTTTTCAAATTTAAATATCAATAGTAAAATAATTTTGAATTTCAAAATATTTGTCGGAATTGCAGTTTCGAACAACGTCGACAGATGGCGCTAATATGTTTCTTGCATAAACATATGAAAATGTTGTGTACAGTTTATTCAGGCTTACTCAAAGACCTTTTTCCTTCTTTTCCGAGTCAGCCTCTATACCCACTGATAGCAAGCGCGTCTCGTAATACCTACCACAGGAGGTACTTGATCCTCAAGGGGCGTCCTGAAGGCGTCTTCACTGATACCATCTTAGGGTTCTCACAATCCAAGTGCCATTCACCACACGCTGTGGATACCCATAACACAGCAAGTTCAAGCGCCGTTCTCATCCACAACCACTCTACCAGCGTCTTCACATTGCATACATTAACCAGTGTGATGCCACAAATCCAAGCACCATACAACTTACAAACCAATACGTATATCGCCTCGCCGATTGACCTTAGATTGCTAAGTGGTCCTCGCTGTCCTCCAAAGCGTACGGTTTTGTACCACAGTAGTCTCATATACTACACTACAAATTAGCTCGTGTAGGGATTTCTCCCTGAACTCGGTTCTGGTGAAGCTGTAAAAGCCCCCAGGCCTAACAGCATTAACTTCATCCGAGACAACCTATAGAATCGAAATTAAAAAATATGAAGCGACAGCGATACGACATATAATACATTTAATATGTTCCAATTTTATTTAACACTTTTTGTAAGACACGTACCTACTGAAATTCTCAATCTGTTACCGTTATGCAGAAAAATTAAAAAAAAATATATAAAAAAAGAAGTCCTAGAAATAAATTTACGTGTTATCTAGAATATCTTTACGAACTGCCAATACAAATACATTATATAGATTTAAAGTATAAAACCGAAAAGTATTTATATACATAAATTAAAAATATTTTTGGTAATCATTGTGAGTTTGTCCAGTAACAGTATTCAAATTCTTTCACCTCTTGTGAATTCTAATATTTAAATCTTAAATTTATGTTGTATGAAGTTTAGAAGGTAATTTATATAAAAAAATAATAACATGGCTAAGCTTTTTCTCTTTTGTCTTCTTCTGCCTTCTCTGTCTACCTTCCTCTGCTGTAACCAACCAAGATTTAAGTTCGCCATCATTAACAATAAGACAATCCAATTATAAGTAACATTGCTATTAATTAAGCATCATTAAGTTGATGAAAATGTATAAGTGAACACAGGAGAGCCATAAAACTACACAAAGTCCAATTTTGTTTCCATTATGCTGTAAAATAAGTGGTTTAACAAAACCAATTTTAAGTTCAAAATATCAATTTTACATCTGAGTGAGTGTTTAGTGTGAGATTGAATCCGAAATTAAATCTGCAGAAGATTCAAGGTTATGGATGTAGCTTGAAAAAATGCTTGTCTGATGTATCAGAGGATGATGCACACTGCTCGTGCAAATAACGGATACTGGTGCTGTAAGGTTCTCAATGACATAGTCACTGAAAGTCGCTCCATGCCTTGCAGTCGACGTCTATTGGCTGAAAAGATGGCTTTAATTGTATTAAAGTATATAATAATCTCTAAGGAAAGCCCATATCCAACCATGTAGTTTTATAACTAAAATGGTATTGATATAATTGCAAAATTGTACCACATACCATTAGATGTTTGGTACACTTTGTACATAGCAAAATATCTGTATTAAGATAGTATAAATATAAATTAAATGAATATATTCTTCACATTAAGTTACCTTAGCTGTGTTATTACATATTAGCGGGTTAAGACTCGGTCTACAATTATTTAAATAAAAGTCACAAATATATCCTTCTGAATTTTTATTCAAACTCTAAACAGAACTTACCGATATGCCTTTCATCTCCATTCAAAGGTTGTCTGGAAGAGATTGTCTTGAGCAAAATGGCCGTTTAATTTTTAATTATTATCGGTTTTTCTAATACATTTCCTTTCCATTTTAAAATAAATAAACAAATAAATTCGTCTTTATAAAAAGAAAACTTTTAAATGTTACTGTAATTAACAGTTTATTAGAGGTTTAAAATTAAAAGTGAAAAATGATTGTATTTATTGTACAAAGGATATGATTAAAGTTTAAAAATTATGTATAAGGTTCAATCCCCTATGGTGAAGCAAAGGAAAGCACACACAGTGAATTTACAGGACAATCTATTGCATGCCTCACACTTTACATTACTTATTAATGCATTTCCACATTGTACTCGCATAAATAATGTTGAGCCAGATTTGTTTTGATGGCCATGTTTATGCTTCCCTTGACAGTTCCACTCCAAAGCTTACTTATATGGTCAGGGGCCTATGTATTGTGTAAGAAATATTGCATTTATATCATTCAATTCATATGTTTGCATATTAGAGATTTTATCCGGCCAGTATACTCAAAGGATTTGGACACACTAGTTAACAAAGACAAAGAAGGATAAGATAACTTCTTAATAAATAAGCAAAATGTAAATATCAATATTATATTTAGATAGTAACTTTTATTTTAGCCTCTTTTGTACCATTGTGTGTGGAGGTCTATGTCCTCCACAGAATTAAAAATAAATTAGATGAATGAATTATAGAATAAAATTTGACTTATTTTTAAGTTGTGTAGAATACTAGCTTGTTCTTATAAAGCCTTTAAGAAAAAATTTACTAACTTAATATTTTTCTATTAACACAATAAATATAAAATACATTTATTATTGTTTATTTGTATGTATCTTAGTAACAATTATTTGGATCTGCTGGTAGTTTAGGTAAGAATAAAAAATCACTTCTTTATTCATTTATTTTTAATTTTACTAAAGGCTAACAAATACACGTTCCGGATAGAGCCGAGATAGCTATTTTTGGCTATCGCGGTTCATTAAAATGTATATTATTATCATCGTATCATAAAAATGCTTAATTATTAAACTAAACAAGCAAAATTTTAAAATATCTTATAATGTAATACGGCACTCACTTACTTATTATTTTAATTTAAAAACAATAGCAACTTAAATGTAAATTATTTTGTGATAATACGGACGTATGTTTATAAATTAAACTAGCAAATCGTCGGTCGTTAGTTATTAATTTGTCGAATTTAACCTGCATCAATATGTGAATGCGAACAAAACTATAATGTTAAATAACACATTTTTCTGAGCATTATTTTATACACTGCAATTCTTTTGCTCAAAAAACCGAGAGATTATGCTATATGTCAAATATGACATATCCCCTTGATTTTTAATTTGAATTCATTAAAAAGGTTATGACACAAACTGTATACGCTGTGTTGCTATATCAAAGCCTATACACAACCTGTGCAAAATCGAGGTTATGTTTGTAATATGAGGATATGTTATTTTATATAGTAACATAGTGATAAATCGTAGATCACCGTGATGGTTACTATCAAGAATATCGGCAGTTAATGCAATAGTTTTTTGTGTATTACCATTTATAGTACGAAATTAATAATAATTTTATTTCGTACTATTAATGGTATTATATCTTTATACAAATATACATTTTCTATACCCTTATTGTGAGTGACATGTTCCTTATCAAGAGGTTTTAATTTTTTTACTGCAACTTTTTAAATTTGTTATAATTTTTTACTATGATTGTGAACTAAATAATACATAATTTAGAAGACAGAATACATTGTCAAATATAGTTGAACACCCACAATCTCCACAAAATGTTTGTTCAAAGTATTTTGAAAACTGTCAATGGAGCTTAATAGAGTCTGGAGTGTTTTTTATTTTTTTAGACAAAATATTCATGTATTTTTTTCTTCTTCATATTATATTGATTGACATTTTATCACCGAAGTCAACGAATGAGGTTATGATATATTTTTTGTGTTTACTAATTTCTATTAGCTCGGTTCGATATAACAAAATTGTTTTTTATAACATGTTTAATTAGCCCTATTTCCATAAATAGTATTAATTGGATTTAGCTGTTAGATATAATGTTACTACAGAGACATATATTTTATCTAAAATATTTACTACTGTTACAGTTGTTATACGTGAATGTAGACCTTACTTTATGTCATATGATTATGACAAATGAAATATTCAAAGACGGCAATACCAAAATGGCCGCAGCCAGATATTGAACGGATGACTGTTGCCTATTTTGTTGTAAATATCGTCCGTTAAGTAAGTTATGTATGTATAGGATTCACTTAAAGCTATGAAATAAGTTGAAGTGCTACGCGATAACAAGAAGAACAAACTTCCACAGTGATTTCTGAGTATGTAAGTAATATTTTCCGATATTTGCTAGAACTGTTTGTTATAATATTTACTTGTACGTCTTCTTGTTCTGTTTCGCTCTTGTCAATACCGCATCATGTGTTGAATGTTTCTTTTATATTAAGTAAATCGTTATAATTAATTTTGATTAACTAAATAAATACGTTGTTGTGCTTCCAGAGGTTATGTAGGTTTAAAAGTTGTGTAATTGTGCGAACCGGATGGTAGTTTGCGAGCTTATTTGTAAATAATGCTTAGAACAACATCATCACGCAGCATCACAAGACGCTAATATGAAACACACGATTTCAAATTGATACAAGGATATATGCGCAGTACGTAGGTATTAGCGCAATTACAAGTAATTTATATTAAATAACGAAGATATTACACATAATAAATCGTTGAAAAAATTATAAATATTTTTAAAATAAGGTCGAATCGATACGTTGCAATTTACTTCCGTAATTATTAGGAAGTTCCTCTTCCATTTGACAGCCTTGAATTATAGTTTCTTTCGTGTATTTATTTAAAAGTAAAAACTTTTTGTGCAACATAATTTTTTAACACATTTCTTTTTATGTTTTTACGTCAACGATTTTGCGGTAATAATTATTTATATATCAATAAAAATATAATTATTTATGCTAATTTATGTGGTACGGATTTAAATAAAATATTTTAAATTTCTCGGATTTTTTTATGAGATCGAATGGGAATTGCGGAGATCCGTAGATGGATCGACACAGCCCAAGCATAAGTGGCAGGGGGCAGCCAATATAGCGCGCTGAACAAACGGCCACTCTGA
Organism: Battus philenor; assembly: GCF_028537555.1. Taxonomy (NCBI): domain Eukaryota; kingdom Metazoa; phylum Arthropoda; class Insecta; order Lepidoptera; family Papilionidae; genus Battus; species Battus philenor. The sequence continues at coordinate 12,604,672 of NW_027181683.1, forward strand.
CCTTAAGACTTTCGTGTGGAAACCAGAAACCGGCAAGCTTAGCGTAGTCGTAAGAAAAGTGGGTCGCTTTCAACCGGTCTTATTGGATATATGGGGAGATCTATGTCCAGCTGTGAACATATTAGTAGCAATGAAAAAATTCACAATTTTTATTGCTTACCTACAGAAAACCGAATATAGTTTTTTTTTTTTAATTTACATTACCATGACATCATAACTAAACCAACAAGTTTAATGAATATATTACGTATTTTGTGAATAAAATTTCTCAGTGCCATTGATTATAGAGTTCATTGAACTAGTAGAAGCGTCTTCTGACAGATCGATACTTTATTATAGTTTTTTTTTAAATTATTTTATGGATGCTATGTCAATTTACGAAAGTTTTTTTTACATTTTATTTTTAATTTGAATATTGTTAAAAAGTAATGGCCATGTTTTGATGAATTGTGTGGATTTATCAACGTACGTATGATCTGAGTTTGCTATGGTAGGGATTTATATGCAAGATCAAATAAGAAATGAAAGGATCCGTACACTGACGGAAGTGTATAGTCCAGAATATTGGCAAATATTAGAGGGACCGGAAAATAATGTCGCTTACACACGACTACATTTTTAACAAGTTTTTATTTCTATTCAACAATATATTCACTTTCGTTATGAACAACCTTTTGCCATCTAGTATACAAAATCAATGCCGGAGCGGTAAAAATCAATCGGTTTTTTCTGTAAAATATGTCGACAGAAACGACATTACTTGGCAGTGATCATTTAACGCGAACAGACGGTCGCGAAGATCTTAAGTTTTAAGAGTATAGTACGGTCCGGTCAGATTACAGGCCTTAACCTTCTAACTGCCAAGCTGTTTTGGCCATGACTTCCCCAGGTGCCAAATGGAAATATCAAGTGTAGGCTTTCCTTATGTGAAAATTTGGGATCTTTACATTCTATGAATGAATATAACACATTATGTATATCATTATGTACTGAGACCGCCTGCGACCTTCATGGCATTTAAAGGCAACAGAGTACTCTGTGTGCCATGAGGTCACCGGCGGGTCACGTTTTTGTAACACAGAAAACACGATAGGTTTTCAAAGCCAGCTTTGAAATATGAATAAATTGTGAATTCAATACAAAGACAGGTTACTATATACATATTGTAATGTAAATTTTATATAAAAAGTGAGGCCGCTCGCGGTCTCATTGGCACCCATGGTAACCGCTTCTAAAACATGCTGCAAATTGTATACCATCCCGTGATCCAGTTGCTAGGTGCCTAATGAAGCTAATAATTACCGGAGGGTCGGAAAAAAATAATATTCCTTAGATGTACAGATGAAAAATTGTTAGGTAGCCGGCGGTCCTCATGGCACTTAAAAGGTTAAAGTGGTCTTATTTGAAATCTAGGACGGAGGGGGGGGGGGGTACGTTCAGCAGTAGATGTCAGTGTGAAACCATCTTAATATTTCACTGTATCCATAACATATTTTTAATTTTAATTGAATATTTGGAAGAATACAGCCTTGAAGAAGATTGCACGCCGGAAAAATTCAAATTAATAGCTCTTTTGGTGTCTAAAGTCATAAGCCAGATGTTTCCTCTTGATGTGATCATATTTCTCTTCAATTAAAGTGGTCTGATGTTATATAAAATATTTTTTTTTTAATATAATGTCACCTATAAAGGAACACATAACAGAACCATTATTTACACGGAAACTTCTAATGTAATTTTAATTTATATGTACTGCTGGTGTACTTTACACACAGCAATTATATTTTGCTAGTGTGCGAAGGTAGTATATTGTTACAAATAAGATCGAGAACGTGATTGACAAGACGCACACGAGATGTATGAGAACAAACGGCTTGTCAAATGTCTTGTCCTGTTGTTCAAATACATTGTGTTATTCACGCTCCGTGTTGCTGGCCAGTATGACCACAATACTTTAATGACAAATCATTATTGTGCGTTTGAAATTCGAACGCCGATTTGAATTCAGATGCCATCAGTGATGTGGTTGCTGCTGTTGCGATAGCTCGTGTAGATAGTATACAGTCTCTGTACATATGTATAAAAAATGCCCTTCTCTTCATGTCTCTCATCTCCATCCAACGATTGTATGGTATAGATCGCCTCGAGCGATAAGACCACCTCTTTTACCTGTATATAAATGATTTCTTTTTAGTTATAATCTCGGTGTACAATAAAGTGTAAATAAATAAATAACATAAGATGATGTGAATATATCTTCTCTGATTACTCTTGTCTACCATTCTCCTCACCATGAAACAGGAACGAATACATGCTCGAGTGAGTGCGCTGCGTGAGATATGTGAGCCGTGAGACATGATTCAATTGACAAGACGCACATGAGATAGTTCTGAAAGTGGAGACTATTATCTGTCAATACCAGCGTACGACGTCTGCGATAAGGTCGTGGAAGGACTCTGGATGCAGACAGCTTTAAATCGGTCTTATTGGACATCTATGAAGGAAGTCCATGTCCAGCTGTGGGCGTCCTACAGCTGACAAAAGATATTTAAGAATATAGTGTGCAAAGAAATATATAGTTATAAGTGAGACAAATGAGGACGCGATTGACAAAACGTACACGTGATGTATCAGAACAAACGGCTTGACGTATGTCTACTTCCTCCCAACGTATCTCTAGTTTACTGGCAATTATGTGATTACTATAATGCTGACAGTTATGTGTCATGACACAAATTTAATTGACACATGACTTGACATATCTCGTAAATGTCAAGAGGCAGTTAGATTCAAGTTTTGAATTTCGAAAACTAATGTGTGATTAGTTATAAGTGTAAAATATTTAAAAGTAAAACGAAACAAAATGTAAACCTATAGGAAAAAAACAATTTGTGAAGAATAAAATATATTGACCATTGTTTCGTGGAAAAAATCTAACTAAAGTATTGTAAAAAACATAAGGTATTTGGAAATGAAATGAAATAATTTTAACCTATTAAAATATTTTTTTACATCTGATCCTACAGACTTTATACTGCGAGGAGTCAATAGCCTCCCTGATAGGCGAAAAGGATACTAGAGAAGAATTTCTCTCATACTGCAAGGAAATAATTAAAAAAGTGATAGAAAAAAATAAAAATTAAAGAAAATAAGAAAAATTTTAAATAGACAATAAGAAAAAATGTGATAAAATGTAACTCAAAATGTGATATAAAATGTGATAAAAATGTAAACGAAAAGAAATAAAGATAAAATGTAACATGTAATGAGAGGGGAATGAAACGTCACAGAGTAAAAGGGAAAGATAGCAGAAATGTCGCATGAAAGAATAGATTGAAAGAATATGTGAAGAACGAAAGGAGAGAATGGAAATAATAACTATGTGAATAAATAAATTGCCCGTAAAGTCCCTGCCCACCAAAGATAGGAGTACGAGAGGCCCCCAATAGCGGGGGCCATAAAAAAAAAGACTATACTGCCAGAACTTGTCATGTCGCATTGAAATAGAAAAAAAAAACTATATGTCAGAGTGAAGTCTATGCCTTGCATTGAACGTCTTTTACCTTTTATGATGATGATAAAAATTTTAAAGGTTGCGAAAATAGATGTTTTTGTAAAATTCGTTGTTTTTTTATATTTTTTAGCAATTTAGTTAAAATTTTAAAAGTTTTATTGTGATCACTGCGTGCCATATGTACACAAAAGTCCTGGAAATTACAATTATGATCGTAGGGTTGTCGGAAAACCGAAGGATGGGGATATCCCGTATTAGGTAGCTTCCAAGGAATTTCCCGGCGATAATTTTTTCCTTTACTGATATATAAAGTAAGTGGAAATAGATGTAAAAGCTTTAAAAGTGTCAATGCATAGCACATTTGTTATCTATTGATGTGTAGTTCATACTATCGAAAATTTAATGGTTTATGAATAGATGACGTAATTATAATATAATTACGTTAATTAATATAGTAAGAAAAAGGGGCACATGTGCAAAAGATTGGAGCCAAAAGATTCTCCAGTGGCGACATCGAGCCAGTAGACGCGACGTGGGTAGTCCCCGATGGAACGACGACATATTTAAGCTCGCGGGAAATCCCCGGATGCGGGCAGTGCAAGACTGATCATCGTGGCGATCTTTGGAGGCGTTTTGGCGATTATCTTTTGAAAAGAAGAAGAAAAAGTGTCCAAAATTCGGATCACTGGCAGATATTTTACACTAGTATAGAAAAAAATAATGTTGCATATTTCAAAATGATCCCTTTATACAATTTGATTAGGTTATAAAAGCTTTTTTGCTGTCTAATGACTTCTAAACATCCCGTTTATGTATAAAAAAAGGTTTATTTTATAAATGGAACTTAAGTTCTGAAGTAAAATTCAAGCAAACAGCTCGACAAATTAATTTTTATTTTAAATAATACAACAAGCTTTTTATTACGTGTTTGCAGACTGTAAGTAGGAGGTTGTCATACTTTTCGATGTTACCATTTAAAAATTAAATGACTTAAGTAAAGTACCCGGCGAGAAATATTGCACATCGACCTTTGGAAAGAGAGAATCGGCTAATTTCGGCTTCGTAGAGCGTTATCTCTGTCGCACTTGAACAACGACTGACAAAACGTCACATAGGTAGTGTGGGACAGAGATAATGCTCTACGAAGCCGAAATTATCCGATTGTCTCTTTTCAAAGGTCAATGTGCAATATTCATCGCCGGGTAAAGTAATATAAATCATAATGTCAAATTTATATTTATATATATCGTTTGATTTCAATATGGTTAGTTAGTAACCTTGACATGCAATTGTCCGTCTGTCCGTGTATTTCGCGGGGCATTGCTCAAACAGGAAGGCAGTTACTATTCTATTAGTGTTTTTTCACCTATTGGAACAAATCTTCGCTCTCCATCGAATAAACCCGTATTATGATATTGCAAATTTGTTCCGTTTGTCAAATGCGGCATCAACAGGTAGGGTTATATAATTTGAGATATTTTTTGGCTATTTCTAGGATTTTTATGGATACATTAGTGGGATCGAAAAGTAATGTCGTTTCTGTCGATATATTTTACAGAAAAACCGATTGGTTTTTACCGCTCCGGCATTGATTTTGTACACTAGATGGCAAAAGGTTGATAACGAAGGTGAATATATTGTTGATTAGAAATAAAAAAATTGATAAAAATGTAGTCGTGTGAATTTAAGCGACATAACTTTCCGGTCCCTCTAATATTTGCCAATTTTCTGGACTATACACTTCCATTAGTGTACGAATTATTTTATTTCTAATTCGATCTTGCATATAAATCCCTACCATAGCAAACTCAGGTCAATACGTACGTACATAAATTCACACAATTCATCGAAACATGGCTGACGGTTACTTTTTAAAAATATTCCAATTAAAAATAAAATTAAAAAAAAAAAACTTTCGTAAATTAACGTAGCATCCATAAAATAGTTAAAAAAAAACTATAATAAAATACAGATCTGATTTGGCATTGATTTTGTATACTAGATAGCAAAAGGTTGATAACGAAGGTGAATATATTGTTTATTAGAAATAAAAACTTGTTAAAAATACAGTCGTGTGAATTGAATAAAGCGACATTACTTTCCGTTCCCCCTAATATATACAAACTAAGACAACGTAAAAAAAATATTGCGGTAAAGGAGTTGGCAGAAATGTACACATGAATAATATCGTATTGCAGCCTTGGTAATGATGGTCAATATCAAATTTCACTCGATAAACATCATAAAAGACATTACTCTCAAAAACGTTAAAATTTATATTCCAGTAAAATCCATTTTCAGTAATAACTCAGATAATTTTTGGAATATATAAATATAAATTAAATACATTGATACAGAAAACGAAATAGATTGTAGGTTGAATGTAATTAAAATTATTAAATATTTTTTTTTGTTTCTCCTGTAAAATTTGTTTTTTAATATTACGGGTTTATTCGATTCGATAGACGAAATGTTAACGTATAATGAAATAACATATACAGGATGTTTAGTCGCAGTATTGTTTTTAAATTTAAAGAGAAACTTTATATCAATAGTTTTTTTTAGCAACAAAGTATTTGGTACGATCAGATCGTCTCTTACGTGAATAAATGTCGTTGTAAATGTATATATGTTATGCATATATATGATGTAACCACTTGGGGGTCGTTGACCTCGTTTCATCTTAGCCCGGCTTCATACGATGAACAACCTTGACCGCGTGGTTTCTGTACTTTTATGTCATGTTTATTTTAAAAGAATGGCAAAGTAAAAATAAATTTTATACATTTAACAAAAATTTTAAAATAAATCTGAGTTTACTGCAAGATCAGGAAGCGTCAAAGCCAATGTTTCCCAACATGGGGACAACGCTCCACACGGAGGCAATTTGATTGTTACATATATACCCATAGCAGAGCGTCGACTTTATTCGTCAACCAAGAAATTTTAACCTATCTCTACTCTTCTTCTTCTTCTTCTTCCTTCCCTTTTCCCTTTATTTGGGGTCGGGTCTCCTTATTAATTTGCGCCAGGCCACTCTATCCTGGGTTGTCCCTGCATCAAGTTGAAGGGTTTTCAGTTCCTTTCTGTTATTAGACCACCACGTAGCTTTTGGACGCCCTCTCCCTCTTGGGAATTCTGGGAGGCTTAAGGCAGTTTTTACCACGTGGTTATCTGGTTTCCGTTGAATGTGGCCATACCATCGTAATCTTTTTTCCTGTAATTTGTTGGGGATCGGAGCTACCTTATTTTGTCCATTCTAGTGACCATTTTAACCTATCTCTACAATTATAGTTTATTACAATAACATCACATGAACGTAATGTGTATCTGTATCAGCTTGTAATGTAAAACACTCTCATCACAGGTGAGTTAATGACCAAGAAGGGCTCAATGTCGCGGCAGTTAGAGCCGGCTGTGCGCATTCACCTTTGGCTGTCGAGTATACTCGACGCCAGTACCGAAGTGGTTAAGAGAGTAACTCTTTTGTTTTGATATAAAAATTATATATGTTACTTAGGGGATGGGAAGGTGTAATATGGACCTAAAACCTAAGGAGGTCAAACTTATATCTCCTAAAGCTATATGTTTATTAGCAAAGGAAGTCTATATATACTCCTTAAACGTTGTCCAGTCGTCGTTTCTTGGAGATGGTATGCCTTCAAAAATATTATTTTTGCATGATACGGAATTGTTGCACCACATGTCCATAGGACGTTCACTGCTGAAGATCATCACCGAAAATTTACAATAAGACCTGGTGGAAGCAGTCATCACCTTTTGATTTCCTTATCAAAGTCTTCAGTTGTGATACGCTGTTGACGGTCCGTGGTGTCGTCTCCAGAACCTCGGCGCCAGTGGCAATGTCACTTCAAACTCCCCCATATTTTTAGTCCCTTGGAGTTAACACCTCCAGAGATGTGGGGGATCTGTGCTATGATGTTCAATATCGTTAATTAGAATTTGATTTCGGTTTGTATCGAATTGAAATGTTTTAGCATGCTTATCTTGACGTATCACTATAAATCAGGTGTTCATCAGGTGGTCCTGAACACTTAAAAAAAATGTGAAGATCTCTGCTAATGAATTGTAAATTTAGATTTGTTTTGGAACGCCAACAAAATTACAGTACGCAGCGATAAGTATTGCACATCGACCATTGGAAAGAGACGATCGACTAATTTCGGCTTCGTAGAGCATTATCTCTGTCCAACACTACCTATGTGTCGTTTTGTCAGTCGTGCGACAGAAATAATGCTCTACGAAGCCGAAATTAGCCGATTGTCTCTTTCCAAAGGTCGATGTGCAGTATTTATCGCCGGGTATTGTACTTGCCATGCCTCCCATACTAGTGGTGCAACTGGACGATTTTAGAAGCTAAGTATATAATATGATTCAATGTAAAATAATATAAAACGGTCCAGTTCACATAGCCTTGCGTTAATTTCGCTCGATCACGACAGACCATTATCCTCTCTGAAACAATGCACGTAATTATTGACCTCGATTTCAATTAATAAGTGTTAGATTTATATGGAAAATATAAATACACCTAAAAAACTTTTAAGTTAAACGATTGTTTGATACCCATATTGTGGTGGTTGTGGAAAAATATGTACCTAGTCCGCCATATTGGAACGGCGTCCATCTTGAAATTTAAATTTTGACATAATCATCGTGTTTTACTAATGTAGCCCTTTCATTTGATACCCATATTGAGGGGGTTAAGGAAAAATACGTAACCCGACATTTTGTATCGGCGGTCATCTTAGATTTATCTTAGATTTAGATCTTAATTTTATTATATTGTATTGTCATCTAAATTAAATGTGTGTACCAAATTTCAGATCAATCTGACAACGGGAAGGTGCTTAAATTTCAATTTCTAATTTTGATCCAAATTAATTCCGTACGGGTCGAACTAAATAAAACCGTTTAATAAATAAAGGATTGTTTGAAATTAACGATCGTTCGCCATATTTTATTTCACAACACATGAAAGGAAGTTACATTACTACAGGTTTAAATATTTAATTGTCATTTGCAAAATAAGGCCATTAAAACTATTTATATCAGTCACATTAGTTAACTCGATGTAAATTATTTTTAATTCGCCGTCTCTATTCGTATTGTCACGTGTTATCGACCCGGTGCTGCTAGCCTAAAAACGCCGTATTTTTATCGCCAATTTAAATTTATAAACACCTGTGAAACGAACATTATATCTACAAAATAAAATTTTTAAGTTCGTTATTCAATATACAATGTATAATATACATATTTTATTGATATCCTGTTGGATCTACCTTTTTGGACGAGAAATCCGTCAGGCCAAAAGAGAATAGGCATTACAATTTGTTGTTTGAAGTTATGCTAGCCGATTGCTTTGTAGAGGTTTTTTCGAAATTCGGTCGGAAACAGGAGGTCCGTGTACTAAAAATATGCGCTGAGTGATCGTACTCCAGTTACAATGAAGACACACGAAGGGGGAATGTACCCGTGTAGGTACAGTGTACCAGTGTACAGTGGCCCTTTTCTAAATCTAATTACCAGATTTATTGTTATTCTGCAGTACTTCAGAAATGGCGGACGACATTTTATTACAATTACAAGAAGTTTAATATCGACTTTGAATCAATTAAAACATAATACTTTATACTACCGCTAAAATTGTTTAATTGCGTGTTAGCCGCGTCAAAAGCAAAGAACCTAAAGGATTATTAAAAAAAAAAAACATTTCAATGTCGCGTGGTATACGACACGGAATTGTAATTAAAAATAAATCGGCAAATTTGTTGATAAATACTCCAGAATGGCAGCTCAGACAAATTATTTTTAATATTTTTATAAAGATACCTGGAGGAGCCAGTAGACGCGGCATAGGTAGACGCCTCACCAGGATCTATGTCATAGTCAATGTCCTGGGATGCCTGATGCGGGGTGCGAGATTGCTCAGGTCAACATGAAGGAATATTTTTGGGAGAGGTCTAGTGCAGTGTGCGCAGGATATGGCGGATCCAGGATATATATACTGGATAAATTTCCTAAAGCACGTCCTGAAGGGCAAGCCTTCAGGAGGAAATTTATGGATAGGCATATATCAATTAATGGATGTACTACAGCTGAAATGATGAAGCCACGGGAAAGGTTTTATTTAGGTGACAAATATAAAAAAATGCATGGTAGTCAGAAATAAATACATTTAAAAACTTTTTAGTTTAACGGTTTTTTGATACATATATTGTGGTGGTTGTGGAAAAATATGTACCTAGTCCCCCATATTGGAACAACGTCCATCTTGAATTTTAAATTTTGACATAATCATCGTGTTTTACTAGTGCAGTCCTTTCATTTGATACTCATATTGAGGGGGTTAAGGAAAAATATGTAATCCGCCATTTTGTATCGGCGGCCACCTTAGATTTATAATGTTATTGATTTTATTATATTGTATTGTCATTCAAATTAAATACGTGTACCAAATTTCAGATCAATCTGACAAAGGGAAGGTGCTTAAATTTCAATATCTAATTTTGACCCAAATAAATAAACAAATTCCGTACGGGTCGAATTAAATAAAACCATTTAAAAACAAAACATTTCTCTTTTCATACAACTTTATTTAATTAATTTTTTACTAAAGGGAATGTGCGTTTTGAAACTTTTTTTTTACAAATGAAAATCATAAATAATCCAACGTGGGTAGTAATGAATTTGATATATTTGGACAAGAATAGATATGTTGACAAGAAATGAAACACTACAAATACATGAGACTTGTTATTTGCGTAGGAATCCTTACAAAACCTCAGCGCATGTAGGAATGTTATAAGTTCTATATTATTGGACCGAATCATAATCTCGTACATTTAAATGGGTTGTGAAAAGGAGCAGGCATGAAGAAGTGGTCACAGGATCCGTAATTTTTAAAACCGGAGTGTTTTTATGGTCCCCGCTATTCCTCGTTTTCCCCAAACTTATTCTTGGGTTAGGGACTTTTATTTCTTTTAATAATTTCTTCACTTGATATTTTAATTTTCGCGCAATTCTTCCATACATTTCATCTGTCTTACCCTTTCATTTCATTTTTCCTCTTTTCAGATGCCTGTCATACATGACCTCATTACTTAGTTTTTACAATTTTGATTTTTATTTTATTTTACAGTATTCAATTTATGTACATATTATTATTGCTTACATTTATTTATATTTTATTTACAGTTTTCTTACATTTTAACTTTTATTCCAAGTAAGAAAAGGACCAATATTTAGCCACTTCCGCACATGCAGCGGTAGTCGTGCAACAAAGTGCACAAATTATTATTACGGTGGTACTTTCTTATATTTTAAATTTTAGTTTCCAAGTACATACTATACTTTCAGAGAATTGTTTTTGAGTATAGGACGGCAAATACATGCCACGTAAATGCGCCGCTGGTACACACGGCGTGTCCAGTGGATGCCGTCTAACTCCGGCAGGTAATGAAAGGGTTAAGACTAGGAATCCTACGTATAGCAGTGGAGTAATAGTATGCATTAGAGCAGTTTACATATCAAGTACAAACTTGCAAGTAAAACTGAGTTGAAAATTAATTTCTTTAACCAAAGGTTAGACTAGACCAGAGTTCCCTAAACTTTTTTGTGTCGTAGACCCCTTGCCATGTTTTTCCGTGTTGGGTAGACCCCCTACTTACCTGATATTGATTTCCTGTAAAATTCTAACTGTAGTGAAATTTAGTGTATGTTCAAAATTTATTGCGACTACAAAGCGAATACCAACATCCTACAACTTACACAATTTTATAAACATATGTAATACATTTTTTACTTCATAGATACTTTTATGAATAATGTAAATGTTTTGATATTATAAGATAGTATGATGTAAGTAAATAGGTACTATTAGTGTATGTGTTGAGGTCCACTATCGTGGACCCCCATTTTCATTTCATGGACGCCCAAATTTTTTTCGCTGACGTAGACCCCTTGCATGTTGTCATAGCCCCCTAGGGGTCGATATAGACCACTTTGGGAATCATTGAACTAGACTATCGTTTCTGACTGTACCGAAAATATAAGTCGGGCTATATGTATGAGGTTACTTAAATAATGGAAAGTGTTTCGGATGCGCTTGACTGGCCTGCCTGTCTCAATGCGCTGCGCAACCTTTAATGCGAATGTGCGCGAGTGAGCCGTCATGCAACAATAACCTTTAAGACTGCAGTCATTTATTTCATAATCACTTAATACTGTGATCAGAAAATATAGCGAATTTGTTGTAAAATGTAAATTATTTATTTATTCTTTTAAATCAATTTCATCGCCTTTAAAGTAATCACCGTTCAATAAAACGCACTTTTGCCAACGCTTCAAGACCTTCGATTATTATTTTCTGAGACGAGAAATTTTTCGAGCTACATGAGACCCTAGTTCTTCTGCCATTCTCCTCATATCTGACTCTCTCCATCGCTCTCTGGGTGAATTTGAGTCTTATAATGTCCATCGTAAGCTACCAAGTCTTGGACAATACAAGCCATGGACTTAAAAAGTATTTGTTAACATAGCTTGACGTTGCTGCTCCCATTCCTGGCTTGAAAAGAGGGTAGAACGAAAAAAAAGTTCATGTTAGAAAGACACTTCCGGTGGCAAACACCGTTGGCATTAAGAAATTCCACATTCTTAGAATTAGAAGGAAATTCATTCATTCTTCTAGAATAATAATAGAATGAAGAGTATTGAGCTTGTCTTAGATTTCGCCGAAGCGTTTCAAGACGGACAGCCTTAAGAAATGAAGAAGACATCTGAGAAAAAGCCTTCAGTTCAAAACACGCCTTGGACAATAAAAGGCATTAACTTTTAAAATGGTTTTTTTGTACCTTTGCCTATCTATCTTTCTCTGTTTCATCCCAGACTTCTTGACTTGGAAAGAGAGCAGAACAGAAGACTCAAAGATGCTAGAAACACACTCGCGCTTACGCGCGCACTTTGTTTTTTAAATAATTCCACATTTTTAAAATTTGAATATAGATAACTTCACATCACGTATGCGCGTACGTAATACATATTAAAATTTATAACTTTTTCTCGCTAATTATAATTTTGTATTTAAAAAAGTGTAAAGCATACGTCTTAAACGACTTTTAATTTTTAACCCTTAATAATCTAGAGTTTCAATTTTGATACCAATCTTTTAAACCGAATGTTTACATTACTATTAGTTTTTTTTATAGGTTGGCTGTACGAATTTTACTGTTGTGTAATATTCTTTCCAACGAAATTAAAAAAAAAAACTATTTTTCCTTCATCTAGACCCTCAAGCAAAAACACAGTAATATTAAAGAAATCACTTTCGTAAATCAGGCTGTTAAGGGTTAAATCGTTGGTCGAATACACACCACGCGGCCTGAATGGAATAAATATTTAAAAATTGCACGTTCCGTACGTGTTAAGATTTTACCATTATTTACAATCACTCTGTATACAGTATGAGATATCTAAGTTATTATTTGTAATTATGCAATGTTTTATAGTTTATATCAAACATTATAGCTTGCGTGATCTGCATATCAGAGATATAAACACAAGTGTTAATAAAAATGTCATTCACGACCGCTAGTGATTGTGTGTCATAAAATTGTTGGAGTTTATAATTATTTAATAATGCATATAAAAATGAACAATGTAGTATTCAATGTAATTTAGTTTTGTAAGTAAAGTATATTTTCTTCGTTATCTGTGTTATAATTCTAGTTTTAATTTAGATATTTTTTTTTACTCATCGTGTGCTAAGGGGTTACTGCGATGACATGGAAGATAGTGGGGGACCCTTGAAATTTAAAACTAGAAACTAAACAATTGCTGTTTTCAAATGAAAATTAACAATTTTTCATGTGTATACACCTTTCCCCCGATTTACACGGTACTTGTTTTACACGTTTTTACTTTTACACTGTTTTCCAAATAAGTTTTTTTTTTTGTTTTAATAACCGAAAAAAAAAACAGTGTTTCCGTAATATATTAAATATATTAACTAGTCAATGCATTTTATTTTTATTTCTGTGTATACCTAAAAGCGTTGAAAAAAATCGCAACTGTTAAATAGCAAAATTATGCATTTTTTGCAAGCTTTTCGATTTACACGGTTTTGAATAGAAAATTTTTAATTTTCGATTTACACGTTTTCTCAGGAACGTATCTACCGTGTAAATCGGGGGATAGGTGTATATAATACCACGTAAATGTGTCGAAGTTTCACGTGTTTAGATCAACTGAAAATTATTATATGTTAAGATTTGTTTAACCCTTTCGTTGCTTGCGCCGGATCTAGCCGGCGTCCATTGGACGACCCGTGTGAACCAGCGCTGGAGTTAGACGGCATCCACCTTGTAATGTGCGCTTATGTGTAGATCCCTGTTTTAAGATCACAGCCAAATAAATTACTAAGAATTATTCCAACTTCTATTTTTAATTAATATACCAGTAAAGTGTTTAAATGTGTAAAAATGAGAAAATTCGAACATCAGCCTACCGCCATGCAATGTGCACACTTCGCGGCGCAGATGTCCGGTTTAGTAGCGTCAATTCGGCGGAACGGACTGCGGTAAGGAAAGGGTTAATATATCTAAGATATCTTGTGGAATATATAATATATATGCGTATCATCAGAACTATTAAGTATTTAACTTTTTGAAGATAGAGTCTTGTTACTCTATGGCGTATCAGCCAAAGTGATCCAAGAGTTGGGCGGTGTTCAAATTGGATGAGATAGTAGTGTGGGAGTCGCATATACACCGATGTGATGTCTGAAGGAATAATAGGTGTAAGATTTTGTGGGCGAGCGTAGCCGACGGGCGAACTTAGTGTGCCGAATTAGTGCAGCGGGCACATGCACGCACCGGTGACGCGGGCGCAGACCTTTTGTTACTTTTGTTTCTTTTGCGCCTTTGTTCTATTGCCCGCTTTCACTCGGTCGCAGAGCACAGTGCGCCCCAGAGTTCCACGACGAATGCACGTCCTTTTTGCTCGCACTCAAGCGCTAATAAAAATTTGTTCGTGTGTTAAATAAATTGATAAAGTGTTACAAACGTCTTTTAATAAGACGCTAACACTTTAGTAGTATTTAGCGACCCGTGATAGACTCCTTCGAGAACCTTCGAGCTTCGTTATCTTAGAGTTAGAGGTTAGAGTTCTTAAGCATGGCCTCTTTTGCACCATGCCACTTGGAACACGCGAAAACTGAAAATTGCATTTGTGATGTGTTTTGAGTGATCAATCCACACGGTTTTTTAAATGATTCCTGTCATAATTGTTTTTAATACGACTAATATATTAATAGATGTGAATGTGTATTTGTCAGCAAAATCTTGAAAGCTTTTATTTTTATCTCCAATCTTCCTGTATAAAGTGGTAAATGAATAATATAACATTATTATTTTTTCTGTTGGACCGCGACAAGCCAATAGCTTCAAGCAGTACGAACTAGTAGACAGTATTAAAGACAATATAATAAAGTATATATAAATATACATACATTTATGTATGTATATATATATATATATATATATATGTATATATGTATATATGTATATCTATATATACACGTATATTACATGTCTTGACCCCAACAATAGACCCTGACCCTGTTAGCGTATTTAGAATTTTGAAAATTCCTTTTGTTATTGTTTATATTATCATTACATTATTTTCGGATAGTATGTACCATACATTAATTGACAGCAAACTATACATTAGACCTTTTACAGCATATATATATATATATATTTATATATATATATGTGTATATCTAATATATAAAATTTCCATGTCACAATGTTAGGTACCGTACTCCTCCGAAACGGCTCGACCGATATTTACCAAATTTTATATGCGTATTCAGTAGGTCTGAGAATCGGCTGCTATCTATTTTCCATACCCCTAAGTGATAAGGGTGGTCCACCCCAAAAATTTTTATTTTATATTTTATACAAAAATTTTTGTTTTAATTTTTTTATGATACAGCATACAAAAATACATACAAACCTAAATTTTCACCCCTCTACGATCAACCCTTATTTTTAATTTGTTAATTAAAAACTTTATTTTTTTTGCAAAGCAACGTTTGCGGGATCAGCTAGTATATATATATATATTTGACTTATATGACTTTATGCTCACCGACGTCATATAATATATTGTCCCGTACAAACACGTACCAATTGACGAATAGTTGATGAGTAGTAATAATAAATCAAACAGTTAGTCATACGTTTGGACAAGTAATTATTCAATATGTTACCGGAGCGTTCATAGAATATCAATGAAGCTTCTATGCAAAGACAACCTGATATGTATTAAACAATGTGATGAACAAAATTTATTGAAATTTCACTTACAAATATTTATTAACTGTCCTATTTTTTTTTCTTTTTTTTTCCTCTCCTTCCACCCCTATTTTGTTGGGAACAGGCTTTTTTATTTCTTAACTATTTATTCACATGATTTTTTTATTTTCGTCCTCGTCTTCCATAGTTCACAATTTTTTTTCTTCCTTCTATCATTCCATAATTCCATCTTCCTTTCTCAATCATTCCATTCCTTTCATCCATCCTCAAACACTTCAGTTGTATTTTCTATTGCAGTATCACAGCTTTATTTAGTTTATTTATTTTTCTCATGTACATCAATTTTACATTTTTTATTTTAATTTCAATAAATCTATCTTAATAAGATTAAATGTCTAATAAGACTTATAATATTTTATGTTTTATTCCTATTAATTACATATTGTTCAACTTTAACTGTCCTATTACAATATATTACAATGTAATTGGTAGACCACGGCTGGGAGACCACCGGTGGACGCACGTGGGTAGGGCGCTCGGATCTTTGCAGCGCGCAACGAGATCGAATCGGAAGTAAGATGCCCAGAGTAACCGAGGTCACTGGCGTAGCTTAACTGTTTGAAGATGCAGTTGGCAACATGGAAGTCGTTCTCAAGTGGCGACCACAAGTGCGCTACCACTAGGTGGACTGCCAACATAGTTGCGCGAGAATTCGCTTGATGCCGGCAGCGCAGGATTGACCATCCTGATGATCCTTTGGAGACCTCTGCCTTGCAGTAGGCGTTCATCGACTCGTGGTCCTCCCTCCACCGCTACTTGACGAGCAATTCCTCAAGCTACGTGCAGACCTGGTTATTCTACAGATCTTATTTCTGGTTCGATATAGCAGCGAAGTTCCGACCACTTAGTTTTTGGATGTTTGTTGTCCGTGTAGTTGTGTAATTCGCATTGTTTGCCGTACGCGCATTGTGGTGCACTTTATTGCACGACTACTGCTGCATAGCGGAAATTGCTATACATTGGTCTTTTTCAAAGGATGAACTTCCGCAAAATAACGCCTGAATCCATAAGAAAGCATACATAAATACATATAACCCTAAATGTTCATCCCTCTGCGATCAAATCTATTTTTTATTTGTTTTTTAATGTTTCCTTGAAATAACATACATGACGAAACAACTTTTGCGGGATCAGCTATTTTGAAGCTGATAAAGAACGGCAGCTCGCCAGATAAACGTAAAGAAAATAAATAACGTCCAAGTAATGTTAAATTTAAACGAGTAAAAAAATTGTCAAAAAAAAGAATTAAAAAATTATAATAAATAGGCATTTAATATAAATATAATAATTGTTATAATGAGTAATTAATTATAAGATTAATAAGTAAACAAAAAATATGACAAATTGTACCTAAGATAAATAGACTGACAGTTGGTGGCAGAGGTTAAGATGGCGACATAATAAAAAAAAACAATTTGACGTCTCTATTAAAATTTATTATCGATAGCCACTAGTAATCCTACAAAAAACCGCAGTTTGGTCACCTCTGATGTAAGCGATATACAACCTCGTAATAACTCTGAGAGAACAAAGTACATGCCGTGCAGAGAACACTGTGTTGGATGCTGTCCAAGATAGTGTCGATGGTTTTTCACTTCAGTGCACGATGACGGCATCTGCTTTGACGATGTACATGTTGTTGCATTATAACAAGAATGCATCCGAGAAATACGAACATTTTCAAGTTTTATATGCTGGTAACTGCATATATAGGTTGATACTTTTTCTCTTTATTGCAAAGACATTAGCATCCGATATTTCAGATTTACATGTCTGTGTACTAACCATCTTAAAATACTTCCTAACTTAAATCTTAAATCATGTGTATTGTTTGTTTAGAACAACCTAACAATGTTCAGTACACCTATCCCCCGATTTACACGGTACTCGTTTTACACGTTTTCGCTTTTACACGGTTTTCCAAATAAGTTTTTTTATTTTATTTTAATAACCTGATTTTATTACCATCTCTCTTAATGTAAATATTTCTACTTCAAACATCGAATCGGCACAAATAACTGGGAGTGATGAAAGTGAATTCGATCTTCGATTCCAAAAAAAAGAATGTAATTTAATTTTTATTCTTCTGTTTAATGTATATTGTAATTAGATAAAAAGACAGTTTTTCCGTAATATATTAAATATTTTAACTTGTCAATGCATTTTATTTTTATTTCTATGTACACCTAAAATTATTGAAAAAAAAAATCACAACTGTTAAATAAATAGCAAAATCATGCATTTTCTGCGAGTTTTTCGATTTACACGGTTTTGAGTTGAAAATTTTTAATTTTCGATTTACACGTTTTACTCAGGAACGTATCTACTGTGTAAATCGGGGGATAGGTGTATTACGTTTAGTACGACCACTTCCTCATCTCTACTCCATATTGGCATCATCAGGTTGTGCGCCAGTATCTGTGCGGTTGCCGTATTCAAATTGATGAATCTTGCGATCGCATCTTGAGTCTCGTCCGTGTGATACACGCGCGAGTTCGTGTGACGTGATATTGTTACTACCATATGGACACTTATACAACCCAAGGGTGTCTATTATTCGAGGAAGAACAAACCCATGAGCTCGTGGATGATGAGGGTCCTCAAACCTGCGCTTATGTAGGCTTTGCTAATAAGAATTTGTTTATCGGCTTGGGTGTGCGAGTCAGGTACAGGGTGTTTCTCTGTGTCGGGATATTCTCCTAAGAGTTAGGTCGCCTACTCAGAGAGTGCACCACCTCCTTGGACGAAAATATACCCTAGAGCAACTCCTTTAGGACATACGACACATTCATCAGGTTCTTGTGGGTGCACAACAGCACCTTTCGCTGAAAGAAATCATTTATTCAAAATCGTCATTCGTTTGATGATAGAGAAGTCTATGTTCAGAAATGGACATCCTACTGCTGGAATATTGTTAGTGATAACCCATGCACGTTTCTTATGGTCTCCGTTTTTGACCTCATGTGCTCCCCTAACATTTGTAAGCATTTGCATTCATTTTCCATTCATTTCTATGTTGTTCCTTCTCATTCTGTTCATTCCTTTTCATACCTTGTTACCTTGTTTACATCGCCTCTCTTCCTTCGCCTTCCCTCCAGAATACAGTCCTTTTTTTTCCATTTTATTTTGTATCCATTATTTTACTGTTATATTACTTTACTGTTATACATTTATATATTTTTTTTATTTTATTCTTTCTTTATTTTAGTTTATTCTTTACTGTTATACATTTATATATCACAATTTCTATTTCGTTTTATCACAGTTTGTTTACAATATTTATCTGTCTTCAAACTAAAGTACGTTTTTGATAAGATTGGATAAATTTACGCTTTGTTTTCCTTAAAACTGAGGCTTTTGACCTTCTAGAAACAATATATCTTCGTCAATACTTTACGGCATCATCTGTTACAACGAAAGGACGATGATGAAACATAGATAAGCTTCAACTGTGTACTGACTCATCACAATATCTCTGAAACCATAAGGCGTAGGTACTTGAAATTTGGTAGAAATATTCCTTTTCTTAATTAGACATCAGCTAAGAGCTTTAGGACACTCCACCTGTGGGAAAATTTGAGGTAGCTTATATTAAGTTAGCGCGGCGGGTGTGGGACAATTATTTATAAATACGTGTCTTTATCACGATACACGATTTACTAATACAGTTCCTATCACCGACTAAATTAGTCATCATCTTGGGAATACTTGATTGGGTTGTAAGAGGAAGTCTGAACGAAATGCAAAGAATGAAAAGAATGGCAGATGTGAAGAACGAAAGATGATGAACAAAAGAAAATATAAAGCACGAACGAAGAATCAAAATTGAAAAAATCATTTAGGCTTGTACACCAGGATCCTATTCTACATGTAGGGGTCAAAAAGAGATCTACAAAAACGAGGTCCATAAAAAAAAATCATTTCTCCAATGTTAGTTATGTTATATAATTTTTAATAGAAAGAATCTTCCTCACCAGCATAAGAAGCAATCTATGACGCACAAGATACAAGAAGACGAGATACAATACTCCGATGAATCTCCTGCCGTTAAACCGTGGCAATTTTTGGAGGTTATCTTTTTTTTTAAATAGAGTTGATAATTCTAGATTTGGTATTTAATTAAATATGCTCATTAGAAATAGTTTGTACATGGATTAGTTTTTTTTTAATATTTCAACGAACTAGTATAGAGGAATATACATCGATAAACAGTGTCAAATAGAAAACTAGTAGTCAATTTTTATAATTCTTTTCGTAAGATTTTCATTTATGTTGGTGTAAAGCAGTGGTGTGGTAAGAAATAAAACATGATATGGGTGTTGAATAGAGGAGAGGTGACATAGGAGAGACAGAGACACACTGAAACTGCGCCGCGGTTTTGGAGACAATACGACAATGCTTTTGCGCCGCGTGCCAGTCAAACTGTTAAAGTGAAGCTGCTGAAAGAGAAGAACTCTTGTCCTGTCATTTTTGTGTATCTGCGGAAAGGATTCGCAAAAGAATTTGAGGATACTACGTTCATAGTTTTTGTTAAATATCAGAGACACGGGCATGTCTATATTATGATGTCATACGCATACCAAAAATGATTTCTTCTATACCTATCAATGTTCATAAGAATATGTTTATTGTTGTGGCCTAACAATGTGTATATCTTTATATTTTTATCTCTAAACATGAATATTAATTTTTAGAAAAAATTATGGTTATTCTAAAGAGTTTATTAATTGTAAATGATAGGATATTAATGTTCATACCTTGAATGAATGAATGAACGTATATTTTGAAAACTATAAGTTTTAACAAGTACATTCATTTTCAATCACCATTTATAAAGTGATCACTCTTGAAACTATTGGAATGCAACAAGATTTTCTGGCAGTGTAAAATCTGTAGAGAATATTTTTAAAACGCTTTTTCACGCTATAATATTTTTGAAACCATTGATTTTTTGATAGGTAAGCATAAAATAATTAATAGCAAATGAGTCATACAAAGCTTCTATACCTATAATCAATCATCCTGTATGTTGTTGCAGCGGCAATACATGGCTGGTGGAGATGGCGCTCCAAAAGACTGGGAGGAAGATGAGCTGTTGTACTCGAGTAGGGACAGCGACGACAGTCCTATACTCTCTTACAGGTCAGTTAATAGAATTAACTTTTTTTTTAATTAATGTCAAAGACGTTAAATCTCTTATTTTTATTTTACTAATTACATGTCAAGTATACTAATATATATATATATATATATATATATATATATATATATATATATATAGTTACATAATAGTTAATAAAAAGTACGGGCGATCTTATTACACGAGGCAATTTCTTTCAGACAACTGTAGTATGGAGTTAGAAGGTTAAGTAGCGGATTGTTAACATGTTTATACAAACATGTATATATGTACATCATTATAACTACAACAATAGAAATAGTAAATTAGTCTACCGTTTATAGAATTCAGACTGGACTAAGATCATAGGTCGCGGGTTTGATTCTCAGTATACTCTTATCTTATTCAACTCACACTTTATGCATTAATTATATAGGATTGTCACCCTTTTAACTTCTCTTTATTATATCTGTATAATTAGTTGGCATATTTTTTATATTCAATGGAATCAGGCGCTATTTTGCGGAAGTCCATCCTAAGTAAGAAAAGGACCAATATTTAGCCACTTCCGCACATGCAGTGGTAGTCGTGCAATAAAGTGCACCGCCCGCTGATAAATGCGTATGCGGCAAACAATGCGAATTACACAATTACCACCCCTCCACGGGGTATCTTCAGGAGTAATGTTACACCGATTAGTGCTAACCACAGAGTGAGCTCAGTCCGTTGCCGCTTGTTATTTATATGCCACCTCCTCCCCCACTACCACTGAACGTCACGTGACCGATCACATGTGCTATTTTTATTATACCCTCTCTTACCCGTGAGTTATATTAGCGATTTTACGTAATAGATGAGTGCCTTGAGCGAGTCTCCTGGCAAAAAAAAATTATTTCATTAAAACCTTTCGGCACTAACTGACGAGGAATTGTTCGAACTATGTCAGGGATCTAGAATCTTCTGCTGATCTCATTTCTTTGATCTCATAACGAAGATACTCTGCGTTGGTTTCCTGATAATCTTGAGCCTTATGGACCTTCCATTGTAAAAATCACCTCTCGGATCTATAGGACATCACCGGTTACACACACTGGTGCCGAAGAAAAAAAGATTGAGGAGGCCACACTCGCCTCCAACATAATGGAAAATGATGCAAGAGAGTCCGTCCTCAAATTCTTAAGAAAGTTGTACAATACGTAATTAATAAGAATAAAACATAGTTAAACATAAAATATTGTAAGTCTTATTATATATTTAATCTTATTAAGACAGATTTATTGAAATTAAAATAAAAAAATGTAAAAATCTGTGAAACAAATTGATGTACATGAGAAAAATAAATAAACTAAATAAAGCTGTGATGCTGCAATAGAAAAT
This sequence comes from Battus philenor, assembly GCF_028537555.1. NCBI lineage: Eukaryota > Metazoa > Arthropoda > Insecta > Lepidoptera > Papilionidae > Battus > Battus philenor. The sequence continues at coordinate 12,627,083 of NW_027181683.1, forward strand.
ACAACTGAAGTGTTTGAGGATGGATGAAAGGAATGGAATGATTGAGAAAGGAAGATGGAATTATGGAATGATAGAAGGAAATAAAAAAGATATTGTGAACTATGGAAGACGAGGACGAAAATAAAAAATTCATGTGAAAAAATAGTTAAGAAATAAAAAACCCTGTTCCCAACAAAATAGGGGTGGAAAGAGAGGTCCCAATAGCGGCGGCCTCTACAAAAAAAAACACACAGACTTTTAACTTTAGAAGTAACGTGGTCTACCCAAGTAGTTTACATTGGCCAGAATCGATGACAAGTTAAGAATGTACACAAATATATAAATAACAATAAACAACATAACATAACAACAGTCTAGAATAGTCGATGTGATTGAAGAAATAGTTAAATATGGCTTTTTGTCGATTACAGACACGAGAAATACCGTCGTTATGCGCCGTACGTTCGCGAGGGCAAGGCGGAGGAACGCGACAGGAGGTCCACCTTCAGCGTCCTGGCCAAGTTCTTCCTCTTCAGCACCGCTATGATCCTCTTCTGCGTGCTCCTATACATACCTGTATATAATAAGGCCAACGATCAAGTTCCCAAACGTAAGCAAACGCTTTTGTATATATACCCCAGTACCTCACTTTGCGTCGTGGTTACGTTCCAAAAAACACGACGCAAATTGAAACGCCGCAAAGTGAATTAAGGTTTTCTATAGAAAACCATGTAAAGATCGAAGATAGGTTCCAGGGTCTCGAAAATACTACTTTTAAAAAACAAAAATATTATAACTATGCAATTAAATAAATTGGAATAATATTTACATTTTTTGTAACCCGAAACAACAGTTAAAAATTTATATAAATGTACGAGTATTATTCAATTTTAAAAAAAGCACAACATACTACATTACAACACACTACGTAATTGAAACTGAATTCTAAAATTAGCAAATTAAAGTGAAAATAAAACTGTATTAAAATTGTGTTGATTTTTAGTTAGAAAGGGAATCCCCGTGTGATGGCATGGCGCTATTAGAAACAAAAGTTTTGCATCTTTTAGAAAAAAAAGAAAACTTAAAAAAAAATTTAAGGCTCGAACCCAAAACAACGCAACCTCGAAAATCTAACGACGCACAGTGAAAATTAGTACTAATTAAGCAGCGACGCAACTGAAAAAAAAAACGCAAAACGAAACGACGCAAAGCGAGGTTTTGGTATATATATATTGTGATTCTTTCCACGGATTGTTTCATAAAAAGTCTCATACAAAACATGTTTATTCAAGTAGGTATTTACATGCAACTTTAAATCGACATATATTTTAACATATGTAGTAAGATACCACCGTTTTGGTACGCTGATCTGTTGAAAAAAGCCGGAAAGAAATTTAACAGGTTGCGCTTTTCAAATGAAATACAATGTTTGATGTACACGTTATAAAACTAAGGTTCTACACATTTCAATTGATAAACACTATTCGATGCTTTAATAAGATTTATTTGATAATTTACATTTAATTTTAGATTAATAATAAAATGAAGGTTTAAAATATCTTGTAGAGCCTTGAATTCCAATCGGAATGATACAATACAGTCTAATTTTTTTAAAAATATGTTTTTGCAATTACGTTTAATATTTCCAATTTTTTTTTGTTTACGTTTAACTTAAATCGTACACTATTTAAAACTAAGTTCAAGTTGACTATTTATTATGATTATTTAAAAAAAAACCTTTGGTGTCTTGTTTATTTTTAACAACGATCAGATTCTAACATAGCGGTTTGTTCGACCATTTATTATTCTTACTTAACATACAGTTAAACTTCAAGTTTATTAACTTAATGTGTTGCTATTAACGAATCAAAGCTAGTGTTACTTCTTTGCAGACTTAATTGTAAAAAGCACGTGAAGCATTAGGTTTAATAATGCGATTTGCTAAAGCTTTCTGTGAACGTACAATATGTGTAGATTTGTAACCCCTACTGCGATATGTGGACTGACATTATAGGTCGCGACGCAAGACCATCGTGACCATCTTTGAGGAGTTCACTGGAAGGCATAGAGCTCCCCCATAGATCGCTGAGGTGACAGGTCCTGCCCTGCTTGCATCTAGTGACTTTCCGCTACCTTACTTATGTCATTGGTCCATCTGGTGAGAGAGTCCACAAAGGAACTTTTGTGGACACTGTTTTAATAATAGAATCCATAGAAACGATACGACCGTACTTTAGAATGGTGTTAAGAATCGTGGTCACTTTTATTACGTCACCATGAGCTGGTAGACGCGGCGTGAGTAAGCTAGCCCACTAGCTTGACCGAGGATGTGGGTAGTGGGTGGTGGGAACAGCAGACATGAAATTCTAGAACTTATATCTTTACTATTCTTAAGTTGTGTTCGTATTCCGACAGCAGCAGTAGCAGGCTGGTCATCCCACGCCAACAGGGATACGAAGATATACGTCCAGCCGGAGAATGTCACTACAATACATCAACCAAAAGATCTCTGCACGAAGAAAGACAAGAAGGAGAAGAACAAACTGTTTCTATTGATTGTCGTCTGCTCCTCTACCGTCAACTTCGAGCAGAGAATCGCCATCAGGGAAACCTGGGGAAACTATAGATTCTACCTCAAATTATCTAGAATATTCCACGCTGTTAAGGAGAAATACAAGAATTACAACGCAAGCCTCGATCTTGAGCCAACGGATAGCTCGAGTAATACAACTGCCTTCGATAAGGTTAGGAGACATCCGCTTCGTATATCCGGCTTTGGGCAACTCCTACCCGAGCTGGCTAAAGCCTTGCAGAGTAACATGGCCACGGTAAGCACAGAAGCGATGGAAGAAAAGCGATTCGATGATGAAAAGGAAGACGAGAGAATGCTGCCAGAGTTTGATATGAACAAAGTGTTGGGTGATCAAGAGGAAGACCAGGACTTTGATTACGAATACGGCAGTAACATCATGAAAATACCCCCCAAAGGATACGAGGATACACCAGATGTGGGTAGGATTATATCTCTGCTGAAACACATCAAAACCTTCCCTAAGCCCACAGAAGATGATTCAGAAGGTGTAGTCAATCCTGACTACAGGCTGGTGTTTCTCCTGGGACAGCCTCCTCATGATAACAATACAGAGGTCCAGGAGAGGATTGAGACGGAGGCGGAAGCGTACGGCGATATCATCCAGGAGGGGTTCATCGATTCGTACAACAATCTGACCCTGAAGTCAATCATGATGCTGAAGTGGGTCACAAATAACTGCAATGAAAGTGGTAAGGATATTTTCCATGACAACCTGAGAATTGTTGAACTTGTGTCTTTGATTTTTTATAATAATAACTCGCTTTGTATATAAAATTGTCAGTTACTAAAACTGTTATGATCATCATTATCATTGAGATCACAGAAAGTCCACTGTTGGGCATAGGCCATACCCATAGATTTCCTGACAGTGTTCTATATTCAGCGTCTTCCAATTACCTTAAACTAAAACTTAGATTTAGGATGATTGAATATATTGTAATGGCTTATTTAATAAAATGCTTTAATGACAATATGTCTATATCGAATCACACTGTATACATTTTTTTTCTATGTGAACGCGAAAAGCCAGTAATTTTTTTTAGTCTGTGGCTACAGATAGTAAACAATAATTATTTTTAATGTTATTAGAATTTTTTTACAATAATATCATTAAGTTATTTATTATTTCAGAAACTATTTTTTGGATAGGCACAATACATAAATTGACAATAAATTATCTGTACAATCACCTCCTTAAAGATTTTACATGTATAGCCTATGTGGTATTAATAGTACCCAGCAATAAATACTGTACATCGACCTATGGAAAGAAACAATCGGCTAATTTCGGCTTCGTATAGCACTATCTCTGTCCTACACTACCTACTTATGTGACGTTTTGTCAGTCGTTGTATTTCGTGCGACAGAGATAACGCTCTACGAAACCGAAATTAGTCGATTGTCTCTTTCCTAAAGTCGATGTCCAATATTTATCGCTGGGTACTGTACACTTTATATTGTCATATTATTTTGCCCAAGAAACCTTTCTAAGTCTTTAGCCTATGTATCGACTTTGATTAGTAAAAACCATTCATAAGTACTAAGAAAATTATTATTTTTTTATATTTCAGTCCGTTACATACTCAAAACCGACGACGATATATATATTAACGTGCCAAGTCTGGTGACGAATCTCAGGAAACGTGCGAAGGCTTTCGACGAAAGCGTCGCCAAAGGGATCATGAATAAAGAATACCTGTTGTTAGGTGACCTCATCTGTGGCGCTCGGCCGGTGCAGAATTCGAAGAGCAAATGGTGAGACTTTCCTCTCTCTCTCTTTTTTTAATAATTCAGGAACTTTCACTGCTGAAAAAGTTGCTGTGAGAATGTGACAAAATATGATGGAAGTAAGAGAATTTGTAAAGTGTAAAAGAGAGTGTGAAAATATAAAATGAAAAAATATATTGATAATAATAGCTCTGCCTCTAAAATAAGATTTTCATTTATATGGCCTCCGCTATCGGGGGCCTTTCTTACCCCTAACTAGTTTGGGATAGATATTTTTATTTTTCCTTTAATTAATTTTTTTCACATATGTAAGAAAAGGACCAATATTTAGCCATTTGAATTGATTCAAAATCGCTTTCGTCATTTGAAAATACAACTATATACAATACCCGGCGACAAATTTTGCACGTCGACCTTTAGAAAGAGAATCGGCTAATATTAGCTTCATAGAGCACTATCTCTGTCCCATACTACGTATTTGACGTTTTGTCAGTAGTGCGACAGAGATAACGCTCTACGAATCTAAAATTAGCCGATTGTCTCTTTCCAAAGGTCGTTCTGCAATTTTTATCGCCGGGTACTCTAGTCCAGTATTTTTAACCTTTTATCTACCGTGTCCCACCTAGGCCTCTCTAAAACTTTGTGCCAAACACAACAGTTGCTCTTTTTACAAGTAGTTTATAATTTCAAACACCTCAATATGTCAACAAACCAAATTCCACTCATTTCGATCTACTAAAAACTCTTGTATGCTATAATAAGATCGATTTAATAATATACTTTTAATTTTAGATTTAAAACTATAAAAAGGAAGGTATATGATATCCCGTGCAAAATTATTATACAGTATTCGGCGATAAATATTGTACATCGACCTCTGGGAAGAGACAATCGGCTAATTTCGGCTTCGTAGAGCACTACCTCTGTCCCACACTATGTATTTGACGTTTTGTCAGTCGTGTATAACCTATTCGGTATTAACAGTACTCGGCGATAAATACTGCACATCGACTTTTGGAAAGAGACAATCGGGTAATTTCGGCTTCGTATAGTCTATCTCTGTCCTTCACTGCCTACGTGACGTTTTGTCAGACGTTGTATTTCGTGCGACAGAGATAACGCTTTACGATTACTGAAATTAGCCGATTGTCTCTTTCCAAAGGTCGGTGTGCAATATTTATCGCTGGGTACCGTATATATACGTACTGTCGGACCCATGAAGGATTTGTTAACTTTTGAAAACGATGAGCTTATTCTTTTTTCTTGTATTTTGTTTTAATATTAAAATCCTAGAAGTGATAAATTTAAGAATCTGCATCCGTGGCGTTTGCTGACTGTACATTACCGCGCGCAGGTACAGTCCGCGTTACATGTACGCGGGGCGAGTTTACCCGCGGTACCTGTCGGGCACGGGGTACCTGATGGCGGCTCCTGCGGCACACGCCCTCTATGCCGCCGCCCTCACAACCACTTACTTCCATCTAGAAGACATTTACATAACCGGTGGGTAGAATGAATTTTTAATAAATTATGGCTACAATAAATATTACATATAAAGTATATGTTGCTAAACCTAGCGGAGTTCTTTTGTACAACTACCCACGTTAAACAATAGCGTGTGGCAATCAACTACCAGCGCCATCTATTGGTGGCGCCCATAACAGCATTCCGGCACATTAATAATTTAACAATGTAATGTAGTTTTGGCCAATTTTATCAATTAGTAAAATATACAGGATGATTGATTAAACTAACTTGCGATATTCCTATGTAAAGAGGTCATACTGAAATATGTTATATTATTTTTTTCTATTGGAATATGACAGGCAAATGTCTTTGGATGTACAAAACAGTAATTTCAAAGTAACTTTGTATGAGATCATTACAATCATTTATAATCGTCAGCTATATTATATCATTGATTTATGTACAGGGTGTACCATATATTAATTGACAGCAAAAGAGCTTTATATTCACCATTTTAAAATGTTATGACTATAAACAATCACCCTGTTTTGGGAAAATCTGACCTCCGCGAAGTGCGTCCAGGGTACATTCAATGAAAAAAGTTTTAACGGATATTTTTTTTAAATATCTTTTTTGTTTAACAATATTTTTATTTTAATATATATTATCCTATTCGGTACGAAGATAAAACTAAAAACTTAAATCATATGGATACATTGAGCATTTCTTCACTAATAAATAGTGTAACTAACGCGATATTTTATATATGTATATGACCCCAAATCTGACACCAATGAAACATGCTTGACCCAGTTAATTTATTTCAGGTATGTGCGCAATCAGGTCATCTCCGAAGGTGATAGCGCGTGATGACCCAGGCTTCTCCTACGCTCCGGTGCCGCCAACTGGTGGAGCTTGCGTGGCACATTCACGAATCTCCACCCACCGGGTCCTGCCGGACCACATGCGAGAGATACAACGTACGCTCATGAACCCTATGGCTTCGGACAGGTGAGTTTTTCCCACCCCCAGCCTAAGCTCACTGCTGGGACATCAATTTCTTTAGTAGGTTTCATTAATAAAGCTTCATAAATCATCACCGAAGGTTATGAACTGGAGGCTTCTTCTTAGATGTCTCTTTATTTTTTAAGGTTGCTGTATTGAAACATTTTGGCGCAATAGGTGACTAGCTCTTTCAATACTATCTACTAGATATCTCCTTCTTTGTATTATTATTCTAGAATTGACTAGAGGTTGAAATTCCTTCTTATCATAAGAATGTGGAATTAATTAAAAACAAAGTGTGCACGTAAACGGGAGTAAATTTCTAGCATCACCTTTGTCTTCCGTTTTGCTCTCTTTCCAAGTCAAAAAGTCTGGGATGAAACAGAGAAAAACAGATTGGCAAAAGAAAAAAAAACCTTATTAGAAGTTTATGGCTTGTGTTGTCCAAGATGTGGTAGCGTACGTTAGGCTTTACAACATTTCAATTCAACTAGAGAGCAATAAGTGAGTAGGAACGAGAAGAATAGCAGAAAAACTACGATCACCGACATAGTGATGATTAGTTTGATGTGCCAATGGGGAAATATTTTGTGCAAGCGACCACCGTTGATGACGAAATTTTCTCAAGTGACGACCACAAGCCAGTAGACGCGGCGTGGGTAAGACCTCCCCCCCCCCCAACAAGTGACCTGATGACACAGTTAGTCTGTGGAAGTTGCTGAATCTTTGGTGAAGGCCGAGATGCAGTGGTACAAATAGGTTCTTCGAAGAAAAAATTTGCTTTTTTTATACATGTTTCATTTATAGATATATGGATCAAATAATAAAAATTGTAAAATGTTATTTCCCATATTGTAAGTTGATTGGGACGTAATTTCTGAGTATTACACGCGGGTGTCGCGGTGTAGGGAGAGAGGCAATCTACGGTTCTCGGGGCTGACGGCCCGCGTACCAGGTTTAGGATTACCTTTCTGTATTGACATTCACCTTTACCAACCAAATTTCTCTCTAAATAGCCATATATCAGAATCATTTCTGATATGTGCTGATGCTGATGTTCATCATGCTGGTGTTCTCTCTTGACAGACCAAAATCTTTCGGAACTAGTGTGATTTTTCTATTATACCCGCGCTATATACAAAATCACTATGAATTTAATTCAAAGTTATATCATTGCCATTATAGTTGTGTGGGCTTTTGGTATAATTATCACTCAAGGTACAGTGAGTTTTATTAATACTACACGTTATTGAACATAAAAATAAGTCTGGACAAGTATACTTCACCATATCCTTGGGGATTCTATATTGGTCGATATATCAAATTTTATATATACGTAATATATTTCTTTTTCAGATGCGAAAGAAAACTTTTGGCACAGGTAAGAACTCACATTATTTCAGATCAATATTTAATATCTCTATCCGCAGCGACCTCCTTTTTATGTGTATATTTTAATAAACTTATATATACATATGTGACATTGTCCAAATATATATTGCTAGCAATATTTCTGGGAGGTACAGAAAAGGGTTTTATTTGAAATTGTAGTGCAGATGATAAATTGATGGTGAACAAATGCTCTAGGTAAAAAGGTCATCATCGCCCGGTCCAAGTGGCGCGCCTTTAAATAAGAAACATAGCCGTCGCTTCTATCGGAACGGTCCACGGTGCAAATAAACACGCAGCTGACATAGAACCGAAGATAGCAGTTGACTCGAAGAGGAAACACGTTAACCAGGGTTCAACTTAAACACCAACCGACATGACAATAAACGAATATATAATTGTTCAAAAAACTACATAATAGGTTGATAAATACTGTATGTCGGTGACGTTTAAAGCTTCACCGGGTTTAGTGGCAGCTAAACGCTCTTAGAGCTCTTTACAGTAACTATAGTTCGTTCGCGTTAAGACTGCAGTGCAGTCCGCTCGCGTTAAGAATACAATATAGTCTATTTGCGTTAAAACTGTTGTATAGTCCGTTCGCGTTACGAGTTCAGCACAGTCCGACCGCGTTAAGAGTTCAGCACAGTCCGATCCGTAATAAATAATAGCATTGGATACAATCGTTGTGATCAAAAGTGTGTCTATAACTTGTCTCTGTAACTTTGTAATTGGGAAATACCTTTTTGTCGGTATTAGTTGCCATTGTCCGTCGGCCTACGTTATTACTGCATTGTTGACGCGAACGAACTAAATAATCTATTTATATTCAAATTGGAAAGTACTTTTGCTATATCCAATCTACGTTGTAACAGTGCCAACATATTTGATTTAAACATCACCCACCATCACTCATGATAACATAATCACAAAGAAAATCTCATTAATGTAAGTTAGATTTCGAGAGTGAATACATAAGGTTAATTAAAAATCCTTCGGGCTACCTCCCTGAGATAATGCATAGATGTAATTTATTTAAATCTCATAAAAAATCGTTACTAAAGTTCAAAATAATCATAAATATTTTAACTCTAGTCCATTTAACGGGTTAATTGTATTCCAAATCGGCTTACCAATTGTAAAATATATCGGTTAAATAGAACCAAATATTTAATGTACAAAATATAATAAGTTAGGTGATACTGACTGATGGAGGAAGGGAATCTCGAAGACGCCTCCGTGGTGTGCAAGCTGTTGTGATAGTAATCCTGCCTTGAATACGGTCGACTAACTGTCTTAATATATACGTGCTGTTTCGAGTATAGTGTATATAAAAATTAACTAGGCAATAACTCATTTATTTCTTTAAATATTTATTTTAATAAAAAGGACCCTTAAATACCTTATCATTAATGAAAAGTACCCTTAAATATTTGCTTTAATGAAAAGTACCCTTAAATATTTAATTTTAATGAAAAGGACCCTTAAGTACAATTTTGTCAGCGAAAAGGGCCGTTAAATATGTTTTTGTTTTTGTTACATTTGAAAATATTGGAAGCAATCGTAATTTTTTCTTAACAAAGCCTATATGTATAAATATGTAATAATTTGCACAATGCCTTAAAAGATAGCAGTGTATATTTTGACAGCGAAACATATGCCTAAATAGTTGTAGAGATAGGTTATGAATTGGGTGCCTTCTGAACTGTATTTAATAAGGTATTAACTTTGCTCCTGAAGGTTCTACTTTTAGTTTTCGAAGCGTTAAACTTTTCGCTTGAATGTTTTAATTTTTAGCAGTGAAATAGACCCTTAAATATATAAACTACTGTTAAATATATCAATGTTTATAATTAAACCATTTGCATCAAAGGCGTGTGATTGTTTTTACGAGTCACTAAATACCTTTTTAATCTCTTATCATCTCTTGTTATTTGGCTTAAAATGATTCGTCCTATAGAACTGTGCTGTATTGGTTTAGATTCATTCAAGAATTAGAGATAGCACACCGTAAGCTGTATTTCCAAACATATTTGTAATTATGATGGCATACTCTAGGGACCTTTAACGTGGGGTCTATACTTCATACACTATATGAAATTATTATATCATCGGGCGTATCACCCCTAAGGCTGTATATCATCACCATCATTTTTCCAGGACAGCTGTAGGTCTATTACTGCTAGAAATAGGCCTCTTCTAAGTTTCAAAAATTACAGGCTTGAATCTAACACCTCCCAATAATCTTCAAGGTCGTCTGTTAATCTCTTGTGCGTGTTCTCTGCCGTTGGCGATCCGTGGTCTCCATTCCAAGACCCTAAAACCCTTGAATTTGTCGTCTCTCTCGCCTGTTGTTAAGCGATGACGAGGTCTACGATTCTATATGCTTCCCCCAGAAGAAACCTATTCACTCTTGATTTGAATACTCCCAAGTTATAGTTGGCTAAAAACAAAGGCAGCATTAGGTCGATCCACTCCTTGTTTGTTCGCCCAATAAAAGTATTATCAAAAAGCATAGTGCGGGTAGAAGGAATTTTAACCCTTTCCAGTCCAATGTCGAGTGTCACTCGACACTGATATTGTTCCACAAGCTCCACTGTCGAGTGATACTCGACATGGTGTAATACTTTTTTTTGCGGAATATTTTAAAACGGGAAAGATTTTTGTTACTAAAATGTTTGAATCACGAATGAATGAAACATATTCTAGAATCGCAAGATACTATAATTCAATTAAATTTTAGCTGGTGGAATGAATCAAAAACAGCCTTGGAGTGGAAAGGGTTAACCGTGTACGGATGTCGTGAATCTGTACGTCTGGTTGAACGATAAGAAAGGAGATGGGGGAATTACCTGTTGAATCTCCAAGGCACACTTTTCAAAATGCAGTCTATAGAATACTGGCAACTTTACGCTGGATTGAGAAATCTCCATGGTCTTTTGAACAACTGTTGCCTTCAATGTATGTATTTAATGCAGGTGAAATAATATGTCAAATGTATCTAGGGGAATTGTGACCTCTGAGTTTGGTCCATGGTGTCTGGGCAAGAGCCTCTGGGAGGAGTACCTTGGCCTAGACTGTCACTTAATATGCATTTGAGTGTATCCAAGTAATAGAGACTCGATGGACTCCTATAGTCGAACTAAGCGACATCTATCGTTGACAGGTCGAAGAAATTACCCGAACTTTGCTGACAAAGAGTTACGTAGAATCTTCTTATGTTCTTCTAAGTACGTGATATCTTTGAAATCCGAACACTATGGTGGTTCAAGTGACTTGTTCATCTTTTTCTCTCTTCGTCTCTTATTATTCATTGTATCCTTATGTGTACTAATAAACAAGACGGAAATATACATCTACCCTCGATTATACTTTATCACGTGTTTTTTTGAAATATATACATACTCCTTAAAGTAACACCTATAAATAAGTATGAAATTTATTTTCGATTTTAATACTTATAAAATTTCGTTTTGATGCAAATGTGTTTAAATTGTTTGAAATTTTAAATCTACCCTCAAAAATAATATTTGTCATGTTAAATTTGTTATCTGTATTCAGCATTATTTCGTATTATATTTAATTTATAATCTGTAATGCGTCGCGGTGGTTTATATTCTGTTGAAATGTTTTAGCGCCAAAATTTACGATGAAATGTTTACAAGTGCTTTTTAGTTTTGTCATTTTAAATGAGAACATGCAATGGACGATTGGGAAATTCATGAAAATTTTTTGGGAAATTGTTAAACAGATAAGTTATTTGTGATTTGTTTTTAAATTCATTGTATTTAGTGTACGTTTTAGTTAGTCATACGCAGTATTCATTTTTTTTATGTTTGTTTCAATTTTTATTTTTCGTTCCCAGATGAATAAACGCCAGGGAAGAATGTATGTTCTTTACAAGTACCTGCGTTTGCTCGTCAGCGATTCTTGTTGAGGGATCACCATTTAACACCGCCATCGGCCATTGCATTCTATTATCGACTCAAATCCATTGAAATTGAGTCGAAATTTATGGCACAATTGGTCATTTAAAGCCAGATCGGTCACGCTCATTTTATATTATTATAATCAAAGATCGAATATTCGAATGGATGTAAAAATTCATGTGTTGGAATAATATGGAAAGAGCTTTTGTAAGATCATACTCATTGAAGTCTACTCTATATTTTTATATCATTAGGTAATATACATTCGAATATCCAATCTATGATTTATGATTCTCATTAGCTAATGTAGTGTTAAATTTTTTTTTATTTAGAAATCATTGCATTTTAAATCACATTTCTATGTTGGTATATGATAGTTTTAAATATGAAATTCTCATAGTTATAATTCAGTGAACAGTGGCAGCCCAAAGATAGAGGATTGTGACTTGTGATCATAGGTCACGGGTTCATTCCTGGATATGATGTTATATATAATTCATCATTGCATTAATTATATAGGATTGCCACTGCTCACATACAAGTTTACAGAGGATGGGTGATAGCGTTCTCTGCGTACCAAATCAAACTGCGATCGCCAACCCGCCTGACAATGGTGGCGATTATGGTATATCCCCCATAGATATAGGAGGGGGGGGGGGGTATGCCTTGTGGTGTCTATGGGCTGAAAAGACAAAACAATCAAGAAGCTTAAAAATTATTGGGCGAATGCCTTCGTTCAAAGCTATTGCAGTGATTTTTCATTATATACGTTACAACTATATACTTTTTCGTATTAAAATTAATGAATTTAGATTTTAATTATTGAACTATCAAATGTGAATATGCCTACTCTATTGGATGAATATTATTCTGTTTTTAAAAATTTGTATAGTTTGAAATGATTTTAACGGCTCCTTGCTTACAATGTTTATTTATATTGTTTTTAAAAATCTGATATTAAATTTTAATTCTTAATATGGGCCCGTGGAAATGGTGTAGCTAAAGGTGCAATATATTGATTACAATAGCTTTCTAAAGAATAATTTAATCCAGAGGTTCCCAACCTTTTTTCACATAGACCGCTTTCAATATTTATCTGGTTCTGGTAAACTTTGATTTTTTTATCTGCCTACATCGATAGGTGAAATCAAACCAACTTTTTAGTTCCTAATGAAGCAGATAAATATTCTTGTACCCTCATTTTCGCCACGTTTATATAGAAACACCGTCAAGTCTTTCATGGACTTTTATTGACCCTTGAGGGTCCACCAGGATTTGAAACAGAAATGCCCAGACTTTTTCTCATGGACCACTTTTAAAATATAGCCCGTCATGGTGGATACCTTTGCAGCGACATTTCTGTCATTTGCCCAAAACTGTAAAAAATTATTATCATATTACATTCTTGTGAACCCTTTGATTTGATCCCTGGGTCCCTGGGTCCACCTGGACAACTTTGGAGATTGGAGATCTCAGGATTTAAATAATTGAACTAGAAAGCTTATATCGAAAACAACATATATATTGGGTATTCTCTTATAGCTCTCTCTGGAGACGTCATAATATATTTTATTATATTTTTATTGGCTGATGAACTTGAATATTTGGTTAATTATTTCAATAAATTGTTTAGAAATGAAATGATTTTTTTGCAGTCGTTTTTAATAATGTTTTAAATCAATTGACTAGCGATATACGTTTTATTATATGTTTGTTATTAGTTGGGTTGTAGTAAATTCTTGGAGTGAAATCTTTTTAAATTAATATGTTAACATAAATCTTTTCCCGCCTTTTTTCGCAATTTTGACAGTTTCACAGATCATAAAGTCTGCGGCGACATTTTTTTTTTTTGTAATTTTAAATACGCAGTTCAAAATTATCGTTATTATTGAATTTAGGAACAAATGTATTAATTAAAATTAACAGTTACACAATAATATCGGGTTATTTTGAAGCTTGATTTTTTTTATATTGAACCATCTACATAATGGTATTTTTAACTATGACAGCTATGGAATAGTTTTTTTTTTACGTGCAAACACATTTAGCTATTGGCCATGGATACCATTGTCGTTGTTGTCATATGGAGAAAGGAGACATATCTTTCTCTGTTTCAAAACATGTAACAACAATGTTATTTTGAATTTCGAACACACCCTTATATTAGAATTTTTCTTTTACTATCATATGATTTTAAAAAACGAACAAATTTTTAATTTTTAATATCGATTTAAATCGTGATATAAAATAATCGATTCCGAAATTGTCTTTTAGAGGAGCTACGAGTTTTTGGTTTAGTTTAATTAAGTTTGGTGTGTTTTTATTTCATTCTGAACATTTATTACTATATGAAAAGTTAAACTTATATACTAGAATTAACTCAACAATTTTTAATGCTTATTTTAAATATGTGATGACGTAAAAGACGTAATATGCCATATAAATGTAAGCAACGTGAATGAATAATGTAATTTTTTTTAATTTTTTGATATTTATATCGGCTTATTCGATTATTTTAACAATATCGATTATATAAAATTAGATATATAAAATTTTTTTTTCGTGACATCAAGTTTCAAAATCTATTGCGTGTATTGAAAGCGTCATTCATTAAGGTTTTCGCAAAACTATCATTACGTTTAAATAACGAGTATTGTGAAGTCTATGGGAATCGTTGGTTGAAGGCATTTGATCGGGTATGGTTAAGAGACACTTTGGAGGTAATGTTGTACCCGGCATTTGATTTGGCACATAGTGCAGAAGATTATGAATCTCGAAAAATATTGAACGGAATAGCTTTGTCTTTGTCGTACTGTGCTAGAACAGCTTAGTGTGTAAAAATAATCTCGCGTGCCAAATCATATGCCGGGCATATACCGTAAGAGTTATAGTATCAAGGCAAGTTTGTACAAGTGTGTAGTGGACAACAGACTGTACCTGGTGATTGAATTAATTTTTAAAATTACGTTGCGTGACTTATTTACGTTTGAATCTATCTCTATCTCATTTCTTCTTATGAATCTAGACGTAGTTCCAATGCT
The DNA here is from genome assembly GCF_028537555.1 of Battus philenor. Taxonomy (NCBI): domain Eukaryota; kingdom Metazoa; phylum Arthropoda; class Insecta; order Lepidoptera; family Papilionidae; genus Battus; species Battus philenor. The sequence goes on from NW_027181683.1 coordinate 12,642,211, forward strand.
TCCGAAAAGTGTTAAAATTTTAAAGACAGTGTTACTTAAGTGATGAGTATTTATATAGCGATGATAGTTGAAATTGGTTGAGAATATTATAAAAGATGAAATATATATTATATAGAAGGTGAAGAAGTGTATATAGTCGCGTTTGATGGTCCAGTCGATTAAGTGCCTCGTAGTGGTCGCGTTAAGTTCCCAGGTTCTAAACCCGGTGGTACCTGTCGCGTTGTTAGTCTAGGGTATGTTGGTCTTGTTCAGTAAGATATATATGCGTTATACAATTCAATAAAGTTTAATGAGAATAATTTAAGTTGCGTACGGCATTGCAAGATTTATTAATGTCATTCAAAGATCTCTTAACCTTAAACAATTATACTCCTGTAACATGAACAAAACATTTTAAAAGAAATTCGAATTCGTATCAATAATACATTTAAAAGACATCTTCGAACATATTTCAACTCATGCTCATTACACTCAAACTAACTATAATAATAAATGTAAGAACAATTATTGTATACATTAATTTAAAAAAAGGAATATTGTGAAATAAATATAAGCTACTCCATGGATTTATTTTATATTTTCATAATTAATTACAATGTAAAAATCTTTTATTTGCCTCGTTCCGTTTTCGAGGCGACCAATGGAAAGTACATTAATTTAAAATACATTTAAAATTAATATTGAATATTTAATTCTTGGAAAATAAATAAATAATTTTAAATATTGTTGTAATCACGAACGCCATTAGATAAATTAAGAAAAACAGAACGATTTGAAATTCGACCAATCACAGGCGCCGGAAGCGACGCCGTCATATTTGCCGCGTAAATATTTTTGACATAATAATAGCATGTAACGTAGTTGACTGTTATTGTGAAAGTTTTGTGTGGATTTTATTTGTTATTTGCTGTGTGTGCCATAGTAGTTTGTGAATAATTTACGAGGGCTCGTTGGGTAATTGAGGTAAAAATTTTAATTTATCTAATGTTATTGTATTAATGTCAAATAAATTGTAAATGTTCAATATGTGTAGTATTTTAAAATGATTGCTTAAGATTTCATATTTTGTGAATCTCATCTGTTTTACACACGTGATATAAATATTTTTAACTAATGATCTGTTAAAGAATTTAAATTATAAAATGAAATCGATAAATTTAGTCGTAACAATCATGTTTATATATATATATATATTGCTTCAAAATTTATTTGTAATTGTCCACTTGTTTCATACCACGTGTATCGTTTTTGGTTCGAAATGTTTTGAGAATTATAGAAATGAAGCAAATAATTTATGAAATGGTTATGAATGTAATTTGTTTGTTTAGTAATAAATTAAAACGGGAAAAGATAAACTATTTCGATTTTTACCATGTACCACAGACAATACACGTGTCTACAATAGAAATGTGTTTATATATCATAAACCAAACAGGAAATGTTTTTAAATATGACAATATAATCAACATAGCTGGAATGTATGTTATATTTTTAATTGTAAATGACGCGTAATATGTGATTTGATGATGAATCGGTGATATATACGGCCCGAAGTAAAGTATGTTATATAAAAGATTTATTGACGCTGTGAATCCAATGTCGAATATAGCTTGGCCTTTCTATCTACATACGGCATAGTGTTCCGAAATGTGATGAATTTATAAATAAACATGAGAAAATATTTCACTTGTATTTATTTGTTCTTTTTATTGTCTCAAACATTAGGTTTTATAGGTTGTTATTGTGAAGTATTTAGATCGTACGGAGACGCTTGATGTTGGCCGCTTCCAACCAATCCTATTGGATATGGCCTATGTTCAGTAGTTTACGACTTTTGGCTGAAATGAGGATAATAGGGGATCCTTTTTCTCAGGCGCTCAGAAGACAATATTAAAAGGCCAAACTGAGATCCTCTCAAGGGAAGCCTTGAGCCTAGTCCAAACTATGAAGTCCGCTGCCTTGTTGTCTTGATCAATTTTCAGTTGTTGAGGAAAATCAAAAAATAAATGCCGAAAAGTATTTATTGATGAAATAAATTGTGTTAAAAGGCCAAAATGTTAATTTATTTAATTAAAGTGATTTAGGAAATGTATTCTTTGGAAAACATTAAATTTTTTTGAAAAAAAAAATCAGAGAAAGATTGAAGTGAGATTTTTTTTTTAGTAATTACAACCGAAGTTACACAGGAGTGAGTTGATGAAGTAGCGAGTGAGCAGCGGCGCGCGCCAGAAGAACGTCTCCCTCTCGAAGACGTTCAGCAATGTCAAGTCTCTTGACAGATAGTTCGCTGTCTTTCGATCTGAAAACGTGAAAATTATAGAACGCTATTGTCCGACGTCACTAAGAATTTTTCGTGCATTTTCGAGTAGTTCCCACGTGGGAATAGGACCAGCTCCATGGTCTTAGATCTTGGGAAGTCGCTAGATGTAAGCATCGCAAGAGGTGGCGATATTTATAGGAGGTGGAGAGATGACATAATGATACATCGTACTTCTCTGGCTAAATATGGTTAAATGTCAGTTTCTATTTAACCATATCTCTCACAATATACGATAATGTACAAGTGTCTCGACCAAGACTGGAGGGGTTTCTGTGGAATGAGATTTTTCTGCAATTTTCCTAGTATAAGCTCTAGGTGCCAAAAAATCGCTTATTGTCTCGTATTTTGCGACATGAGAACTGATCTGGAAATAGAATAAGGAGTCAAAGTAGAGTAACAGCATCGGGATCTCGGAATACCGCCACACTTTCTAGTAGTAATATTTACAAATGATGATAAAGTAGGTAATATAAATTAAGGTCTGGCAGAAATAATGTCGTCGATACATCTAGAGACAGGTCTACCCACAGTACGTATACCAGCTCGAACCAACGGTAGTCCTATAAAAGAAATATAATATGAAATATTTAATAATTCCTTACCGTTGGGATTGATGCGGAATTTGGGGAGAGCGACAACGTCTGCGAAGTTGAAAGAAGTACAGAGGTTCAATCCGTTGGACGCGTGCAGGTTAGTGGTCAGGCGGATCAGCGCTGCAAGAGTCACAACAAAATACAGGGTCAGTTGTAAATTTACAAATCATCGTATAAAAATGTTGTTCATATTGGAATATAGTTGACTAAGTAAAAATTAGTAGGTGGGGGTACTTTTATATCTGGCTACCGCGACATATGCAAGTGTCTAGTGAAATAACACTTAAAAAAATCAACACGTGGCGAAAGATATTTTGAACCAGTTCACCAAAAGTAAGATCGCATATTGAGTTTCGAAGATTACATGTTTGATATTGTTAGTCGTTTTGTAAGCTTTTCAGTTATTTTTTATTGTTTTCCGAAATATTTATGCGGTACCTTTACACCGCCGAGAAACAGGTTTCAGTGTTACTTACTACAACCAAACCTTCAAGATCTCAAAGAATACAACTCCATGACTTGGTACCAGCACCAAGAAGCCTGGATGTGTTGCCATGAGATTACTTTATTAGAACATCTCAACAGTTTTGTAACTCTAGGAACATTTGCTGAATTAAAACAGAACATTCGAGAAGTACTAGCGGCAGTATGAAACAACTTGTTGACGTGCTTTTGAAAACTCATTGTCATTTCGAATGTTCCCGAAGATCTTAAAAGACACATTGACAGTGAGATTTTCAAAAAGTGAATTATTTTCCTTTATTTGTTTATTAAAAACATATTCGTTTAAACACAAGTTTTTTTTTTATTTTATTTACATAAATAAACTTTGTAATGATTGGAATAATTGAAGCTATTTTTTACTTGATATCGTAAATTTATAACATGGAACTCGTTTCGACCGTTGAAATACGCTAAATGCAAGCCCATTCCAACCAACAATCTATAAGGGGAGGCAATGGTGATGAAGCCAGACTTACGGTAGGTTCCATGGTAATTGTAACTGAACCGAGTATCCTCCTGCAGCGATCGGTGCTGGATGGTCTCCCGTGTGGAGCTGAACACCAATTGAGGGCAGTCCAGAGCGAGCACGGCAGTATTGCTTGACAGGTTTAAGCTGAAAAATACAGGTTAAAGTCCATGGTGCATGCTGCATCGAGACAGTTGGGATTTTTCTGCGCTAAGCTACACCTGATGTACCGTGTATCTACACGGGCTATATAACGTCATCGTCAGCGATGCATCTAAAAGGGGAATTCCACAGAAATATAATTCTTTACATACATCGGACGAAAGAGGGCGCTCTACAGTACTTCTCGACTTGTGATTGGCTCACTATTTTTATTGGTGGAACATTGTTTTCTAAGTCTTAAATCGGTATAAATATGTGCTAAGCTTGATGAATAAAAACACTTCTACTTTTGGTTTGGTGTTGTTATTACGTCCAAGACCTTTAGAAATAATCCCATAAATCCTTACTAGAAATCATTAAAAATTCTTTACTGTGTTTGTAGAAAAGGTAAAAAATAAGCGGCTGAACAAGGCAAGCGCAGTCTAGGACGTTCATTCAAAACAGTGGACAGGCCGGTGTAGGCAGCTTATAACTGATCAAGGGAAGGCTTATATCAAGCAGAAAACGTTCAACTGTTAAATTTTGAGTACGTTATCAATTCTTTTTTTGTTTTAAATCTAAAATTAAAAGTATATTATTAAATAAATCTTACCATAGTATTAAAATTTTGTTTCGAAATGTGTGGAACTTTTTTTGTTGACTCATTTGTAAGTTGATATTGTAATGTCCACATGAAATATTGTTAAATTTAATTTTAAAGAGCAATTGTTCTAGCTCTTCTCAGATCAGCATTCGCAGCTGGTGGTAAATTACTACTTATATTTTTAAAATATATGAATAATGATATTTTGAATTTCTGAAGCTGATGACGAAATTACAAGTATGGTTATACGTTACTCACAAGAATTCAGACACTTTGCACAGGTTGTGGTTCTTGATGACGAGGTTGTAGTCTATGTAACTGGCGTTGAAGTGTGGCGCGTGGAAGTGATACTTGCTGACCGTATAGCTGGACGGCACACTTCCCACCACCCTCGGGTTGCAGTTCGAATTCGCGGCCAGGACACGCCCGATGCAATTGTAGTCGGACAGTGCACATGGCCTCCTGATATCGGAGGCTGTACCACAAGATGAACACTTAAAATACCATTTATAAAGGGGCCGTCGTTAAACTAATATAAGTAAATGAAAATAAGTTACCAAATAAACGCGTATTTCGAACGCTACCAACAAACTTTCACAAGAAAAAAAAAAAAAGTCTATGACTGAAGACATTATGATGATGATATAATTGGAGAAGAATCCACAGCGAAATTGAATATTTTAAATAAATTTGAATTTGCCCGGATTCCAGTTCGAGCTCTGAATGTGATGAGACTAAAAATAATATCACATAAAGTACATGATTCATACATAGAAATTAATAAAGTTAATTATATAAAAACGTTAAAAAATCATATTAGAATGTATAGATATTTTTAGAAAAATAAATTATTCCCAAACTGCCTTATAAGTTTGGGAATAATTTATTTTAATCTGTTACATGTGGAATGCGGATATAATTCGCCGCGGCCACGCCTGCTGCGGGCACTTTTTCGTGAACTGTATTTTTGGTTATTCAGAAAAATCGCAGTAAATTTAAAACTAATTCGTTTTTACGAAGGAAATTTTGTTTATGTTATACAGAATGCAAAGGAAGTAAAGATATGATGCCCGCATGCCAAGTGTTAAGGATATTGCTAAAGTGATCACAAAAAACTCGTCTGAGTTGTGGGATCTTTTGATATCAGAGCGCGCTTTGGACCTAAATTGAAGGTCTCCTCATGTAACTGTTCTTCTGGCATTTTCAATAACGTAAACAAATAATCTGTACTAATGATTCTGAATAGATAATAAAGTAAACGAATGTTTGATTACTTCTGTATGTCGTGAGGATTCAAATTCTGGCTGAGTCTATGTTCATTGATGGACATAGACTACCCATAGATTTACAATCGAACAGATTGGACGTCGTCTGCGCTTGCTGGTCTGTGGTTTAGAACTATAAGACCCCAGCGGCCATCTTTTCTGCACGGACCTGCCAACTACGAATTCAACTTGTAGAGATATGAGTTCTTTAATAATTTCTGAAATTAAGTTTCATTAACAATTTTGACTGTTGCCACGTATCCCAATTATACTGACAGATATACCATTAAAATTCAAACGATTGCAGTTCCCGATGTGACTCGCCTTCGCAATGACTAGGATAAAACACAAGGACTCTCGTTGCAAGTGTGGATTCAATTCGGGGAATCTTTGCTTCTAACATGGGCAGCTCTTTTAACCTGCTAAAACGTCGGAAAACCTGGTTTATCCCTTTACACACCAGATGGTAAAACAAGAAATATCATATTTACACGAAACCGCTGCAATATTGAAATTTTTCGAAATCAACAAGATCAATAAATTCATTCAAAATGAATTGAATGTTTGCGCAGAGTACAGCAAGTCTTGAATAATTTCTGAAATTTAGTTTAGACGTCATACATTTCTAGATTGAAGGATTTTCCAAAAATTGGAAACATTACAAGTATATACTCACCCACTAGAGAGGCCGAAAGCGCCAATATCAGAAGCTTGATGTACATCTCGAACACGGTCCGCTCGGCGGCCGCTGTCTCTGCACAGCTCGAGTATATTACGAAATACCCGTAGATTCTAGACAATGCAATCATCAAAGCTTGTTTTTTATTAAAAACAAAAGAAATTAATTATTTGTTAGCACAGCTGTACAAATTCATTTATTATTTACATTAATTATAAAGTAATTTGTGTTCGGTCACGTATTACGCAGATTCGCTTCGTGTTTTCAGTAATTAATACAGTTTGTCTCGCTTTCGTGAACTATCAGACTCATATTTAATTCTTTATGAGAGTACAATACATTTTTAATTTTTAAGGGTCGTTTTCACTATTCGATAATATTATAAAACTTGTTGCTGTACTTAAATTTTATGACCTAATTTCTAAATCGCGAATTCCGAACGATGTCACATTTCAAACGAAGATAAATTAATCGTCATATTAATTGAGGAAGGACACAACAGGCCTATAATATTTGCGTCGGTCGATCGTTATAATTCTGTGTAACTTTGACAATGAAATATTACATATGGAACAGTTCTGTTTACTTCACACAAGACTTTTATATCGTTCAGTTTAGGTTCCTCACTAATTAGACCATAGCTAAGGTCGCGAAAAGTCGGCGGATGCGGGTAGTGCAAGATCGGTGACCGTGAAGGGAAGACTTTTGCCATCCGACGACTTTGACTGTGCCGTCAGTCTACTTATGAGGGTCCTATTTATGACGCGTCTATCGGCTCGTGGTCAGCCAGCCACTGTACCAACAACCGCACCTGTGCTGGTATATCTGGCTTGATGTAATGGAGTGCTTGGGTCTGTCGACCTTCATACTAGGTTTAGAAGTCACCTTTCAATGCTCTACATGACCACATGTTAAATTAATATAGTAATACTGTTTGGGAAACATGTTTCAGAAATGAATCGATGGTCGTTCTTGACAAACTTTAAAGATTTTGCTTTTATACATCTCGCTTCAAAATACACCGCATACATACATTATTGAAATAGTATGTCGGCGTGACTTTGTTGTTAAAAATGCTTGATCGCAAACAATTGCTTAGCTGTTACGGTTAAACACTGTACTCTGCTATGTATTAGGGGTATCGGAAAGTATAGTCGTTTCTGTTGACATATTTTACAGAAAAACCGATTGATTTGTTACCGCTCCGATATTGAAATTTTTTATACTAAATGGCAAAAGGTTGTTGAATGAAGGTGAATATATTGTTGATTAGAAATAAAAACTTGTTCCAAAAGCAGTCGTGTGAATTTAACAAGAAAGCGACATTACTTTCCGGTCCCCCTAATACAATTTCCACTGTCGTCCCCACTTCCACTCATAGATCTCCAATAGTACTGTTTGAAAGCTACTTCAGCGTTTTTGACGACCTTAACAAGGGCCTTTCCATCTTGGTAGAACCCCTGCTCCATGCTCACCGGTTCGCGGTCTCTGCTTCTGAACCTTCTAACCCAAATCGCCATGTGTTTTGTACCCACTGTCATTATATATTGCTAATCCGTTAAGCTACAAGTTGTTTCAGTTAGTTTTGCAGCCAACATATTTCACACAGAAACTAAAGGGAGGGTAGTTCGACAAATAAAACACAATAGCTTAAAAATCATTTTTATTCATAACTATCGTACATTAATAATCATAATCAATAATATTAATCGTTTTAATTAAATACAATAATTACGGGTAATATTTGACACGGCGACACTTTCACTCGACCAAGCATATATTTATATAAATGCAGTAATTCAAACTTCAATGCTACCGATTACAAATGAAGGAATTTACAAATAAAACAAAACATTTGCACAGAATACAAAGCGATGCCGTGGACTTATAAAACAGTAACCGCCCACTATGTTGTCGTTACATGATCAGCTTCGCTAGACAATAACGTCATTTATAATCAATAGTACATTTTAAATGCGGGTAGTTCGTAAATGCACTCTATAATTTTCATATCGCTATTACATATTCAATTTAGTCATTCTATAGCTGAAAGTTTCTCAGGGGACGCCACAAACACGAAACCCTCTGGTCTGTTATAAAGTTTGACTAATAGACTTTGGAAGGTACCACAAAAAGGCTTTTATCCTAGTAAGGTATTGAGTTTTTATAATATGACAAATATTACAATTTAACATTTAAGAATGTTTTGGAAGTGTTCAATACTGCAGTGTTTTATACATTGAATAATGTACTCGTAATTATCATTTTTTTTAGTTCTAATACGTCCACGGCTGGACATAGCATCCCATTGATTTCTAATAGGTTAGTTTGCAGACACTGGATACAGGCCGTTTCCAACCGGTCTTATTTGAAACCTGTGGATGTAGCCATCCAACAGTCTACGATCTTGACTGAACTGTTCATACCCACACTATTTTATATACCTTCGGAATTACTTGATAAACCACGTGTTACACCTCATACGTGGGCATCGTTTTTACATGTTAGCAACACGCCTGAAAACCTTTCAGCTTATAAAACAACATATGTGAATTTAAATTTTTCTCTAACAATAATCTATTTAAAATGTAATATAGAAAAATATCGTGTTTATTTAATAAAAGGCCCTTATTGTTCAACTACCCGCAAACTACAACAGAAATCTTACAACGCTGTGAGGGAATTTTTATTATCGTGCTAGATTAAAACGCTACATTTAAATTATCAAATAACAATCAATGGTATAAAATTAATTTTAACATCTAAAATTCTCTTTTAAACCTTCGTAGCGGACAACAAATATTTTGGTCACACCTCATTATTTACTGTTAATAATCTATTTAGTCAGTTTCAGAAGACAGGGTGGAATTAAATGATTTTAGTCGAAACAAAGTCGGACAGTGTCTATTTACAGAACATACGTTAAGAAAATTGAACATTTAATCAAAATTTATGTCTCATAGTATATGCGGAAGTGCTAGCCAGTGCATGCGTCGTACACGAGATATCTTAGAACAGACAGCTGGATTATCGTCATCCTCATACGCTTTACAAGACTTTTGTTGACAAGACGCACACGTGATTTTTGAGAACAGATGGCCCTGCGGCTCACATACTTCGGGAAGTAACTTTAGTAAGTATGAACTCAAGTCACCGTTTGAGATATGAGAGCGTTGAACAGACGCACATGAGATACTTAAGAACAGATAGTTGGACTTTTATACCTCCACTGTCCGCCCGATCAAATACCTCTGTATCTATCACTTACGCATACACTGCAATTTAAAAGCTCACAATAATTTTATCGAAAATAATTCATACAAGAACAGAAATAACCAATTTAAATATGAGATTCATTTTAAAATTCTAAAATCCGTATAAAAGTTTTTACATGATCTACCTATTGATACTAAAAATCATAATTCTTCATGGAGCCATGTTTATACCGGTCTATATAACAATTTGATAACAATAAAATGACAGCCAAAGATTTTAAACCAATGGCAACACCGTGCCGATAACAAATTAAAGCTATTAGTGTACGCGGATGAACCACGTTGGTACAAATGTTTACACGTACCTATAGCCTACTCGCGTTTAATCACTCGTCAATATTCAACTTAGACACGCCCCTTAATTAATTAGAAAGCCGCGTTCACATTGACAAGAACACCAATAAAGATCGTACATTTAAGGACACATCTGCCACCGTTAGACTATAGATACTAAGTATACATTCCATTCAGCGACTTTGAAATGTATCAATGTTGTCATGTTTCAAAATAGCACTTTTAGAACTACCTACCCAAATTTAAAAATCGCGAAAAGTAGTACATTATCTAATGATTTTAAAATTTTCATTTTTTCGTTAAAATTATAAATATGGAAGATATCAAATACATCTCGCTTAAATTCAGTGTTGATTAGTAAGCTGACCATTCAATCAAGTCGATACAAACATGAAGGTACGTGTAAAATGAAGTAACTAATGCAATATAAAAAGCTATCATTGTTAGACGCAGCTAATGTTAACATTCCGCCGACGGCAGCCCCGTTCGATACGTAATAAGATATTTATCCAATCGAAATCCGGCGAGAATATCGTACATAACAAAATTACATTATCCCCACCCAAACATCACACAAGAGTACAAAAGACGTACGTGCGTCACAATATACATGCGATAACAAAAACTAACATAGCAACATCAAACCGCCCACCATTGGGCAACACTAAACCGGCGCGATGCGAACCCACCCGAGGTAACCAGACAACGCAACTAGCAACACTTTGGCATGAAGGCACATACGCACACCGGCGACACCCGGCACCTGTCAATGGGGCATTAGCACATTGACATCTGTCAAAGTGGCATGCCCCGCCACTTGCATCTGCCAAAAAGGCTTGAACTTCCTGGCATTTGTCAACAGAACTTGCAACTACCACAAAAAATCTGTCATAAGAGCATACCTCTCATATCTGTCAAAATGGCACCCCCCTCTTGACATCTGTCAAAAGGGCAGTGTTTCTGCTTAAATCTCTCAAAAGAATTGCCCTCTAGCTCAAAAGGACTTCACTCTTCCTGATATCAAAAAGGCTTGGAACTATGGGCATTCGTCAAAAGAGGTTGCCTACCCTAGGCATCTGTCGAAAGGCAAAAATCCCTACATCAAGTATTGACACTCAACTTGTGCGACTGCGAAAGTAAAGGATATCTATCTTGCGATATATCTGAAATGATTTACCTTTATTTGCCGAGTTATAAAATATTGAATAATAACAATTTTCATAGCTTGAAAAATCTATGTGCTTTTGGGAACACAGTTGACCATATAACATGACACTTGGCAGCCTTTCATAAGAGAACATGCCGTAGGACAGTCAAACTGCTTATAATATATATACATGTACATATAGAGCTGGCATATGACAACGGCGACATATAAAAATATTTCATAAGTCACATATGTATTTACAGTTAGCAAATATAAAATCAAAAATGGCGGCAATGTCACCAAGATAAACCTCAACCTATCTTTGACTTGAGGATTTTTTTATCTATGTCATTGTTTATATTCCCAAGAGGTCATTTGACAGCTGTCAGATTAATTCATCATCATAATTTCAGTTACAGTATGTTCACTGGACATAGGGCTTCGCCCAATTGATTTCTAATAGGCTCCTGATGGAAGCAACCTGCGTCCAGTCTTTGGACCTTAACATGATCTGTCTATAGTGTCAAGATATAATATTCAATTGTCTAATCCAGGGGTGTCAAACTCGCGGGCCGCATGCGACTCGAAGATGTTCGAAAAGAAAATTTCTACAGATATAGTAAAGAAAGTTTAAAAGAAAAGATGTCAAGTATCAAGAAGTATTAGAACAAGATTAGTCGAAATAAAAATATATGTGAACATTTTTTTACGCAATGTTTATTTGAGCCAAGTAAACTTTTGAATTTGACACCCCTGGACTAAACAAAATTTCGTCATTTAAACCGAATTTTTTTAAGAAAAGTCGCTATTTTAATACAAAAAATTAATTATTAGTTTGACAAAAGATAGAAGGATTTATGTTTTAAACTCTGCATATGCTATTTAACATCAGAATTTTGGTACAAAACAATATAATATTAATTAAAAAATGCAAGCAGTGCAAATAATACATAATGCAGTCAATAATACACTCAAATAATCCTTACAACCAAGTTTTGTCTTTTCGAGTTTCGAAATTTATATCCATAAAATGAATATTTATATTAATAAACAATTAATTAAACAATATTTGTGATAAAGAGACATTCTCAGAGCGTCATCACCCGTAAAGATTGTCGATATTTAGATAAATTAAAAAATCATTTCACGCACCATGACTCCGATGGAAGTAAAACTATATATAAAAAGTATGATTAAATATAATTATAGCTTTATATTATAATTAGCTCGTGTATCATGTTTAGTGTGATTCGGAACTGACTTCCGTTTGGGTTCAGACCTGATCCCAGGTCATGCGGGTAACAGCTATATACGGTTCTGGCTAAAATGCATAGGCTTCCAAATATCCAACGCAACCAACTGCCAACGCACAATGCATGCGTGCGTTACAACACATTGATGCACACACGACTAGGATTACGCATATGCATATACACACTCAACTCTTTTTTTTACACTTGACTTTTTACAAATGGTACACCAAAAAGAATAAATTGACTTTCTTAAATGATTTATGTCAACAGAAACCTAACAGGGAGGGGGGGGGGGGTTAATATGATGTTCTTCAAACCAAATTTGTCATGTCTGCTTATTGCGTTTTTGATCTGATAATAAACATACACTTTTGCTTATAATGCAATTACATTACAAAAATCGATTTTCATTTCTTATTTTAATTTAATTTTATTCTTATTTTTATATCTTTTGTACTATATTTTATTTTATATGTACTTTTTTTGTAGTAACAATGTGTCTTCACTTGATATATAATTTTTTTATACAATTCATCAAACTTGTTTATCTGATTATTGCCATTAATACTCCCCCTCTCTCCACATTTCTCTGAGAAATTGATTATTTCGACGGTCTACCTACCAGGGGTTTGTCTACCTGCGTCTACGGGATCGTGGTCTCAAATTTACCATGTCATGTATTTGGAGGAACGTATGTACCGTGTGCGACAAGTTGGGTGTATATGCATGCATGCATGTCTGCACATCCGTGCCGTGACGCGTGACTTGTGCGCATATATGGCGGGTTATTTATACGCGTGCGTTGCGTGCACGTGTCGTCGTGTGCACGTGCCTGAGCCGCGTGCGTGCGCCGCGTGCGTGCCGTGCGTGGGTGCCGCGCATGCGCGCGTGCGTGCTAGGCGTCGGTCTGCGTGGAGCGGCACGCGAAGCGCGCTGTGGGCCGCCGCTACGAGGCAGAACTACTGCGCGCCGCTTCCTCCCGTTGCTTGCTCACGTACACCTGCAATCAAATATCATATTATAATTATCTATAATCTATAATATATATTATCTATACCTAAAATAACACTTCATCGCACTACCAAATATGTCTTTGGGCAATGTACACACTTTTACAATTCAATGTTTATGCACTATGGGTTACTGCACTACTCATCTTGGGAATGAAGAGTTCCTTTCCAGGCTTCTATATATATATATATATATATATATATATGTGTTTTTTTTATAGAGGTTTAAAAATAGAGAGGCCTGAGGCCCTATGATACGTCAGGCCCTATATATATATGTGTGTGTGCGCGTGTGTGTGTGTGTGTGTGTATGTGTATTTATATATATACACACACACACACATATATATATACACATACCTGAGTTTACCAGAGTATATATATATATAACTGAGTTTGCCCGAGTTTTTTATTCACGATTTAAGGCATTTCATCTGAACAGGTGATAGAAGTATTAACAAGAGTTAATATAATAATGCCCGGGAGATTTAAATGACAATTTCACATTACTTTTTGATTTATTAGATGGATTAGATTTTACTTTCTTAATTATATCAGGCAGCTCGTCAATAAAATATTTAAATAAATATTTCATTACAGCTCAAACCAGAAACAGACTCTCAATACATTCTACATCAAATAAACTTTTTATTTATGTCTGATATTAGGAAGTACCAGAAAACTTATTGTGTTGTAAAAGCTCCCCCGCTCGAAGGTAACCAAGTGTTGCGTTTTAACAATGTAGATAATTAGAGCGGTACATACCTGAAGCAAGCGGTACTTGCTGACTGACAGGTGCTTTAGGTGTGGTTGCATGCGCTCTTCGCCCAGCGCGAACGTGAACGCGACCATGCAGAACACGGCAGCCTTCCGAACTGCTGAGTTCTGGTGGTCGGCCAGCTGCAATCAATCGGATAATATTATCTTCTTTCAATAGTGAAATAATATGTCTGCTTGATTTATTTATTTAGGTACACCCACTGTACACAAATATTAAAAGTACATTAAAATATACCGTATTAATAATGGTTCTGCTATGTGTTTCTTAATAAGAGACACAACATCAGAAACTTACTATAAACATTGCAGTAAGATCAGACTACATCAAATAAAAAAAATATTGAAGAGAAAAGTGATCGCATGTAAGAGGAAACGTCTGGCTTACAACTTTACACACCAAAACTGATCTTAATTTGAAGATGTTTCCTCCGACTCGCGATCTCCTTCAAAGCTGTGTGCTTAAAAATACTTAATTAAAATTAAAAATCTGTTATGTTTACAGTGGACTATTAAGATCGTTTCTAAAGATGATAGAACGAAAGATATCGACGGTAGGCAATTGTTCAAATAACCCGTTATAAGAACTGCACATTCGTGAGATACTTTACTTTTAATGGAATCAGGCGTTACCTTGCAGAAGTCCATCCTAAGTAAGAAAAGGACCAATATTTAGCCACTTCCGCATAGGCAGTGGTAGTCGTGCAATAAAGTGCACCGCCAGCCAGCCCGCTGATAAATGCGTATGCGGCAAACAATGCGAATCACACAACTGCCAAATTACTCAACACGTGTTTCACCCCTCCACGGGGCGAGTTATGTTACACCGATTAATTATCTCTGTGATTGGCACTAATCGGAGATAAACAGTATCACTAATGTATGAATTGTAGAGGTAACACATCCTGTATAAGGGTGCACGTTTATCGATATTTGTCTTAGCCGTTGATAAAAAGAGGAGAGATCTAGAACGCGTTCTTGCTGCAGGAATTCGAAAGTTTACCTCGGACAACAGTTCCGAACAGTTAACATGGCCACCGCAAATATTTTTAAGTGTAGTGGCGTCTATTAGAGAACGTCGATAGAGATAGATATAGGAGAGTGTAACCCAACGTTTGTCTGGTAGTGGGGGCCCCATCTTTTGGGCTTTCATGGGGCGTCGATGTACCTCACCTAACAATGTAAGCAGGTACCATTATACTTGTACTTGTTTCAGTGACTCTACGAAGATGGCCCTATGAGAAAAGTGTAAGAAATCTTTGGTTTAAAATAAATACATTTAAAAAACTTTTAAGTTAAACGGTTTTTTGATACCCATATTGTGGTGGTTGTGGAAAAATATGCACCTAGTCCGCCATATTGGAACGGCGTCCATCTTGAATTTTAAATTTTGACATAATCATCGTGTTTTACTAGTGTAGCACTTTCATTTGATACCCGTATTGAGGGGGTCAAGGAAAAATATATAATCCGCCATTTTGTATCGGCGGCCATCTTGGATTTATAAT
The DNA here is from genome assembly GCF_028537555.1 of Battus philenor. NCBI lineage: Eukaryota > Metazoa > Arthropoda > Insecta > Lepidoptera > Papilionidae > Battus > Battus philenor. The sequence continues at coordinate 12,658,047 of NW_027181683.1, forward strand.
GTTATTGATTTTATTATATTGTATTGTCATCTAAATTAAATGTGTGTACCAAATTTCAGATCAATCTGACAGCGGGGAGGTGCTTAAATTTCAATTTCTAATTTTGACCCCAAATAAATTCCGTACGGGTCGAACTTAATAAAACCGTTTAAAAACGAACATCATGTAGTTGCTGCATTCGACGTCGTGACGCCATATTCGCTGTTCGACTATTAATGTGCATATGATATTATCACCAATTTTCATCATCACACCTGGTCATTACATTTTTGTCCAGTTTTGGGAATATAAATGTAGCTGTAGAAGCTCCAGTAGAACCAGTTAAATTTTAAGTAAGAAAAGGACCAATATTTGTGAACGATTAGTGCCAAACACAGAGTGCACACTAATCGGTGTAACATAACTCCTGAAGATGCCCCGTGGAGGGGTGAAACACGTGTTGAGTAGTTTGACGGTGGCGGTTGTGTGATTCACATTGTTTGCCGCATACGCATTTATCAGCGGGCTGGCGGGCGGTGCACTTTGTTGCACGACTGCCACTGCATGTGCGGAAGTGGTTAAATATTGGTCCTTTTCATACTTAGGATGAACTTCCGTAAGGTAACGCTTGATTTCATTAAATAGTTAAATTTTAAAAGTGGTCTAAGAGAAAAAAAGTATCTAGTTTGGTATGTAGAGGGAGGGATGGGGGGGGAGGTTGTACCTGTCCGACGCCTTCCATTAGCTGGGAGACTATTTCGTCGGTGAGCTCCCCGCTGCGCGCTTTGGCCACCTCGGCGGCCAGCTTCAGCGCGCACAGGGACGTCGGGTAGCCACGCGTTCTGATCACCGGCTTCAGTAGCGCAAGCACCTTAAAAAAGGAAATATAAACAGATATATAGTAACAATATATATTCTGCATAAATACAATACAGCATGCATATGTCCTAGACGTCTAGACGTCCTATTAGATAAAGATATAAGTTATAATAATAAAGCAAAAATGTTAAAAAGAGAGATAAACATAAAAAATAAAAATTGTAAAAAGGCAGTCCAGTAGGAAATGGTGAAGGAAAAAACGGTGATACATGAATGATAATGAAATGAAATTTAATTATGTAACGAAAAAAAGAGAAACGAGTGCGAGAAATAGAGAAGATGGGAATGTGTGCGGCTTAGAGTAGTATGGCGGACTGTGTGTATATCTGTGGAAGGGAGAGGGGTGGGGGCGATGTTTTTTTGGAATAGGTAAGTATGTGTATACCTGAGGCGCTGGCAGCGCGCGCGCAATGTGCGGCATGCCGGTGTCGACGGCGCGCATGACCTCCTTGCTCAGCGCGTACGCGTTGATAAGCTTCAGCAGGATCAGGTCGAAGTAGTCGAGCCACTGCGCGCGCGTCTCCTCGCGCCGGCACAGCCACACCAGCACCTTCACCGCCTCCGCAGCGGCGCGCTCCTGTGCACTGCCCCAGCCCGACGCTGCATCCCACACATCATCATATATTATTCATCATCACTTTTACTAATAGACGCCCATTGCAAGACATAGGCCTCCCCCAAGATAACTTTAAACCCAGCCCTGCGATGCTTGCATCCAGAGACTTCCTGCGACGGTATACCTGGTGGTTGTAAGAGCCATCACCTCCAATTTCCGACGAACAACTTTTTGAGTTACGTCTATAATCCCTACTTCTCGGATTCCCTCATTTCGATCCCACATCGAAGCATGCGACTGCGCCTTGTTGCAGATTCTTTTAATGTGTCAGTCTTTTTAACAAACATTTGTTTACCAAGACGTTACGGATAGTCTAGACCACATCGGTGTACAAGAGTATCACTTTCGAGGGTCTATCCCGGAGATCGCTGGTAACATTAAGGATATGCTGGGATTTCTCGAGGAGTTGGGTGTAATCTAACCTTGACGCAAAATAAGCGCATTGCCGATTTGTTGCGGAAACCAGTTCACCAATACAAGACAAGATATATATTTAACATACAATGATGCTGGTTGCACGATGGAGTTTTTACACCATTTTTAGTTAATTAAAAAAAAATTGCACCTGAAGTTTGCTGGGTGTTCTGGCTTGTTTCAGAGTTTTCCTTGTCGCCCGCGTTGTCGTCGACAGTAAGCGCAGCAAGCGCCACTCGCACGATGTTCCTGCAGGAAGATATACAAAAAATCATGATACAATAGACTTTAATTACACGGTAGAAATTAAGTTTATTTATTATTTGAAACCAACATATCACTACATGGGGTGATTGGTTATAGGTTTAACAAATTTGAATGATGAAGTAGCATAGAAACTTGTGGAACTTCAGGCAATGTTACATATTGGTCCGGTCTTGCATTGCCTGTCATCAACTATTGTCACCGGACCACTTAGTGGGGGGCCTACCCTATCGTCCGGTGGTTGTCACTTGTGAACCTATTGTCCCCTTAGGCCTTCGGTTGCACGAGCGATGTGCCCCACTGCTACTTCAGATGCGCAATTCTTCGAGCTACATCAGTGATCTTGGGTCTTGCGGATCTCCTCAAAAAATATTTGTGGAGGCCTATGCCTTAAAGTGACCGTCTGCGGCTGTCTTGAAGGTTATATATAAATAAATGTTGTTACTGCGGCAGTCTCGTTACAAACAGAAATTTCTTTTATACAACCTTTGAATGAAATTAGTATGAGATTTCTCAAAATAGTAGTCTAGCATATATTTTATATATACATTCACACATATATAATAAATATAGTACATTTTTCTACATCCACTTACAGCATAATCAATTACAATTTTTTTTAAACCTATTAACTAGTTGGAATTCTTCACCGCAAATTTTCATAATTAAATCTAATCTTTTAGTAATACGGTAGAAATGTAGCTGAAAGTGGTTATATAAAATTGGCGAACCCCTGGTGAGGGTGAATTTGAATGTAGTACTAACTTGAAGTAATCGGTGGGCTTCCGGCAGTCTCCATACTTGAGCAGCTCGTGAGTGGCCAGGAGAAGTCTCTCCCACTGCTCGGGAGGCGACTGCGCGTCCAGCTGGCACAACGCTTCCAACACCTCGGGCTCCCGGAGACCAGCTGGAAGGATCACAAGGGAGTCTATTGTAATTCACTACACAATTGGAAGTAATGCTACGAATTTTAGCTTAGTTACGACAAAAAAATAATAAAAGAGCTTAAGTATAAACAAAGTAAATAAAATAAATAATTAAATAAAAAAAATATTTAAGCAAACAAAGTGCCTATCTCACATGAGAACACAACGAGAGGACCCCAAAAACAATCTTTTTAGTTCCATGTCTCACCTTAGCATTTCTAAAATTACGCTCCTTAAGTAACATATACATTTTTATATTAAAGCAATAGGGTTTAAACTCGTGCCCAATCCAGTTTGGAATTGCCCACCTGTGGGGTGTGGGCCATGTTTATAGGTACAAACTTATATGTATGTACATTGGTATGTGATTTAAAAGATAATTAAAAATACATACATGATTGTCTAAGTCGCATTAGAGATAGATAAACCATCTCTTTTTCTCTCTCTCACTCTCATCTTATATTTGTAATATCTATCAACACTTACATTTAGTGATGACGTATCCATTCTCGTCCGTCTCGAAGGGTTTGATCTTGTCGCGTCCCAGGTTGTTGGAACCGAACTCCCTGGAGAGGAAAAGGAGTGATGTTATTTATCTTCGCAAGACACATCATCGTGGTAATATTTTGGGGAAGGAGGCTTGTGTCTTACAATGGGCGTCTAATAGCTCATATGATGATGCTGATTGGATTATTAGTGATCTCGAGGAAAGTTTAAATAAAAGTCACTGATTGTCACTGAAACACAAGTAAAAAAAAAGTGTACAAGGTAGTGTTTTCAAGTGAAGAAAGCTTTTCATGAATATAACCAAAAGTTCGTTTATTATCAGAGTTTGAAGGATAATGTTTATACGTTTTATCAATTCCCAGTTATTTTTAAAATTAAACTTTTTTATGAGGTTTCTATTCACTGGAACAATTTCACGCTAAATACATATCGCAATCTTCAATGTATTGTATGTACCATTTCTGCACTATAGACTTTTTTTTTACGAAGCAATAATAAAGAAGGAGGCCAGGAAAGGGGTATTGTCTGAATTGTATTGTAACTTTTGCTCCCGCCCCCCCTTCCCCATAGAAGGATGGTATCGCCTAATGTCCATGCCAATGACGTTACCGCGCGCATTACTTGTACTTCGGTAACTTATGTTTATGACAGAAAAAAAAAAGATTCTAGAAGATTTTTACTAAAAGTATAATTACTTACAATCGTATTTCAGTAAGAAATAAAGACATTGTTATCTTATTAAAAAAAAAAAAAAAAACTCGGACATGATTTCACACCTGTGGACCGTAACTAATCCTCGGGTCGTGAATTCACGCCGACAGAATTTGATATGTTAATGATGTTGACAAAGTTATTTCTCCAACCTATTGCTTACTCCATCGAAATGATTCTCTTTCTCTTGGGTATCCCTTAAATAGGAAAGCCTATGCCAAGGTACTCCTCCCCTAACGTAATCATATACAAGAGTATCATACCCAGGTTGATGCGGGAAGTCAAGCCTGGAGTGTGCGGGCACGGGCGAAGACTCTTTAGTGCTGCCGGCATCCTCAGAACTGTCAGCAGACGCTGCACGCGCCATCGCCTCGCTGCGGTCAGAAAATTAATTTCTTCTCATTCAAATTCAATTTCTTCTCATTGTAAGGGGGCATCTAAACGTCGCCGTGTAATGCATTTAGGGCGGCAAGGGAAGAAAAACGAATACCACCACTACTGGTCATCCTCATCTGCACAGCCCGAGTTTGCTCTGTTAGACAAGTGACGACGCTATGGTGGTATTGACCTTGAGGCCTGTACACCCTCCAAAAGATCTGATGAAGGCACTAGATTAGTGACCCAAAGATAGGTGATCACTGAATTATTATCGCACGAGTCATGCAAAGGTTTAAGAGAAAACGCTATATATGTATATATATTACATATACATACATATATATATATATATATATATTACATACCCGATCATTACTGATTTGTTTAATTTCTCTCTATTACAATCCGTACGACCTCTGCTGAATTTTAGGAAGAAAAGACGATGTTTTTCGATGCCCTCTAAAGAAGCCATATTTCTCCCTTTTTTCGCTCTCTCTTTCTCTATTTCAATCTCCACCTATGTATATATTGTCTAGCTTGTACAATTATTATTGAATTAATGACGTCACTTGTACACCACGAGTTGTATGTACCACTAAACAAACTCTTTATTTGTGACAAAGTTTTGTTTACATAAACGTCGAAAATAAAAATTTGAACGGATTTCTTTTGCGAATTTCTTAAATTTTGTATTAATTTTGTAAACTTATACACTCACTAGTATATGTAATTACCAATCGACACTGGTGAATACGACATTCGTATGTGATACTGGCCGTCAAAACCTTCACCTGTTAAAAATGGAAGGGGCCCTTAAACTTAGTCACTCTGGAGCAACGAAGCTCTCTAACATCTCCGCGAATTATCTGATATAACAGTAATATGTAGCCAGCAAGCCTTTAAGAGGCCTCGTATCAGCAAAAGCCATTTTGGTAGACCAGGTGAAAAGATACGTACGCGCTGTAGTGTCCATTTGGGACTCCATTGGGCGCCTTATTGGACAGCGTCGCGTCCGACATCTGACTGATACCGGAGTCCTTGCTCGACATATGGTTGCCACATTCCGCTGCAATCAACAATACGACATTTTATTATTATGCTATTTGAACAATGCACTGTATTGCCATCTGAAATAAAGATCAATGTTATCGACGATACTTATATATTAATATACAGGATGATTAATTATAAACGTAAAACCTTCATAGCAGTCAATATATACTTAGTTTGATGTCACTTAATATGTAACATTATAAATATTATTTTTAAAATTCTGATATTGCACATATTAAAATTCATTATAGTTTACTATCTGCACCCATAGACTGTACTGCTAGAAGTTACGATAGAACAAAAATGTAACATATTTAAAGCAATCATTTAAACAGGATGATACAAAATAACTGTAAAAGCTTTAAAGGTTTTTTTTTGCCAATAACATTCACATTATCTATATAATAAATGACCTTTAGTGAAGACCTCTAGCAAAAGCACCAAAGAACATCCATCCATACATACACACATATATATATATGTATATGTATGGATGGATGTCCTTTGGTGCTCTTGCTAGTTGTCCTCACTTGAGGTCATCTATTCTGCGCGCTATGTAGCCTGCCACTTTAACCGATGAGATATATCGGTTACTTTTGTTTATATACAGATCTCTTTAATTCTCATTATACCTTATAAATATTCCAAGGAAGTAATTTAATAGTTTTAAATCACTACACAATCACATCACACAATTTTAGTTACTATATTGCAGTATAAAGTTCTGTTCACCGTTAGCATGCTGCGCAGTGTAGGTGTGTATCTCGGACGTGGTCTTGCGGATTCTTGAATACACGTCGTCGCCGCCTGTCGCGGTGTTACCCACCGCTCGCAGTGGACTCTCGCTGCCGGCTGAAAATTATTACCAATACATATTTAAATGATAACTGAATAAAATTATTTGTTAAGAAAAAAATGATTGAGATACACTATAGTTCATTCATTCATTCATTCAGGTCTGATAGACGCCCACTGCCAGGCATAGGCCTCCCCGATATATATTTTTGTAGGCCCCTATTTTAGAGCCTCTCATACTCCCATACCATGTTTGAGCAGGAATCTTTGTTACAATAATAATATCACGTAATCTCTTATTTTTATCTTACATCCTTAATGTCTACCTTTCGTTCTACTTTCTCCACTTCACATTATCTTTCATTCGTTCCCATTCTTTTTTCATACATTCATCTCCTTCTCTCTCATAGTTTTTTTATATATGGGTGCCTCTTGTTACACCTTGTGTGAGACGGGTACGTTAATTCCTGCACAAAGTGTAAATAAATATATTGTATCCCGAGAATCGACACTGCGATCCACTAGTAGATAAAACAAGTACTTACTACTTGAGGTTCTCCGGACGTGCTGTTGGACCACGCTATTCACTATCGCTTGTGTTTCCGCTGGCAACTCGCTCATAAGTGCTGTAAACTGTATAAATAACATAAATTAATATATATGTAATACATTTTTATTTTAAATAATATATATATACATACACTAATTTGGGAAGAATTTTTTCTAAAAATTTCTTTCCATCACGAATATTTACAAAAAAGTGCAATAATCTTAGAACCACCGCACAATTTACTCAGTAAAAAACCAAAAATGAAGTAAAAACATTACTGTGAAGGTTTTTTTATGAACATATATACAGAGGCCTGCTTGGAAGGTACAGGAGCGATTTTAAAACAAATACAACCAAATGGAAAAGAAAATCCAGTAACGTACTTCTCAAAAAAGTTGAAACAAGCACAGATGAAAAAAAACTTCAAAGTTTCCTCACCGGTACAGGATTGCAGTCGTATAGTGCAGCAAGCGCGCGGCGTGCGTTGGTTCGTACTTCTGTGACCCGAGGGTCACCAGCTTGTGCAGCCACCTTGCATAGCGCCCGCCCAGCTGTGCCGCTAGCGCCACCTAGAATATATCAATGTGAATAAATCATAGGAAACAGTGAAGAGCTTCAACCTTCTAAAATACGTAATAAACATATATGTATATGTTTATTACCTATATTATCCATATGCTCTCCTTATTAATAAAATTGGAAATAAAATTGAAAGAGTACAAAAAAAAATTCTTCGTATACTGAACTACCGAATACATTGCCCCCGGTATTCTTATAAAATGTTTTTAAACAGATACCGAATATTATCGTTGAAGGATCGACGTTCTCTAATGGACGCCACTACACTTAAAAATATTTGTGGTGGCCATGTTAACTGTTCGGAACTGTTGTCCGAAGTAAACTTTCGAATTCCTGCAGCAAGAACGCGTTCTATATCACTCTTCTTTTTATCAACGGCTAGGACAAATATCGGTAAACGTGCATCCTTATACAGGTCGTGTGACCTCCACAATTCATATGTTAGTGATATTGATATATTCTCGTGCTCTCACGTATCTTTTAAAACACAATTTCGTTCGTAATTATTGAGTACATACAATGCAATTTAAACCATAGTCTTTGATCCCTGTTTAGTAATGTTTTTATTTGTTTTTTCATTGTTTGACTATAAACCATTATGTGTTCTCAGTGAGATAGTTATAAGGTAACAACTGTAACTAATTTTATATTTCTAAGCTTCTAAGTTTGTACTTTCTTACTGCCTTTAGTTACTGTCTATCTCCAATAAAGTAAATAAATAAATTACGAAGGTTACTTGTTTACATACAGGATGATTGATAGTACATGTTAGAGCTTTGAAGTGGTAAATGTACAGGTAATATCCTTGTTTTTTGTTGTCCTAGAAATTCCTGTCTCATTTCAATATGGTTTTGTGTTTATGTTTAAAGGTTTCACATCGATACCAAACACCTCGTATAAAAAATAAATCCCTTTTTCTACCAGCCATAACTTCAGTACTTCTTTCCGATTTCTTTCATTCTATCTACATTTCATTCAGTTTTCTACTATTTTGAGGGCTTTTAAGGAAAAAAAAAAGCATATAATTCATACAAGTTTAACACAGTTAAAAATGTCCAAAGAATTTCACGTTTTCATTGCGCAGGACTCCATTCAATTTCCTTATATTTTGTAGGTTTTAATGTCAATTTTTTTTTTCATATACTTTCATACAAGTTTGACGGAGTTAAAAAATGGCCAAAGAACTTCACTCGTTTCATTGCGCAGGACCCCTAAGGTGGGACCTTATGACATTGGTCTCATAGGACCTCGACCGGACTGCAACTGCGAATGGGACATTATCTCATGTGTACTTGACACAATGCAGATATGGTAGCATGGAGCCATAATACACTCGGCGGCGAGTAGGGTGAGAATTAGGGTAGGTATACACCCAATCACTACTTTGTGTAGAATAGGACTCCCCCTTTATGTCAAATAGGTTAAGTACCGTATGGGCGACGACAACCTTCGCCCATCATTCCTATCGTTTGCTCGCAGGGTGGTAAGTAATGCTATTAAAAGGAACAAAACCAAATAGAAAAACTGGAACCAAAAATGAAATAAATGCACATGTAAACGAACTTATCAAATAATAATGGAATATAAGACAAGTATAGCAATGTATTATAAAGTTCAAATCCAAACAAATCTGTGATATCAAAAAATATAGATAAAGATTGAAAAATAAAATTGTACCTAGCCACCTAAGTGTAAAAAAGATGTGGAAACGAAGGCGATGAAAGCAAGAAGGAATGAAAGAACAAAAATTGCAAGATATTGTGAAGGATAAAAGGAAAGAATAAACGAAATTGAGAAGTATGAAAGTGAGTGTCGAATAAAGATAAAACTCTGAAAAAAAAAATATGTGTAAATAAAGTCCCTGTCCCAAACTAGATAGGGGGTACGAGAGGCTCCCAATAGCGGGGGCCAAAAAATAAGTCAAGTACCGTGCAATGCGACGGCCAAACTGTTAGGCGTGCAGTACTCATGCGCGAGATCGGCCAGGAAACGCAGCGCCGCTGCCTTCGTCTTCAGGGTCGGAGCTGTCGCGCCGTCCGCCAGGAACCTGAAGTCACCAACAATTATAACATCTGCTATAGTTCTACCTCGAATGCGATTAGCTTTTCAATAACTTAAGTTGTTTAAATCGTATTTAATACGAAATAAGCATTCAATGTTCGGGGTGTGATTTTTAAATACACCCTGTATAAGACCAATTTTAAAATATTTATTCAATGTGTTCTAAATAAGATCTTCCTGCCTTCCTCCACAACTACATTTTGCTAAGCAGAGTAGAGTCAAAAATGAAATAGATTGAATAATAAATAGATAAGTTGACACTCAATAAGAGTTCTGTAAAAGGTTCTTTTATTTTTTTATCTTTATATGAATAGAATATCAGTAAATTTACAATATTAATACTCATTAAATTCCAAGAGTTACGGTAGCTATATTGTAAAATGAAATAACTAACATATATTTTTTGTACAATATTTATATTAAAAGGTAACAAAATCAGCAGTGTTGACTTAATCGTTAAGTACAAGACACAGGCCTGCCCCAAAAATATCTATAGAAGATATAACATAAACGCCAAGCTTGGCAGACAGGTTGACATTCGCAGTGTGGTATCATGTTACCCAGAGAATGCTGCTGCCCATATATTGGAAAGTTATTTGTGAGAGAAGTCAATCCTATATAATTAATTCATAAAGTGAATTATATAAGATTGTATATACCATAACATACTATGTATATATAATACAAAAAAATCACGTGATATCCAAATTACTACCCTTTTGTATATATATGTCTGGGGTAAGATATGACTAAACAAACGTTGGGTTCGCAGGCTTTGATGGTAGATCCTTCATCTTCCATTCAACACAAACACGAAGGCAGTTACGCCAAGTGGCACAGGTTCAGCTTTTCTGTTGATGTGTCTTGGTGCAGTACTGAGGGTTACCTGCCAGTTTCGGTAACCCTTCGGCGTTGGCACAGGCTTCCCTCAAAGATCGTCATGATGATCGGTTTTGCGTTGACTTGACCTTCCTCTGGAAGGTAGGGAGTCTAACCTAACCAAATTATCTACCCCCCCCCCCTCCAAACTAAAAATAAAGTTACCTGAATATATTGTGCAGTTGCAGCTCGGCAGGGAAGTACTCGTGTATGACGTCCAATGTCTTCATAATCTTGCTCTGAACTGAACCCAGGATGTCAGTGCCTAGTTTCATCAGCAGCCTGTAATGTGATAGTAAAATTAAGAATAATATAAGAGCTTAAGAAGTATGAAAGAATTTAAGCGAAAGTCCCTATCCCACATGTAAAGGAAACAAAAACAAATGGTATAGACTTGGGATTTAAATATCGACAATACTGAATTAATTTAGCCATATGTCGGTAAAAAGGCTTATGGTCATAGAGAATGATGGAGAAAGCTATACTTGGAGATTCACTGGGAGGTCAAATTAGAAATATAAGGATACGCCAAATAACAAAGATCTTCGACTGGCGTCGGGCTCTAAAGGTATTTAATGGAATCAGGCGTTACCTTGCGGAAGTCCATCCTTAGTAAGAAAAGGACCAATATTCCAAATCACTCAACACGTGTTTCATCCCTCCACGGGGCATCTTCAGGAGTTATGTTACACCGATTAGTGCCAAACACAGAGTGACTCACTCAGTCACAGTTGTGTGATTCGCATTGTTTGCCGAATACGCATGTATCAGCGGGCTGGCGGGCGGTGCACTTTGTTGCACGACTACCACCGCATGTGCGGAAATGGCTAAATATTGGTCCTTTTCTTACCTAATATCTAAAGGCGCAGCATATATCAGCTGACGAGGAACATTGAAGACAGAAAGATCAACAGCAAACTGTTGCTTTGAACACATACTGAATGACGGACAGTGCGATGTTAATTTGGTGAAATAATTACCATGTTAAGATCTTTGGACGTTTATGTCCAGTAATGGACATCCTATGGCTGAAATACAGTACAGCTCAAATCATTGGATCTTTGTCAGATATCCTGTATGTTCAATAGACGTCTTACAGTTATATATATATAATGTATCTTATATAAAACCTACCTTACATAAACCTTATTTAAAACATTGTAAAGTTATTAAAATAGATTCATTGATATTAAAAAAAAAAAAAAAACAATTGTAAAATATATCCGTGATAAAATTGATGTACACGAGAAAATAAACAAATTAAAGCTGTGATACTGTAATAGATATGGATAACTAAAGTGTTTGAGGATGTACGAAAGCAATGGAATAATTGAGAAAGGAATATGGAATTGTAGAATGATAGAAGGAGGAAAAGATATTGTGTACTATGGAAGACGAGAACGAAAAAAAAAATTCTAGTGAAAAAAAAATGATTAAGAAATACAAAACCCTGTTCTCAATTAAATAGGTGGTGGAAGAAGAGGTCCACAATAGCGGGAGCCATAAAAAATATCTAACAGTTATATATATATATAAAGTATTGTCATTGTATGTTGATATGGTCTTGGGTTTATACCCAAATTACATAAAGATTAGTACCTGAACATGAGCTGGTAGAGCCAGTCCTTCAGCTGCTGCCAGTGCACGAGGAGTAGTTCGCAGACGGCGTCCAGCAGTAGGGAGAACACCTTCGTGTGCGCGTCCACGAACATCTTGTTCAACAGGTCTGTGAGCCGACGCAGTTGTTCCTCCGTCAGGAGACGACCGCTGTTCAGGAAGTTGGCCTGCGAAGGAGCATAACCCATTTAAAGAAGTTTTATTAAGATAATTGTTGTTCAGAGTTGATTGAATGGCTTAAAATTCACAGGTTTTTTTTTTGACCCCCGCTATTGGGGGCCTCTCGTACCCCTATCTGATTGTGGGACAGGGACCTTTTGTACAATATATTTTTTTCACATTAATTTTTATTTTCATACTCTTCTCTTATTCTTCTTATTATCTTCCATTCTTTTCTATCTATCATGCTACATTTTCTATTCTTTCGTACTCTTATGCTCTATTTTCCTCATTCTTTCGTCCTCTTATATTTTTTACAATTCTTAGTTTCTAGGTACATTTATCACATTTTATTTTTCTATACAATTAATTATTTATTTTACATCACTTTTGTTTTATTTTAATTCACAGGTTGCTCTTAACAATGAAGATAACTATAATCTTTATTAATATATGAGTGGTATTTACCAGGTGGGTGAGGCCATCTTTGCGTTCGGTCCAGTGCGTGCATGCGCACAGTGCGATGATGTCGTCGGCGGGAGGAGGCGGTGGTGGGGAACCTTCCCAACCCATACGCGCCCACGCCGCGCTCTGCAATCCAAACATCAATCACATATGACGTTACAATTTTTTTTAGATTTCAGATCCACCAATTGTTAAGGTATGGGATGTTCTAGGACATATTCAATAAGTCCGCTTTGAAAGGTGTCTTAATTTTGTGTCTTTTTGTGGTTAAGGACACCACAGCAAGGAAATTAATTTCCCTAGCCGATGTATGTATGTAAGATTGATTACAAATCTACTTCCAATAAAACACATTTTCAGGTAATTTATATTTCACAGACAGCCAGCGTCCTATAAGCAATATTGTTAAAAATACAGATAAAACAGCAAAATAAAAAATTATGAAAACAAAAAGGTTGAAAGGAAATATGTGATGCATTAAAGGTAAAGTAAACAAAAAGAGGACAAAAGGAGAGTAAGGAAATAATAAGAAGAGAAAGAAAATAAATTGTTTAGTAAAAAACTGTTCCTGTGAAGATAGGTTTTCTAGGAGAAAAAAAAGTAACAACCTCTTAAAAAGTACTAACGGTACTAGTGCTCAAGCCATGTCTCTATTTATACCTATTTTAACCGTATGTTGTCCACAGTTGGACATAGACCTCGCCCAAATATTTTATAAAATATCTGTTACATATTGGTTGTTAATGTCGTCGAAAGCCTTATGGCCTTATTGGAAATGTAAAGTGGAACTTTTAAGGTTGTATAATAATAAGTTAAAAAAAACTCTTAGCATTCTATATTAAAATTCGGGACATTATTTTAAACTTTATTTACTAGTAAATAGGTGCCATTTTGTTCAATGACATTTGCCTTGTTGTAACATGATGCTATTGTATAATTCTTGGAACTTTGATTAAAAAAACTCGATAAGTAGTTTTGGCTGTCTTCTCTTATGTCAACCTTGCACTACCTATAGAAACCTGAAAGAACATCTCCAGCCTCTTAGTCTTCAGAGACCATTAATAATTCACTTGAGTATTTTTAATCTGTTTTCCTTGAAAAAAATTTCGCACTATAGGAAAAATGTTCACAATTAAACCTCTTTTGCTGTCAACATTCGTAAATCATGTTTCCTGTTACTTGCAACCACTTGCTAACACCGTATTAGATGTTTTTTTTTTGTTTGTTGGTGTCACCTATAGGCGCCCCATCATTTTATGGGGCGATGACATATATCTACATATATACATAGCTACAGCAGGAAAAAAGTGGACCAAGGTAGCCAAAAACAGATAAAAGTGGAACAAGCTGGAGGAGACCTATACCCAAACAGGGATTCCCATCTAAAGAAAGTTTCCAAATGAATCAACATAACAAACAAAAAACAAATTAATGTAAAATTTTATTAATTTTTATTATTATTATTATTACTCATAGACGCCTACTGTGAAGCATAGGCCACCCCCTAAGATATTTATGGGGGATATAATTGCCTTATATGACAGGCTAGTTGTCTATTACACTGTATTATGGAACTGATGGCGTCCCTGTCCATCCTTTTTTTTTAATGGTCCCCGCTATAGGGGACCTCTCCTTCCACCCCCTATTTAATTGGGAACAGGGTTTTGTATTTCTTAATGATTTTTTTTTCTCTTTTTTGTCACTAGAATTTTTATTTTCGTTCTCGTCTTCCATAGTTCACAATATCTTTTTTTTCCTCCTTCTATCATTCTACAATTCCATCTTCCTTTCTCAATCATTCCATTCCTTTCGTACATCCTCTAACATTTAAGTTATCCATTTCCATTACAGTATCACAGTTTTAATTGGTTTAATTATTTTCTCGTGTACATCAATTTTATCATCTGTCCATCCTTTAGAAACACATTTGTGGGGCAATGTGGGTCAAACCTTTATAATTAATGCACAAAATGTCAATTATATAAGGTTGTTCCCTGGGAATCGAACCCAAATCTTAAGATCTCCAGTCTCAATTCTCTACCATAGTGTGTATGTATATAAATGAAAAATTAAGGATATATAGCAGATGAATTATCATATATTTGCAAAACTCTTTATTGCCAAGCGTTTAATTATTTTAGTTTTAGCGTTATCAAACATGTAATGTATTTAAATGACATCCAAATAGATTTTACTAAAAGTTTTTACATACTATTTGGATAAGAAATTCCCTGAAATTTAACACTAAACCTACTGACAATTCTTGTATATCTACTCGTATTTCTACCGCGTGCGGTCTAATTGACCGGTAATTAAAAAGTTTCATTTATTTCATTATTCAATGCAGATAATGGTTGATTTGTTGCTAAATGTGTATAAAATAAAGAATTTTCATAAAGTTTCGTTCATTTTATTTTATATAATTTTTAAATTCTTTATAAAAAAAAAACAAATAAAATTGAAATTGAAGTTTTATACAGAATGTTATGCATACATAATATACTTTATTTGGCTTCCTCGCATTGCTTACAAATTAGTTTAGTCCGAAATGTGCACTTGCCGCAAACATATTTTTCGCATTTCGAACAGATTTTTGTTGTTTTATAACCTTTACAAAATTTAATTTGACAAGTTTTTCGTACGCACAAATCTGTACTTGTGGACGGTGTTGGTAAAAGCTGTTTTTCTTTAGATTTTGTATATGCATCTCCAAGTTCTGAAGCTAACTGGAACAAAAACTCCTGCCTGGAAATATTTTCACCCGTCGTTTCTTTACACAAAATCCAAGCATTTATTCCAGCTAGGTCCAAAATGTTGAAGAATACCTGAAGTGGTCACCTACAACTTTTCGACTTCACGCTGTATTTCCTTGCCATCTGGTCTGCCACATCTACACCAAATTTTGTACTATTATAAAATCTAATAGTTTCCGGTATGCGTTTGCTGCTTTTTTCTATTTCTATTGAGTTGTGTTTGGAACTTAGGACAAGTACTTTTTTTTCGGCTTACTTTTATACACTGTAAGAGTAATATAATTTGATTTATAGAATTTGCTTGAAAATCTAACCATTTTATCTTTTTTTTCTTTGGCTAACTTTGGTAACTCTCTTTTGTTTCCACGAATTGTTCCAACAATTGTAGTTTTTCTTGCAAGTAATTTCTTGGCTAATGAAACACTCGTAAAAAAATTATCTGTTGTTACAGTCCTTCCGCATCCCGTGAAAGGACCCATTAGCTTTAGAACAACGAACTCCCCAAGTGGAATTGAACAATCTCTTTTTTCATCCTTTCCCAAATAGGGAAACCCATTTATTATATATTTACTGTTGACGTCACATGCCAACCAGAACTTTATTCCAAATTTGTCTGGTTTGTTTGGCATATATTGTGTAAATCTACACCTAGTCTTCGACGGAAACAACTGCTCATCAACAGCAATATATGCACCAGGTTTATAACAATTTTGTGAATTTTCAATAAATCGATCCCATATTGTAGATATCGTAGAAAAATTATTAGTTTGTAAACGCTGGCTTCTTTCGCTCTTCTTGTCAAATCGTATGTACTTCATAATCTCCGTAAAGTCGTTTCGACTCATTGTTTTTGAAAAAAAAGCGGGTCCCCAATTTTTATTCCACAAATATGAGATATCCAAATTTCTCGCCTCATAAGCGCCGCGAGCATATAATAAGGAAATAAATGCGTCTAGTTTTGTAGCATTTAGCTCCCATTTAGTCCCCAACACCCTAAATGCTTCTTCTTCTGTACATTTTATAATATGACGTATTATGTGCTGATCAATGATAAGACTAAATGCCGTCTTCATTTGTCCTTTCATAATATGTCGTTTAGCGTATCCTGTTGGTCTTGACAAATCGCAAAAAAATTTATGCACTGGTAACCGACCAAGATTGGGTCTTCCGTCTATTTCTTCCCAGACTGTTCCATCAGCAGCAGTTTCGATGCGTTGATCCTCTAAATCTATTTCACTTTCGGACGTCAATAAAACCCTCTTTTTTTTCTGCCCTGAACGCTTATTTACAATATTCCCCTCTTCACTATCGCTTTCTGATTCTAATTCACTTGTAAATAGTTCTTGGTCTATTTCCATGTTTTTTTCAATTACAAAAGTTTCTTGTTCATCATTTTCTGAATATTCTTTTTCTATGTCCGTTATATTTTTTAGGTAATTTGTAATTTTCAAACGCTTTGACATTTTTAGGGTAAATATCTACAACAGATACTTTACCTTCTCTTCTTCAAATAAATAATGGTAAAAAAGTGCATAAAAACCTTTTTAGAAGTGCACTACTTGAGACTGTAATCAATACTATTGTTATCTACTCTTTTCAACTATAAGCGACTCTGAGATAACCGTAAAAAAATTACTTTGAAATAACTTTATAACAGTTTTTCCCGCCGGTCTTATTGACCGACCGCGGTAGGTAGGTCACATAACAACTTTTTTTTTTGAAAAAGAAAAAATAACCTAAAGTAAAGAGTGAAGAAAATATTATATGCATATTCTAAGAATTGTCATATAGTTTGATAACAATATTATAACATTAAAAATGTGTAAATGGAATAAAAAGTTTGAAAACGGTCAATTTGACCGCTACTGGTAGGTTTAGTGTTAATATTGAATTTATACTAGAATGGTAACTCACATCGTGCCTTCTGTAGGAGTCCAGGCTCCTCTCGGAGCAAACACTGGAAGCCTCCGAGTCATCGTCGCGTCGTCTGTCATCACACGCCGAGCTGTCCTCGGGACTCTGAAACATTATTTCGTTCTTACTTATTTATATTTTTTATTGATACATAAACCCTTTAAGGATTGTCGTGGGCTCTTATAACAGAACGGTTTCAGATTTCTCGTGGCTTTAAGTTGAAGGATGCTTCTGGCATTCTTCTCATGGCGTACAAAAGTGCGAATAGAAGGGGGGGGGGGGGGTAGTATCAGTTACTGGTTATTTACTTAGGTGCAGACAGTAAAGAAATTATTTTAGATATTTATAAATTTATTTTAATTCTCGTTATTATTAAAAAAAAAACTTTTTCGATGTGACTTTTGTGACGTATTATTAGCAAGTGGGGGAATAACAGAAAACGATGTTTGACAACGAGGAGCGGACATGCATAGGAACTTCCACCCATATAATGGAGAGACGACCTGGTCAAGGTCGACGGTCCCCCACCCTAGAAGAAAGAAGCCTAGAAAAATGTACTGATATCAAATAAGTCCAGGGTGAGGATATACTATGAGGGTGGTTGTTTTGTATGAAGTGGAACTCACACGAAGTGCAGCTTCAGCGTCTCTGGACTGCTGCAGCAGGCGAAGGGTGGCCGCAGGCGCCCTCGTCGAGCGCTCCACAGACTCGCGTCTCCTTACGCCGCCCAAAGCGCTGTTGGACCTTCCACTCCTGGAATAAAGAGTAATTTATACACAATACTCTTAACACTAAATTAAAATCAAAATATTTTTATAGTTTTAGATGTTTTTATGGCAAAAAAGAGGTAAATAAAGCATTTTACTATTCTTTCCATTTCGTTTTCTTTTAAAGAAATAGTAATTCACTTTGCAAGTGCTTTATAAATCCGCCATAATTGTAAACTTCATATACCGCACAAAAAAAATCACACTACATTGAATCTAATATATAAAATTTCCATGTCACAATGTTAGTTACCACACTCCTCCGAAACGGCTCGACCGAATTTTACCAAATTTTATATGCGTATTCAGTAGGTCTGGGAATCGGCCCTAAATTTTTTATTTTATTTTTTACACAAATCTTTTTGTTTCTATTTTTTTATGATACAGCATACAAAAATACTTATAACCCTAAATTTTCACCACTCTACGATCAACCCTAATTTTTTATTTGTTAATTAATTAAAAACTTTTTTTTTTTGCAAAGCAACGTTTGCGGGATCAGCTAGTATACATATAATGGTTAATATGAGATTGTTCACCTGGTGGGGCTGGTCTCCCTGGACCCTGCCAGTGAGCGTGGTATCCCAGAAGGCCGGCGTCGAGTTGACAGCGAGAGTGGTCCGCTGCGTGCTGATGGTGACGAAGACCTGGACGTCGCTGCAAGTGGCAAGAATTCATTTATCACCCACGTCAATAGTATAACACATTTTTTTTCTTTCATTCTCAACACATTTGACCTCTGTCTCACCTAATGTTATGAGATGACTAGATCTACAATGCTATATGCTTCCTTAGAAGTAACTTATTTATTCTTGTTTTGAAAACTACTAAGTTATCTTTAGGGGGGGGGGGGCTAGACCTTGCATTGGGCGTTTATGGGCTGAAAAGACCATTGCCTATATGTTTAGAACGTATTTATGTATTTATAGAACCACACCAAAAGTAGATTAAACGAATTCTGACAATACTGCAAGTTTGTGCAGTGTTTCCGTGGAGCCTACGTCCCACAGTGGGACAATTTGATTGTTAAGAGGGGCATAAAAGGCCGTTATTGCTCATTGCAAGTAGCTATTACGTCATTGCATAACAGATGAATATTAACCCTTTCGTTACCGCAGTACGTTCCGCGGAATTGACGCTACTGAACAGGGCATGTGCGCCGCGAATTGTGCACATTGTATGGCGGTAAGCTGATGTTCGAATTTTCTCATTTGTGTTACATATTTAAACATTTTACTGGTATATTAAATAAAAATATAATTAGGATAATTCTTAGTAATATATCTTAAAACAGTGATCTACACATAAGCCCACATTACAAGATGGACGCCGTCTAACTCCGGCGCTGGTAACGAAAGGGTTCTTTTTTTTTTAATGGCCCCCGCTTGGAGGCCTCTCGTACCCCTATCTTTGTTGGGACAGGGACTTTATGGGCAATTTTATTTATTCACATAATTATTTTTTATTTTCATTCTCTTCTTTCATATTGTATGATTCTTTTGCAATAAGAGAGGAATTCTTCCCTGGTATCCTTTCCGCTTATCAGGGAGGCTATTGATTCCTCCCTGATTTCAACGCCAGACCGGCACTCGAAGCCGACCAACGAAAGGGTTTTTTTTTTAAATGGTCCCCGCTGTTGGGGACCTCTCGTTCCCCTATCTCGTGTGGAACAGGGACTTTTTAATTCTAGTAATTTATTTTATTTTGCAACATTATTTATTGTTCAAAGTGTTCGTTTTATTTTTACCTATTGCATTTATTACCACCTTCCTGCAGTAGCTGAGGAAACATTCTCTCTCCCCTTCGTCTTGCATGATGGCCGAGACATTCCTTTCCTCTATCTTTTTGCCCATCCGGCATTCGGAATCTGCGCGCAGTCTTCCGAACGCCGGACAGTGGGCCACAAGGTGGACCACGGTCTAGCCCACGCCCGGTTCACAGAAGCACGAGAGGTCCTCCTTGAGCTTGAACCTGTGAAGGTACTCAGAGAACCCCCCGTGCAACGAAAGGGTTAAATAAATGATAAAAATAGATTTTTACTTTAACCATAAGTACTTGTATTGCAGTTAGAATAAATTATCTTGGCCACAACGGCTTTTATGCATGGACGTGAATTAATGCCCGCGGACGAAGACGGTTTTATCTTCTCGAAAGATGCTAGATGTAGGAATGTTGCCTGCATTATGTCCAGTGGTGGACGTAGTTCGGCTGAAATGTGGACTTACGTTGGGACTGAGAGACGCCGGGGCGTGAGCGACTGCGGGTAGAGCTTCGCTCAGGACTCGGAGGCACTGCACCGCTCACTGGCGACCTTTTTGCGCGCGCTGTGGAAACCGTTTAAATATATCTTTAATTATATAACGATCGATGTTTTTGAATTAAGAAGCCTTTTCCATAATTTACTACATACACCTATCTCCCGATTTACACGATAGATACGTTCATGTGAAAAACGTGTAAATCGAAAATTACAAATTTTTAAGTCAAAACCGTGTAAATCGAAAAGCTTGCTGAAAATGCATAATTTTGCTATTTAACAGTTGTGATTTTTTTCAATATTTTTAGATGTACACAGAAATAAAAATAAAATGCGTCAAGATGAAACATTTAATATATTACGGAAACATTGTTTTTTTTTTAATTAATTACAATACATTAAACAGAAGAACAAAAATTGAAAAGTGTTTTATTATCTTATACAGTAATTATGCACGCACTTGTAATTTACGAATATGGAAAATTAAATCTTTCTGAAACTTCCACTCAAAAATAATTTTCAGTAGATAAAACTTTATTTTTACGCGAATAAATACAGACACAGTGTGCGCGTGCAGCAAGTCAGCACATGACCTCGGGATTCCCCGTGAGATGTGTACACAGGGCACGTGTTCAAACACAGTAGAGTGCGATAAAAACAAAAAAAAAAACCTTTTTTGGAAAACCGTGTAAAAGCGAAAACGTGTAAAACAAGTACCGTGTAAATCGGGGGATAGGTGTATACTTTCTAATCCTATCACTACGTATAATATATAAATAAAAAGTTAAATCATATGACTCTACCAAAGATCACCAGGATGACTGGTATAGACCTTCGTCTTCAGACAGAGATGTTACAGAGCTTTGCCTATTCGAGTTGGATTCGGCGAATGATCTCCTTCTCAAAGTTGGATTTGACCAAGCTACACGATTTGTCCCAGCCATATATAAATATTTAAGACAGAGGCAAAGAAATTTCAAATAAAATCTAATGAAAAAAAAAACTATATTCAAAAACAACGTGATGTTAATATTTTTATATATATGCAATCCAATGGTAACTTAGAAACAAGAATAAATACACTATATTTGCCGGACAGCTACTATATTTGAGCATAATATTAAAAAAATAGGCGTAAACTCTTCCCTGTAAATTTTTGAAATATATGAAAAAAAAATTATTTATGATCTGCATACATAATTTTAAAAAAAAGAAACGTAAAGACTTCATTAACTAATATGTAATATTTTAAAAAATAATTAATAATCAATAGCGCCTTATTTAAAAATTAGTCACGTGTAAACATTTATTTTTGATCTTCTCAAAATATTTAAAAAACATATTATATTGCGCATAGTTAAAAAAATAGTGTCATGTCAACGCTTGTCTTCAAACAAATATGTTAAAAATATATATTAGTAATAAAAATATATATAGATATATATTAGTCACTATTTGAGCATAATTAAAAAAAATAGTCACGTGTAAACGCATCTTTAAATTTTTGAACAAATGACATACTCTACAATCATCTATCCTTTTCATTCATCAACTAATACAGTTGAAAGAGCGCTATATTAACTCTGTCCGGCGAATTTAGTATTTTATACGTACAATAAATGGAATAACTAAAATCTAGCTAGTGTACAAAGCTAACATTTAGAACATGTATATACCTTGTTTTGCCACCTCTCCCTCTTCAGATAAGCAAGCGAATATTAAAATTACAAAATTATTTATTTCGTTTGCAATATTATAGAACAATGGAATAACCTATAACAGAAGAATTCGAATTTTAAAAATTCTAGTTTTATCAGTGCTACCGAAACTGCTGTACCGCTTTAGGAAAGCGTTGATGACGGACAGACGGAACGGTCTAATCGACACACCCCAACCCGATGGTTTCTTAACACACATCATTTTTTTTGGTGTTACGGACTGAAGATAGAATCTTATGGGGCCACCTATCACGGATTTCTCAAGGAATTACTTTAATCAAGTCAACCCTGAAGCGCAATGCCGTTTAGTTGCCGAAACTAGTCCAATGAGGCAAGACGGCATTTTGTCGTACCTCCCTTCCCCCCAAATATTCGTCATACCTAAGGCGCGGTATAGTTGTTTCGGTAGCACTATTATTACTAGATTATTAAGTATTATAATTAAACTATATTTTGGTTAAAATCTGTTCAATTGTTTGAGAATTTAGTGTATCGATTAAAGGAGAGGAATTGACAATTTCTCCATTTACTCATCACGATATCTCAGAAAACATAAGACTTAGATACTTGAACATTGGTAGGTATAATTTTTTTCGTGGAGTGGAGAACAGCTAAGAAAGCATTGTATGTTATCAAACTGTAGCTCTAAAACACGGTAAGCTCATTTAGCTGGTTCTGTTTGAACCGCTGAATATAGAACTTGCAATCTTAAAATATAGTCCACCTACATTGACAGTTTAAGTCAAACCAACACTTTAGTTCTTCATTATCCAAGGTATATTCTCGCGTATCGCTTATGAATTGTGACTCCACATTTTGAAACCAACTTCGACTCTTAACGTGTCTCCTGTTGACCTCGAGAGGTCAATTGGACCACATTTTTTTGTTAAAGTTACAAATATATGTATATATGTGTTATATTACTGTTTGTGTGAGGACTTACGTAGGGAGGCGGTGCCGGCGGTGACTTTGGCGCGGCTCATGTGAGAGTAGAGCGCCCGCGCACGAGCTCGTTGAGCAGCTGCTGCATCCAGGGCAGACACACTGCGAGCGGTGGCTCCCATCGCAGGTGAACGTTCTGCGACATTATATATATTTAGCTTTGGACGTTGCCGGTGATGACGGGCCTCATAACGGTCAAGATCACCCACAGAGCAGTAGAAGAACCAAGATCATCGATACAGCTCGAAGAATTACACGTCTGAAAAGGAAGCAGGCGGGGCAATAGGTCGCACTCGTGCAAGATTGCCGTTTGGGCCAAAAGGTTCTTGGACGACCACATGCCGGTAGACGAGTAAGTAGATCTCCCATTAGGTAGACCAACGACATAGTTAACACCGGGAGAAGTTGCTGAATGTGACGCAGGATCTTTGGGGCTATGAATGAAACTTCCTAACAACTCTTGCCCCAAATGTCTTAACACGATTATCTACGACCAATAAGTGTGAACATTGACCACTTTAAAATACATCTATTCATCACCTCCACATAGTAGGGGCCTAGTTACTAGATTCATTGGCAGAGGCCAAAATTTAATACTAAACAAATATGCACATAAACAAGCTGTGATTAAAAAGTAAGGTGAAATTGTCATTTCAAAGGAGGGAAGGAAGGCAGGTAAGTTTTCCTTCCTACGTTGGTTGTCTATTACATTTGCTAAGCGTCTACTTGTCAAAAGTTCTAATGGATTCAGGCGTTACTTCGCGAAAGTCTATCCTAAGTAAGAAAATAACTAATATACATCTATATCCGCTATGCAGCAGTAGTCGTGCAATGAAGTTCACCGCCCGCCGACTCGGTGTTTGGCACTAATCGGTACAAAATTACTCCTAAGGATGCCCCGTGGAGGGGTGAAACACGTGTTGAGTGATTTAACTGTGGTGGTTGTGTAATTCGCATTGTTTGCCGCATGCGCATTTATCAGCGGGCTGGCGGGCGGTGCACTTTATTGCACGACTACTGCTACATAGCGGAAGTGGCTATATATTAATCCTTTTCTTACTTTGTCAATTTTGTAATATTATTTGGCTCAGTCGAAATCATTTTTAAGGATGTTTTGTTTCTCAAAAGCGTCTAGTATTGATTGATCTATGTCATACTGCATTACTTCTTAGCGACTTTGAGAAAAATTCGACTTATATCACTCCGCAACCACCGTGTGACTTCTATTCAACAAACTCAAAAGACCAATACGGAGGCGCAGTTTTAACACGATTGAGGAGATAAAAACTGAATCGAATTTCTTGAAGACTCTACAGACTATTAAAAATAAGTTGACAAAAGTGCGTTTTATCGAACGGGGATACTTTGAAGGTGAAAAATTCACCTTACTTTATGATCACAGTATATATACAACATACATACGACATAAAAATTAATTATATTAAAAAAGCTATATTTATATCTCTCTTCCAAATCCTTATTGTTGAAGGTCATTATTACACCCACATATCACATTCTTCTTCACGAACCTTCTTCATCAGTTGCAATAGTTAACTACGTGGGTGTGCATTGTAAACTTTATTATCTAGAATGGTGGGGATATATACCCAGTGTTGGGCAAGACCATGACTTATTTTAACACTTTGCCGTCCGCAAGTTTCGTAAAAATATATTCGCTTGGCGCCAGCAGCGCTAATTCGGATTATTTGGCTTATAGCCGGCCGTTTTTGACATTATCGGGAAATTATGAATTTTAGTTTTAATGAACTCGTCGCTAGTTTTCATGCTTTCTCAACCCTTTTCCTTTACTTTCATGAAATTTCAAAGATATACGTAAATAAATACAAAATTATATATTTGTATATCTCCATTCTCTTTGGTATTCAGTATTTTTCTTTCGTATGGTATGAAGCAAAACAGTCTCCAAGATGCAACGTCGAATTCGCCTTTTAAATATTTCACTATCTTTCGACGATTCTGCTCCATTTTCGCTTTTTTCATCTCAAATGTCTTCTTCCGAATCGGCCAAATCGTCCGGAACGTCAGACAAAACGTCTGCGCATTCATCATAAATAATCGTGTCGTCTATTTCGTCTGCCATGATGAAAGGGCACAAAAAAAAGCCCACGTGATCGGTCACGTGACTTTGAGTAGTAGTGGGGGAGGAGGTGGCATATAAATAACAAGCGGCGACGGACTGAGCTCACTCTGTGTTTGGCACTAATCGATGGAACCTAACTCCTGAAGATGCCCCGTGGAGGGGTGAAACACGTGTTGAGTAATTTGGTGGTGTCGGTTGTGTGATTCGCATTGTTTGCCGCATACACATTTATCAGCGGGCTGGCGGGCGTTGCATTTCATTGCACGACTACCACTGCATGTGCGGAAGTGGCTAAATATTGGTCCTTTTCTTACGTATGTAACTTATTGTTACCTAAACAAAACACCAACAGAACTCGGCGATATTATTTATACTATTTTACACGCGACACCACTATGGTGTTGCCGGCCATTGGCCGCATTTTTACGCACGACACCACTGTGGTGTCGCCGGACGGCATAGTGTTTACATTAGTTTAATGAAAAACTGTTTAAATCGTATTTCAAAATCTTTAAAGACTTTTTGTTCAAGTAGGCATTTACATGGGCTTTTAAAATGTCGATTATTGTAACATTATAAGTTGATGTGTTGAGAAGACATGGCCGGAAACTCAACAGTTGCACTTTTAAATGAAATTTAACATTTTCATGTGTACATTATAATATTCATGTAAATGTTTATTAATTAAAAACTATTGTATTATATAAGATTTATCTAATAATATACTTTTAATTTTATAACTGAGAAAAAAAGTCGTATATATCTCGTGGAACTTTATTATATATGGGTACACCCAGACATGAAAACTTTTTTAAGACGAAATTTACGTGTCATTTTTATTTCTTGTATTAATCACGTGTCTGACACTAATTTTAACATAAGATTTTAATATTTTAAATAATGAGACATAAATAATATGTTATTAAAAATGTTTTGCGTTATAAAACCAATTTTTTTTCTAACATTTATTTTTTTCGATGTACAAATTAATATGTATTACTTGTTCCTAATAGAATACCTTGTATAGATATCCAGTTTATTCCATATTCCATTTTTACATTAAATGTTGAAACTTTTTACAAATTAGTAGAGTTTGAGCCTATCTGCATATATTGAAAATAGAAAGTTTTTCGTGAATCTCTCTCCATTGTGAACACACAGATTCTCTTAACTCCTCCCTCATGTTAGTCTCCCATGTACCTCTGGGTCCAGACCAATTCGGGAACTAAGGGTCTAAACTATATTCCTTCTGCCAAATAATTTCTTTTCAATACTAATAAATTTTTAATTATAACTATTCTAACACCACAATTACAATTCATGCGATTAATTACGTCTAAAATACGTGCCAGTAAAATGTATCTTATTGACTAAAACGTGATTCTAAACGAAGTTCTAGTACTGCTAATTTAAACTTTAACTAGTGTGCAATAAAGTTCATATTCAATTAAAAGCATTGTAGCGAAATAATCGCGGATGTCAAAACGCTTTCGCTTATGCACTGCTGAACCTCACCGCCATTATCGGTCAATCCACCGGTCTGCGCATGCGCAAAATGTATTGACGCGCAGTGATTGGTCGATACGTAAGCGGGAACGTAGTGCGTAGCGCACAACAGCTCTCGTAGTGGGCGGATGGGCATTTTTAGTTTGTCCACGTTCAGTATACCCGTGAGTGTGACTTTTGGAAAGAGACAATCGACTAATTTCTGTTTCGTAGAGCACTATCTCTGTCTCACACTATCTATGTGAGGTTTTGTCGGTCGTTGTATTTCGTGCGACAGAGATAACGCTCTATAAAGCCGAAATTAGTCGATCGTCTCTTTTCCACAGGTCGATGTGCAATATTTATCATCGGGTACTACATTGATGTATTATGTGATCTCGGTCACAAGTGTTAAGTACCAGTATGCCATCGTCCATCTTGTGTCTATAATTTATAAGACACTTGTGCTGTAATTAACAGCTAGAGCTCCAGCTCTTCAAGTGTTAAGTCTTTAAAATTGCCTAGTAAACTTATTAAACACAGCATATAATCTGCGAAATCTCTTGGGACATATAAAATACAAACATCTAAAATTTATTTTATTGACTAAAACTTGATTCTACAACATCTACCCATAGATTTTTAATTTCGACCTTGAGCCTGTGGCGACTTAAAAGGACGCACTCAATGATCGTAACTTTAGTAACGCAAAAATCGCACCTACATTACGCGAGCGTTTATTGTCTGCGCTGGCGCATCGGTCAACTTCGGCGATCTCCGGCTGTCGCTCGCTATTGTTAGCTATCTAGACGCGCGCTTCATTTTCAACGTAATAAGCCTTGCATTATATTCTTTTGCTTTGTCTTAAAATCGTATTTCTGATATTTAATATTTTTCTCTTTAGCTAAAATTAGTTTCTATATCTTCCTATCTGCGCTGTACTAAATTCTAAATTAAACCGTTTAATAGTGAACGTGAAAGAATTAATCTTTGTTGGTTTTCATCCAACTTTCGAAGTTATTATTAAGTGAACAAACAGACATTAATTATAGTTAATGTAATAAAACCCATATGCGACTAAATGTATATATATATATATATATAAACGTTATGTAATAATATTTCTACAACACTATTGCTAATTTCGACCTTATCACGATTTTAATAAAGTTCATCTCAATTATAGTTCAATTGAAAGCACATAAAAGCTCTAAGATCGTGTATATCACCTCGCATGGCAACAGGGGCGTGCAAGATGGGAAGGAGCTCATAGGAGACGCCCAAATAAAAGGTTAGTACTGTTAATTTCAACCTTAAAACGAGTGCTATTAAGTTCATATTCATTTAAAAGCATATAAAAGCTTCAAATTGATATATATACCTCTCATAGCAGGAATAGTGGAGATTTTACTAATTTCGATCTTAAAGCATATGAAATACACTTCATTTTCAATTAAAAACATATTAAGTTTTATAAGACTAAAATATGATACACAGATCTTTTAGCAATTCTAATTTCAACCTTTAACAAGTGACATAAGGTTCATATTCAATTAAAAACATGCTCTGGAGATGTATACGTACATCTCGTATCTACAAGGATTTGCTAGACCGCAGTAATTCTACAACATGGAATGCCTAGTGCTAGTGCTGGTAATTTCGACCTTAAATTGTGTGCTATAAAGTTCATATTAAAACAATGCATATGTAAGCTGTAATCTTTATATAGGTCGCCCTTGGAAGGCGCAATGCATCGAACGCTTAGTACTTCTAATTTCAACCTTAAGACGTGTGCAATAAAGTTCAAAATAAAAGCATATATATGTGCCAGTATAATTGCGTTATTTAAGGTGGCTAGTGTTGTGCAATTAAGTTGATTTACAATTAAAAGCGCATAAAAGCGTCTAGTCGTGTATAGACCACCTCGCATGGCGACAGGGATGTGTGAGATGGGCGGTCGCTCCTGGGAGGCGCGCCTTCTCCGCAGCGAGTTGCTCCTGCTCACACCGGACACCAGATTCTCGGTCGAGGCTTACGTCAATCAAATATTAAACGAAAGCAAACATTCCAAAACCCGGTCCGTTCGTGAGGCGTGTAAAAGAAAACACACAGACATACACAAGATGAATTTTCGTAAAACGTGGTCGTGTTCTATTTTTAAAATTCAAATTCTATCACACGTCAACTCACCGGAAACGCTCGCCGATGGACTCCTTGGACTGGTTAGCGTTCTTCTTTCTATAAACAAAGTCATCGAGTTAAGACTAATTTATTTATTTATCTACCTATATTGTAGCAATAAACGAAAATAAATCTCATGTGCATCTCATGACCAAAAAAAAAAAATTATGTGAAATATGAGATGGACTTGATTCAAAAAATATCTATGGAGGTATACGAGTGTGGTATTACGGTACCCATACACTACTCATACTCTGGAAACTTGTTTTTGTATCCTATATATTTAATGCACAAAATGCGAATTATTTAATATTATATACCGAACTGAACCTGCGAACTAAGATCGCAAGTTTCGGTTCTCTGGTTTACCACTAGTCATGGACTTTAATAAATCTAAAACAAATTGTTATCTATATTTTTTTTCTATAAAACCTTCTGAGATTATCTAATGATATTCAATTCCATATTTTTCAGTAAATTTATTTATGTTGAACACAAAAAGTGTTTATTAATATATTTTATAGGTATAAAGATTAAACAAAATTAAATAAGTACAATTTACAGCACATATGTTTTTGGTAAAGATCAAAATTTTCCAACTATAGATTCCAAAGGTGCATTTTTATACATATATTTGCCATTGCTCCATATGTATAAATTTATATATATATATCCCAAATATCTGACGACTCACTGCATAGATGGAAACCTCTTATATATCATCATCACCATCCTAAGTTGGAATATCATTTGGCTCAGACTAAACCATTTCGAAGGATGTTTTATCACAAACGCATCAAGTCTCGATTGGTCGATGTCATACAGCATTGGCTCTTTGCGACCAGAAAAATACTATTCCGACTGTTTGTAGGACTGGAAAAATCGTTGGAAAAAAGTGCATTTTATCGGATGGGAAACACTTTGAAAGGGTTGAAATTGATTTGGAAATATAAATGAACAATTTAAATTTTATAAACAAATTCACCTCACTTCTCTATCGCAGTATTATATTTACACACATGTGTATCACAGCATATTCATTATCTATCTTTGATCGCACATTTAAAACATAGATACAAGGAAAATTTTGAATTATTATACAAACTAGAAATAATAAAAATACATATATAAACATACGTTTATTCAATCGAAACACATGGTATCAGATAATTTAAAAATTAATTATCAACTAATTCGTAAACATTGTAAAAATATATTTTAGCGGAATATTAAAATAACAAATAACAAAAAAAAACTTTAATCATTATATTAAATATTTAATATAAATTAGTTTTAATACATTCAGGTTTGAGCTAGATTAGCATTAAAAAAATTAAGTACAGCATTCATGTATCCGTTTTTATACTTTTTAATTTTTATAGTGGAATGTTGATAATAAATGGTAACATTAGTGAAAACTCCTACTAACCGGTGCCAACGTGCTGCAGGCTGTCCACACTGCCTATCCTCTCCCTCTCTATCTGCTTCTGCACTCCGATGTCCATGCGAGTGAACAGCTGTTCAGCATCCTCCGGGAAGTGGCGTTTGTAGGCCCAATAAGCCCTGTGTTAAGATGTTAATATTGATACCAGGTTATAATATAAGAAACAATATCAAAGTTGAGAAAGAAGAGCTGGTCAAAAAAGTTTCATATATATATTATATCGACTATGTAAATGAGACAACAAACAAAATTTTATATATCTCATTGAACTAAAAACTATTGAATGATATAAGATTAAGTAATACACTTTTATCAAATTATTTTGTTGTCCCAGCTCCTAATGGAACTCTTATGAGATGCGTTCCAAAAATGAATTAAAAAAAATAATTGTAACCTATTTCAATTTTAATTGTACTGTAATATAAAAGAAAACCTTCCATGATATTTTAGAGCAAAAGAGAAGCAAGGAAAGTAATGTGTAGAAGTAGACTAGATAAGCCAGAGAAATGGATTGAGAATGTGACATAAAACAAGAGAGTAAAAAATAAAAATAGGATTGAAAAAAAATTGTTGAATTTTAAAAAACCCTGTCCCTTCCAAGATAGGAGGTGAACGTGAGGTCCCCATAAACGAAGGCTTTTAAAAAAATTTATTTCATTGGAATAATAATAATAATCTATACTAATATTAATATTGGTAAAATAATTTTGAAACTATCGCTTCTGAACTTGTATTACAAAAAACAGTGCCTTTCCCATTTTATCTCAGTTCAAAGTATAAAAAAATTAACTATATAATAATATAACATTCTAAAGAGAACACAAGAAAAAAGAAGTGAAAGTGAGAAAGAGTAAAGGAAATATCTGTGAAGATCAGATACCCACTTGCGGGCGTAGCTTCTTGCTGCACTGTCAGCATCTGCACATGCGCGTCTGATGGCATCCCTCACCACCTGCTGCTGCTTCTCCACAGTGCTGGTCGCCCAGCTGTTCAGCAACAGCTCCAGTAGCTCGCTGGAATGAGAAGACATTATTAATACTATCCTGGACGCTAGGAAGAGGACAAGAGAACTGTCCAAAAAGAATTAAAAGTAGTACCTACAATTACTAGTCTGTTTAACGTCTTTAAGATAACCGTGGATAATATTTGGGTAATGTTTTTAAGAAAAATATTGAAATGACATAAACCAGTTTTTTCTAATATAAAACCTACACCCCACAGGTGGGCAATTCCAAAATGAACTCGAGATGAGTTTAACACTTTCGTTTAGGGATAATTAAACGCAATGTTAGATTTCGATGCAAAATTTAACGAAAATAGTAAACTCTTAAATAATTGCGGTAAATATGGCATCGTCAACTTTTTTGTGTCGTAGAACCCTTGCCACGTTTTTCCGTGTTGGATAGACCCCCTACTTACCTGATATTGATTTCCTGTAAATTTCTAACTGTAGTGAAGTTTAGTGTTAAAGTAAAAACAGATGTTAATTTATACATTTATTATTGAATTTAAATTAAAAATGGTTAAAATCTCATTATACAACACAGTTGTCCGCAACTTAACCATCGCAACTTCAAGTTACATTTTTAATCATTTTAGAATGGTTAGAGAGGGACAAAAAATGTTGGGAAACACTGATTTAAGCATTTTCACGCTGACTGTACCGCACGAAACAACTTCAGAGGGTAATAGAAGTTTGGCACGAGCTGTACATGGTGTAGTGCTCACCTGAGGGTAGAGCGTATCTCCTTGGACTTGTTGGTGGTGAGGTTCGTGGTCAACACGGGGATGAGCCGCGGCGAGTGGACGTAAGTCACGATGTAGCGCAAACACACTGTACCTGCTGACGATACCACCTAAAAAGAAAATTCATGTAAATGATAATAACATATTAAGAAAAAGCATTTTGAAATTCCGCTAAACGCCTACTGGAAGACATGGACTTTATACGAAGATCACTACAATGACCTGGAGCTGCCTGCAATCCAGCGACCCCCCCCCCCCCAACTGTGTCACCAACAGCGTATATCAGCTCATGGTAGTCAGTCAGCTAGCAATTCTACGAGCTAGTTAAGTGACCTTGGTTCTTCTGCTTTGTTTTAAGCTTGGTTTCACTGGTAAAGAATGTCTAAAGTCTAAATCTGCTATTACATATTATGTAAATAAAAGTCAAAAACAAAATTACTTTATTAGGCGAAATCATCACAACAATTTATAATGGTCAGATTAAAAATTAAAGTTTACGTTAGTTCGTCAAGCGCCATCTATTGAGAACTAACAAGAAACTCAGTGAGGTTTGTTACTACAATAGCAAGTCAAATGACCCGACTTTGTTTCCCGCTTGAATGTAATAATTATGATCAGCAAGGAAATAAAACACAAAATTTATAATAATTACTATGTGTTTGGCACTAATCGGTGTAACATAACTCCTGAAGATGCCCCGTGGAGGAGTGAAACACGTGTTGAGTGATTTAACGGTGATAGTTGTGTAATTCGCATTGTTTGCCGCATGCGCATTTATCAACGGGCTGGCGGGCGGTGCACTTTGTTGCACGACTACCACTGCATGTGCGGAAGTGGCTAAATATTGGTCCTTTTCTTACTTATAATCATTAAACAAAATAGTATATTGACTATATCTATTACAAGCAGAAAAATTAGAGCGTCTTTTATATTTTCAATGCAAAAGTCTAAAATTTGTCATTTGACCCGGTTTGTTTAATATTAACTAACTTTTCGTTATGTAAACTAACCTTTGCTGCGTTCTGTATCAGGTTGATCACCTCCTGCAGGATATAGAGGCTGAACTGGTCCAATTTATGCTTTAAAACCTTCGCCAAGTGTGCAATCGTTATGCAAGCTTCTCGTACCACCTGAAACATTTGTCATCTGTTAATTTCACCTTAAAAATATCTTCCAATTTTTATGGTGATCATTTTTTGTACCTGGAGAAAAACTTTAAGAATCCAATTTGTAAACTAATTAATGTGAACCTCCGTGATGGAAATCTTCAACTTAATTACAAAGCTTCGAGGGTTCCAAAGGATCCTTGATCTAGGAAATTGCAACAAATTCCGTTCAGGTTTTATATGATCATCATTATCTTATAGACCATAGATGTTATCGCCTGGTGTACACCTAACCCAAAGATCGCCACGAGGACCAGTCTTGCGTTACCCTCACTCATTAATTATCTCATCGGTCCATTTAATGGGAGGCCAACCCACGCCCCATGTACTGGTTCGTAGTGGCCACCGGAGAACTTTTTGGGTCCAACGACCATCGCTTACAAGAGCGATATCCGTCCACTGCCACTTTAGACGAGAAATTTTTCGAGATACGTCAGAATCTGGTCCCTCTATCAGTTGTCCCGTATTTGGCGCTGAAGGAATTGATTCAGTTTCGGTTGCAGGAAAGATGCAGGAGGACAAATTCTCATACTAATAAAAAAGGAAGAATGACGTCACATCTTCTTAGAGTAAAAAGTTATAAGTAAAGTCATTAAAAGAAATAAGCCCTAGTCGGGTAAGAGGTCTATAATATAGGAAAAAATAAAGTAAAAATTGGGTTGCTAAAATAAAAATGTAAAAATCCGTTTTCTGGAGGAAACAGTAAAGTAAGAAAGAAAGAAAAAGTAATAAAAAGTATTTTAGATTATGTGACGAATAAAAGAGAGATATGTGGAAGATACAAGGACAAGAGATGAGGATTAAAATGATATATAAGTTAAAAACTTTATAATGTACCCAAGGTAGAGAATGTAAGAGAGTCATCCAATTACGGAGCCAAATAAAAAAATAAGAGTGCGCAAAAGAGTAGAAGAATATGTTAGTGAAGTGTGATATGAAAGAAATAAAGAGGGTTACCATGGATGATAGTTTACCTGGCTCCTCAGATCTTTGATGACGACTAGAAAAGGCACTGAGAGGTCCTTGAGGTGAGCAGCGAACTCGCTCGGATACTGCACGTGTGCGTTTGCTGTCAGCAGCGATCTGATTTTCTTTAACTGTAAACAATAAGTTCAACTAAGTAAACATACTACTAGTACAGCATAAGTTATTTTAATAGAATTAAGATTAGCTTTAGTAAGTGTGGAGGATATGTTTCCAAATTTATTTTCGTATATTTAAGCAAAATTTCCCAAAATTAAATGTTTTGTATACTATTGTAAATTCGTTATTAAACTCGTGTTTAAACATATAACCATTAAATCATGAAATGTAAAATTGTCGTATCACATTTGCTGTATAAACGTTAATCTATATAAATATTGTTAAGACATTTCTAGTTTTAAATATAAAACTATAATAAATAGAAATTACTGTAACAATAATAATCACAGTCTATTATTATTTTATTCGAGCTTTAATTATTTATTTTTATTACAAATGTATATTTATCACAGTTTATAGTTCTTTCGTTTTTCTTTATTTCAATATTTTTATTTTTGTTTAAATTGCTTACCCGACCCCATTTTAATTTTCGATTTTATACTTTATTCCTCACGATAACATTTTTAATCACCCTCCTGCAGTTATGAAGTTTGCTCTGCATTCTTTGTCTTTTATAATAAAGGCCGATTTATTAAAAAGGTTGTTCACCCCTTCTATTCTATATATTCATACCTTGCAAATTTACATATAGACAGTTTTATGTATCATAGTTTTTTTTAATAAATAGTGTAAAATACATATAAAATACTGTGTGACGGGAATCGAATCCACGACCTAACATCACAAGTCACAGTACTTACCGCTGGGCTACCAGTGCTCATGTATTAAAGCACTGTAATATACATACTTGGACATATGTATTAATTGACACACGGATTTGTGTATAAGTAAGAAAAGGACGAATATTTAGCCACTTCCGCAAATCCAGTGGTAGTCGTGCAACAAAGTGCACCGCTCGCCAGTTCGCTGATAAATGCGTATGCGGCAAACAATGCGAATTACACAACCGCCACCGTCAAATTACTCAACACGTGTTTCACCCCTCCACGGGGCATCTTCAGGTGTTATGTTACACCGATTAGTGCCTAACACAGACCTTGTACGTATATACATGGGTATGTTTGAGTAGTGTTCGTGTGTATGCGTACCGCGTCGACGCGCCGCTCCCAGTCTGCAGCGCGGTCGCCCAGAAGACCAGCAGCATGGCGACACAGGTCGTCCAGACCACGTGCGCCGTATATGGCAGCCGGTGCCGTGGCAGCGAAAGCCGCCTCGAAAGCCTCCCATGACACCGAACCTGCCTCGCCAACGCCCGCGCCTCCACCGCCCCCTACCCACACAACATCAACGAATAAGAAATATTAAAAAGATATTTGTTCCATGATTGACACGCTGATAAAACCTACGCTAATCACTTCATCACCAATCATTCAGCTCTAGGCAATAGTCCCCTCCTTTATACTACAATATAGTCAGCCAATCAGCGATCGCGCGTGCGACAGTGATAGCCAACTGCGGGAAAGAGACACCTGATTAAGCGCATTCTGTGCGTCGTCCACGTTTGCAACCTTTGTCATGCCATAGATTGATATTCATCTCTTCAGCTGTAAGTCGTTCACAGCTGGACATAAACCTCTCCACAATTTTCTTACATCCAGTATCTTCCCATAAGATTAACATGCTACGTTTCCCAGTAGTGGTAGCAGATACTCCATAGTTATCATATTAAAAGTATTTTCCAAAGCGGCGCCCACGTTTCACAGTTGGGCAATTCCAAAATTGACCTGACACGAGTTTAACAATTTCGCTTTAATATAAAAATTATATATGTTAAATAGGTGGCTATATGAATTTTAAGATGGGGAATATCGCAAAAAAAGAGAGAGAGAGTTGAGGAACACTGTTTTAGGACCTTAAAGAGCAGGGGGAATATAATTCCTTTTATGGAATCCAAATGCATGTTCAATACACAATGTCAACTTCT
This sequence comes from Battus philenor, assembly GCF_028537555.1. Lineage (NCBI taxonomy): Eukaryota > Metazoa > Arthropoda > Insecta > Lepidoptera > Papilionidae > Battus > Battus philenor. Next base: position 12,694,381 of record NW_027181683.1, read on the forward strand.
CAGACACCTTCAAAGCATCAGCTCAAGCATTTGAAAAACCAGAACCGAAGATTGAAGAAGTATATACTATGTTGCGTTCAGACACTACATACCAAGTGAAGCTATGAATCTTTTTTTTTAAATAAAACCTTTTTTGAATTCCATCCATACTAACCACTTCCAGCACTTGGTAACTTTGCAGGAGGCGGTGGCTTCCTGTTAGCCGGCAGGCTGTACAGCCCGGGCACGGTCCTCTTTGGTTGTTCGCACGCTGTGACGGTGAATAGTGATGTGATTGGTGATCAATGCGTCGTTAAATGGGTGATGAGTGCATCGGCAAGCCGTTCCGTGTTTGCCACCCAGGCGGTTTATGATCGAAGGTCCAGCGGCAGTCCGGGTTGGAAGAGAGAAGAAAATTTGTTAGTTAAAAAGTATAATGAAGCTTTTTAATATATTATCTATAATTAAAATAACATGCTGTTTTCCGGACAGAGTTAATAGCGCTTTTTCAACGGTATTTTTGTAAGTGAAAAAGAGAGATGAATGAAGTGGGCATAAAATGCAAAGGAATATTAAGATGCGTTTACATGCGGCCACTTTATTTATTTATGATAATAATTTTTTTATTTTCTTTTTCTCGGTTGACTAAAAATTCTGTCTCCATCTTTTTCTTGCTAGAACTACTAACAGTAGATCAAAAGAATATGTCCGCGCATTGAAAACGATCGATGTAGACTGACATTATGCCTCCTGTGTAATCGCATCCTTACCTACATACTTATCATAAGAGACATTATGCAATTGAGAACCGAGACGCGATAGTTGGTCGCGGGTTCTATTCCCGGGATCTTATATAATTTACACTGTCTGCCAAGTTTGGCGATTATGGTATATCTTCCACAGATATTTTTGGGGGAGACCTAAATCTCATAGTGGGCTCCTATGTTCTGAAACTTAAGTTTATATGTGTACCTGAATTAATGATCCTTTATTTTTTTCATTGCTCACATAGAATCATTCATAGCGTCCACTTGTATATATCATTAGAAGAGTGAAAAGATAAATATGATAGAAATTACAATCAGATTGAATTCTTCTATATTGGCATTCTTAACTCTATAGCCAGAAGTTCTAAACACTTCCTGATCTAAGAGCCTACAAGCTAAGAGAAGTATTTTTGTGGTCACTTTTACACTACCCTTAATAAAGTGAGATAGCGATTTACTTTCAAGCTATATAACTTAAAATACTTGAGACAAAAGATTTTTAACATGTTGTTTCATGAAATATTACAAGCGAGTGTAAACTTTTGATCAATTGACTAGTACATGATGTGAGAAAGATATGATAGTATGTTGTAATAAGAGTTGGTGCATATGCGTAGGTGTCTACGTGTAGGGTGCATGGAGGTGCATGGAGGCGTACACTGACCAGGAGTAGAGGCAGGCGAACAGTCATCTCGTCGTGCAGACGTGGGTATTGTCATCGTTCTTTTCACTGTACGGGCTACGAAGTCCGATTCGTCGACACCTTGAGTTGCTGTAATTAAATTTTCATATTTCATTGATTTTTTTAATAATCTATATTCCTCAGACAATATTACATTATACAGTTAACTCACAAATTACAATATTTATACAACCTTTTGTATGATAAACTTGTAAATCGAAAATTTAAAATTTTCAAATCAAAACCGCGTAAATCGAAAAAATTGCAGAAAATGCATAATTTTGTTATTTAACAGTTGTGATTTTTTTCAATATTTTTTGGTGTACACAGAAATAAAAATAAAATGCATTAACAAATTAAAATATTACGAAAACACTGTTTTTTTTTAAATTACAAAATACATTAAAAAGAAGAACAAAAAATAAAACCAAAGGTGTTTTATTATCCTTTATCACTGTTAGAAATTACTCTCATTCTTTTTTCGGAATCGAAGGTTCGAATTCACTTTCATCACTCGAAGTTATTTGTGCCGATTCGAAGCAGAAATATTTACACTATGGGAGATGGTAATAACATCGGTTATTAAAAAAAAAAAACTTTCTTGGAAAACCGTGTAAAATAAGAACCGTGTAAATCGGGAGATAAGTGTAATTCAATGAATACTTTGCGTCTTAATAAACACTGGTAAAGCACTCACCAGGCGGTAATAGAAGTCCAGCTTCTCTAGCTTCGTCAAACTTCTGCTCCAGTAAAGCCAGCTTCTGCGCCGGCACCAGTTCCTTCTTCTTCAGATCTTGCCGCAGCCTCTCACCTGCACAAAGCACAACGTTATACTGTGATAAAAAAGGATGATGAATTTTTGGATAAAATGTGAATGTATTAATTATTCTTTAAATCAATTTCAACCCCTTCAAAGTTATCCCCGTCTGATAAAACGCACTTTTGCCAACGATTTTTTCAGACCTCTAAACAGTCGAAATAATCTTTTTTCGGTAAAGCTCAAAGCCTTCTCCGATTCGATTTTCATTATCTCAATCGTGTCAAAACGCCGGGCCCATATTGTTCTTTTGAGTTTGCTGAATAGCCAGAAGACGTACCAGGCGAATACGGAGGTTAATGAACGATATCATCAATCGAGTTTTTGATGCTAGTTTTTTTCCAAAAAAATTCAGCTATTTTGGTATTAATCAAGACTTGATGCTTTTGAGACACAAAACCACACACACACATACACGCACACACAGGCACACGCGCGCACACACACGCACACACACACACACACACACACACACACACATATTTATATTTATATGTGTGTGTGTATATGTATATATGGTACTTATATCAAATTTACATTTTTTTTAAATTGTTTATTTGTTCTGGCTAATCTCCGAAATGTCTAGACCCATTTTGACGGGACCCATACTGACAGATAGCTGATGTAATAAGGTGTAACTTGGTAGTTAGAGAAATAAAAATTAAATTAATTGAAAATTTAATATGATCTTTTATACCGTGTAGAGTTCAATAATTAGGGGTTCTCCCCAAGGTAGAGTTACACTCACCAACATGCCGGTACACGTCGACAAGGAGCTGAAGGGCGGCATCACGTACGGCGCTGCTGGGGTCGCCCACCAGCGCAGCCAAGCTGGGCACAGCGGCGCGCAACTGCAGTTCCGCCGCACCGTGCCTGAACACGAACATTATTAACCCACAAGTGGGACCACTGTTTTAACTACTCTGCGCAGACAGAAAGATAGCTCAGGTTGTACTCAAATACTGTGCGAATATGAAGGCATCTGGCGTTGAAATCATGGAGGAGACAATACCCTCCCTGATAGGCGGAAAAGAAACCATGAAAGAATTCCTCAGTTATTGCAAAAGAATTATACAATATGCAATAGAAAAAAAATAAAAGTTAGGCATCAACAAACAAAAACAAACTATGTAAAAATAAATAATATTAAACTGTGATAAAGATAAAGATAAAAATGTGATACAACAAAACTAGAAATTAAGAAAATGTAAAATGAAAAGAAGATGAAAGAATGGTAAAACAGAGCAAAAGGGGAAAAGAAAGCAGAATTGTGGTATAAAAGAACAGAATGAAAGATTATGTGAAGAATGAAAGAGAAGAGAATGTGTAAAAGAATGAAAGTCCCTATCCCACCATAAATAAGGGGTACGAGAGGCCCCCAATAGCGGGGGTCATAAAAAAAAAGAATATGAAGGCAAAAAAAAAGCTTACGCGTGCAGCAGCGAACCAATGCAGCGCAGCGCCTCCTCGCGCGTGTGTGCCGCCTTATGCTGCAGGGCGGGCGTGAGACGCGCGAGCAGGGCTCGGGGGGCGGCAGCACGGCATTCGCCCAGCATCGCCACGCAGTTTCGCGCCGCTGCACGAACGCCCTCCTTCGTGTCCGCTAGTCTGTAAAGACAGAAAACTTTTATAACAAGCAACATAAGGAATAAAAGTTTTGAATAAATACACACACAATATCTGATACGACGCATTACATTCACCTAATGTAATTATAACAAACTGTAATTGTACAGCTTGGTTAAAACTTCTTGGTTGACGACTAAAGTCGATGCTAAGCTGCGGGTAAGGTTTTGTATTCAACAATCATCGTACCGAAGTGCCTTATGCCTTAATGCCTTAAGCCTGCCAGAATTCCCAAGAGAGAGAGGGCATCCAAAAGCTACGTGGTGGTCTAATATCGGAAAGGAACTGGAAACCCTTCAGCTTGATGCAGAGACAACCCAGGATAGAGTGGCCTGGCGCAAATTGATAAGAAGACCCGACCACAAATAAAAGGAAAAGGGAAAGAAGAAGAAGATCACCGTAGCGAAGTGGTTAAAGGTCCCTTGCGTGATGGACCTAAAAAGACTATAAAAATCAACGAGTCACTGTTCTCTTAATGTGTGTTCACTATAAAATCTGTATTAGAAACGTTTATATATATCAAGGTAATATCAACCGCAAGGGGTAACCACATGTAATTCGATACTAGGTAATTATATATCCCATTACGTAAATAACGAAGGGTCCATAGTTTTCTACCTGATTCAATGTGCAACAGGTCCAACGTTTCGTAGAGACACTTGTACCAGGATTTGTGATACCTCCTTGTTTCGTCAACCAGACTACTCTCCCTTCGTAATTAAATTATAAACGATTCTAACAATTATGCTTTTGGAGTGTTTAAATCAGGGATGTGGAAAACGCGGCCCGCTTGTGACTCCTTTTAACACACGTTTATGTGATAAGATCTCCCCTACAGATTTCGTATATGATCGCTTGGGAGCCCGCGTGCAGCTTCTTCTGTATATTTAACCAGGTCGTCTGTCCTTGTCGTGGACGGTCTACGCTGGGTTTTCCGGTCCGTGGTTTCCAAACTAAAGCCTTAAAGATCCATCGACTATCTATTCTAGGCGCCGAGTGGCAAGCTCATTTCCCGCTGGACTATGTCGGTTATTCACATCTAGTGCTATTTAAATATCTCTTCGTTGCCTTAAAAAACTAGGCATAATAATGACATAAATCATTAAAAAAAAAAAACTAGAAGAATTGCTCTTTCGAAGTGACAGTAGGCGCGGCACATCGCTAGTGCAACCGTAGCCCCTTCCTTTCGGGCCGAAAGTTTCTCGAGTGGCGACCATGAGGCGGCAGACGCGGCGTGGCTACCTCCCCCCTCCCCTCCTCCCCACTTCCCAGTAGATGGACCGACGATATAGTTAAGGTCGTGGGAGGCAGGCACCACAACGCCCGCGAACAGCGTGGGCGAACCGTGGTTGGATCCGGATCCCTCTACGGCTCGCCTGTGGTCCACGCTGCCGTCCTAACCCGCAAGCACACTCCAGCAACACACCCCGTCAAAGCTCTACCGCGAAGAGCCTTAACAACGTGCAAGCGTCCCCGTGCAACTGGTAGGCCGCCTCCCCAGCTTTTAGTTTAAATCTAGTTCACGGACCCTTCCGCTCCGTGAACTCAGTACCGATGAAGCTATAAAAGCCTTAGGGCTAACAGCATTAACATCAACAGAAGCAATAGGAGGCGGGTAGCACAGAACCAGTCATCACAGCGATCTTTGGGGGAGCCTTATACCTTGCAGTGGGCGTCCATCGGATGAAAAGAAGAAGACTGCATTAACTGAACCACGAGTAGACCACGGTAGACCACAGCTTGGTTAAACCCACCATCAACGCAAGACCTGTCAACTTTGAGGGACGCCTATAGGCGTCTTCCGGCTGATTTGATAATGAAGGTGATGAAAGAATAAAAAACTGACCTGTCGATGATGTGGGGCAAAACAGACGGTACAAAATGTGAGAACTCTGGTCCCATGCGCTCAGCCAACGCCGTCAGCACCTCCAGACCGTTCTGCGCGACCTGGAACAATAGAGTAATTTATCATACAATTGGTTTGTACAAAAAGTAATGTCAATTAGATTCCGAAAATTTTATATTCATATCTTCATATGACACTTGGAAGAAAAAATTGAGACTTTATTTTAAAACGACGAAAACCACCTAAAGAATTACGAAAATACCCCAACCAGATAAAACCTATCACTGTGAACAAACACAACAAAACTTCTTTTTAAAAGAGTTTATGGTCAACGTTTCTTGAATCAATCTAAAACTTAACCTTTCGATAGTTTTATCTATTTACGAAGGGTAGATACATATCTTTTTGAAACCCTTATCGACTTTTTTGTGGATATTCAACAATTCAAATGATTTCACTAATTTAATTTTTTAATTTACGTATCTTTCCCAAAAATTCAAAAAGGAACATTTTAAAAATACTAATATTTAAAAAAAAAACCGTTTCAAAATATTTACTATACCATTGATTATATATCCTGTGATTCATTTTTACTTTTTATTTCTTTATTCTCCCGAGGCAAGTATTATATTATATAAATATATATTATACCGTATCTATGCTATATGTATGTATGTATTTTTGTATACATATGTAAAGAAAATAGTTTCATTAATAATTCTGTTTTGTATTGTACCTCGTTTATTTAATGTCGGTAAAGCAGTGTCTATTTAACCTTGACACTTCATAGATGGCGCTGTTAACAATGGTGTTATAACGGCGTCCATTGCGGTCGCCGGTCGGTAAAGCAGTTGGTATTTTAAATGTTAAATTGATAATTTAAAATATTGCAGAATAAACTTTAAAAAGGAATCGACAACTTAAAAAATAACTTTAAACGTGGTTTCTCTGTTTACAGAACAAAGCATTGTTGTTTATTTGAAACATATACCTACATAGTTGAAAAAAATTGTCTTAAGAAATGTCTTAAATATGTAATATATGTTTTGTCTATATGTACACGTTAATTACCTAATAAACTACTATTTATGTATATATAATAATATAATATAATAACATTTATGTAAATATATATATAACTAATTATTTATGCTTCTACTGTTTCCATACTATGGCTAGCTATAAGTAATTGCCTCGTGTGATAAGATCGCATTGTACTATTTTGTTTACTATTTTATGCAACTACGTATATTTTCTAGCATGTTTAATAAAGCATATTAACTAATAGCCAAATCGGTAGAGCCGGTTACGAAATTTGCGCTTAGCAACACTTTTGGGTATTCATTTATATAAAAGGTTACGTATTTATAGTTATTACCACCTTATATTGCTCCACCCTCCAATCCTCGCCCTGTGTACACATTATACGCTATACTTTAGAGTGGGTCCGTAAAATAGGCCATGAAACGTCTATACAGGTACTAGACCAGTATAAATATCTAGGTCGCAAACATACACTGGCGACCGTTTCATTTCAACAGATTTGTTTATGGCAATACTGTGATAAAAAATAAGGTGAATTTGTTAATAAAATGTAAATTATTTATTATTCCAAATCAATTTCATCCCAAGTTTCAATCAAGTAATCTCCGTCCGATAAAACGCTTTTTTCAGTTCTCTAAACAGTCGGAAAAGTCTTTTTCCGGTATAGCCTTCAAGATCTTCGATTCGGTTTGTATCTCCATCATTCATGCCAAAAAACGTCCCTGCATTGGGCTTTTGGGTTTGCTGAATAGCCAGAAGTTTCACGAAGCCTTCACAGAGCACGGAGATTCTTCTCCGAATCTGTTTATCTTCTCAGCAATTTCAGAACAACGAATTAGATTCGCACGGAGCCAAATCGGATCAATACGGTAGTTGCGGAACGAATATCAGTCGAGTTTATGGCAAGAGGTCTTTGACCAAAGTGTGTTACCGGTGATGACATATGGATCCGAAACGTGATCACTTACGACGGGCCTTATAGGCTCACCGTCACTCATAGAACAATGCAGAGGTGCTATGCTCAGAATATCGTTTCCAGATCGAATCAAAAATGAGATTAACAGAAGAACCAAGATTACCCACGTAGCTCTAAGAATAACTCGTCTAAAGTGGCACTAGACGGCGCACATTGCTCGTGCTAGCGGTGGCCGTTGAGGTCGAAAGGTCCTCGAGTGGCAACCAGGTACTCGGTAGACGCGGCATGGGCGTGCCTCCCACTTGTTGGACTAATGACATAGTCAATATCGTGGGGAGACATGGACCGGTAATCTTGGCTCTCTTTGAGACAGGCCAGTGAGTGTCCATCAGCTAAAAAAAAGAAGTTGAAACGAAAAAAAAAACATATCTAAACAAGTTTAAATTCTAGAAAACATTCTAACATACATTCTAGAAAAGTGTATTAATCGCATATCGGTCTCTATTTATATAAGATCATAAGACATCCATCATTGAGTATTATAATTTGTCATAAGACATATGTTAGTTAATATCGTGGGGAGACATAGACTGGTAAACTTTGCTCTCTTTGGGACAGGCCTGTGGGCGTCCATCAGCTAAAAAAAAGAAGTTGTAACGAAAAAAAAACTTAATCAAGTTTAAATAACATTCCAGAAAAGTGTATTAATCTCATTGCAGTCTTTATTTATATAAGATCGTAAGACATCCATCATCGAGTATTATAATTTGTCATAAGACATATGTTAATTAATATCGTGGGGAGACATAGACCGGTAAACTTTGCTCTCTTTGGGACAGGCTAGTGGGCAATAATCAGCCAAAAAAAGAAGTTAGAACGAAAAAAAAAGAACATTTAATCAAGTTTAAATAACATTCGAGAAAAGTGTATTAATCGTATAGCTGTCTATATTTATACAAGATCATAAGACATCCATCATCGAGTATTATAATTTGTCATAAGACATATGTTAGTTAATATCGTGAGGAGACATAGACCGGTAAACTTTGCTCTCTTTGGAACAGGCCAGTGGGCGTCCATCAGCTTAAAAAAAGGAGTTGAAACAAAAAAAAAACATTTAATCAAGTTTAAATTACATTCCAGAAAAGTGTATTAATCGCATAGCGGTATTTCTAATATAAAAAATTCTCGTGTCACGGTGTTCGAACTTGAACTCCTCCGAAACGGCTTGACCGATTTTTACCAAATTTTACATGCGTATTCAGTATATCTGAGAATCGGCTACTATCTATTTTCCGTACTCCTAAGTGATAAAGGTGGTCCACCCCTAAATTTTATTTCTAATTTTTTAGACAATTTTTTGGGTTTTATTTTATTATGATACAGCATACAAAAATACATACAAACCTAAATTTTCACCCCTCTACGATCAACCCTTATCTTACATTTGTTAATTAAAAACTTTAATTTTTTTTGTAAAACAACGTTTGCGGGATCAGCTAGTATTTATATAAGATCGTAAGACATCCATTATCGAGTATTATAATTTGTCATAAGACATATATACATACTTATATCAATTATAGACAGTCGTGCGAAGTAACAGACGCGTCGCGAGTGCGTTTTCTGCGCTGTTTTGTTGCGTTTCGTGAAAGAGCATCGCTTATTATAGCTCAAGTCCGAGTCGCGTCGTGTTCCAACTGACAAATTATACCGCAGACAATTATTGATGTCGTGCACTGTACACGGATATCATCACTTTTAACAGAACTCTTTCTTCATCATCTCATTCCTGATTCTAGAATCTTCGATGGCCGTAACAATGTCTGTACACTTTAAGATAAAATACGTTTATTTAACATTGGAACTTTTAACAGAACTCTTATTGATCGACCACTTTTGACTCTACTCTTGCAAGATTTTATACTTGTGGAGAAGCATGAAGAAACTCCACAACATGTCTTTTAATAAAATTTTACACAGATTTATACAAATACAGTTTAACAGGTACAGCTTAAATTAAATCAAAACAATCAAGCGGCATCACTGCCAAGGATTCTGGTTATTTAAATATTTGTTTATTATATAACAAGCTTTCTCCGTCAATTTATTTATAAGATGCGTTTTGAATTTTGTTAATGTTAGTCTATTAATATTTTGCGGCGTTTTATCAAGAAATCTGATTCCGTTTATTACAATTATAGAATATTTGCAGTCGAAACATTGGTACTAGGAGATACAATAGAATTTAAATATATTTTTGTGTATATTACAAGATTAGAAAAGGTGACAAGACATAGGTGTAATGTACATTTAAATATACATTTGTACATAGTATTATTGGTAACTATCCTATATACACACAAACATATGTTTGTGTGTGCGTGTGTGTGTGTGTGTTTGTGCGTGGAAATCACGCACGATTCGCTAAAAACTTAATGCAGTAAAAGTAAGAATAGCAGAGAGTTGAATAAGGTGTCTTCAATCCGGGTATTTTGATCTTCTATTAGTCCATTTTTAAGTATATAATAACGCGCATATCAGTAGTTAAAACTTAGCTTAAGAGCTTAAGATTAACAACAAAACAGTTTTTATCCAATTTATAAAAAACCTCCACATAACGGTACTTGTTCAAGCTCACTGAAATAAACCTTATATTAATTTGTGATCCTTATAAAACCGAACCGTTGACATTGATTGAACGGTCCAAAAAGACCGCGGTCGCAGATCGATCTGGCTGTGGCAAAACATGAGTAAACTCAGACAAGCGATGCCATATGTACGGTGTTATTGAAAGGGCATTGTTTATTATGAAGTTTTAACCCTTTGATGGAAAACTGATAACATAAAAGCAAGAAGCTTCGAGAAAACTACCGAAAGTAACTAATAGTGTTGTGGTCTTTCATTCTCTGGACCATTATTTAGTCACACAGCAAAATTGACTTTTTTTTTAAAAGGCCCCCGTTATTGCGCATCTCTCACACAGCCCCATCTTTTTTAAAGACACATTTACAATTTTTTCACGTTCTTCCTTTACTTTTTCTCTAATCTTCTAATACATCCGCCACACAGCGCTAACCTTTACATTTCTGCTTATTTCCATGTCTTTAAAATTCTTTAGGCAGTCTTCTTGTCATGTTTTATCGATGAACAAAATTTCTCGTCACTACCTACAAGATACATAAAAGTTATCGAATAAAATGGCACCTATATGCTATAATTAAATGTATGTAAACTTTAAAAAAAAACAATTCCAATTTTCAAATAAAATTTGAAGAATGTTTCCCTGCAATGTATTATACAGAAAGCTATCGATGTTTCGCTTTGCATCTTGTCTTATCATCGGAACTTTCTAGAAAGCAATACAACGTAAGTAAGAAAAGGACCAATATTTAGCCACTTCCGCACATGCAGTTGACTCTGTGTTTGGCACTAATCGGTGTAACATAACTCCTGAAGATGCCCCGTGGAGGGGTGAAACACGTGTTGAGTAATATGGCGGTGGCGGTTGTGTGATTCGCATTGTTTGCCGCATACGCATTTATCAGCGGGCTGGCGGGCGGTGCACTTTATTGCACGACTACCACTGCATGTGCGGAAGTGGCTAAATATTGGTCCTTTTCTTACTTAGGATGAACTTCCGCGAGGTAACGCCTGATTCCATTAAACAATACAATATATCGGCGCCGAAACTGAAACCACAGTGGAATTAACATTAAACTTGATTACCGCGCTCAGGGACAGGCGCTTAGCCGACCTCGGTCTGAACCTAATCAGTTTATTTTAGTTCACGCGTACACCAGCTATTGATTTCACGCAACTAATGCCAGTGTTTTAAACACCAGCTATATTCGATTGGTGATGAACGCTGTTAGCCGTTCTGGCTTTTACAGCCTCTTTGGACTCAGAGCCCATGTTTCCCAACAAAAAGGTGACGTAAATAAAATAACGTATGAAAAGGAATGGAAGAGAATCTGATGAACAAAAGAAAAAGGTGAAGGATAAAAAATGAAAATGAAAATAAATAAGTTAGTGAAATATTTATTGACAAGATATTGTCCCTGCTTATCTAAGACAGTATGTACAAGAGGTCCATATGGGGGGCCATAAAAAATGCGACTAACACGCATCAGTAGCGATGCTGTCGCTCGTTTCCTAAAGCTTAGTGTTATAATATAGCCGTCGTTAATAGCTTTTCAGTATATATTAGCAATATTATTGTTACAACCAAAACAGAGACTGTGTTTGGCACTAATCGGTGTATCAAACTCCTGAGGATGCCCCGTGGAGGGGTGAAACACGTGTTGAGTGATTAAACAGTGGCAGTTGTGTGATTCATATTGTTTGCCGCATACGCATTTATCAGCGGGCTGGCGGGCGGTGCACTTTGTTGCACGACTACCACTGCATGTGCGGAAGTGGCAAAATATTGATCCTTTTCTTACTCAGGGTGGACTTCCGCAAAAAAACGCCTGATTCCATTAAAAATCACCGTTACACACTTTGAAAAATAAATAACATATAAGCCCCCAGCAAAATGTGATAGGAACATATCATAACCCCGCATAACAACACCAGGATTTTTAACTAATACGGCTTGAGAGTGAAACTCTCTCATTACTATATTAACACATTCCATAGCATGTATGGCGTATATGATCCCCGCTGCACTTTCCGTCTAGGCAATTTGCAGCTATCATTGAAAAACAAAGTATTCTTAAACAAATGAATTGTAGGCTCGAATATAGATAACTTCACGTAATTAAAATTTATAACTTTTTTTCCGCTAATCATAGCTTTGCAATATAGAAGTGTAAAGCATACGCCTTAAACAACTTTTTTTTAGTTTTTAAATTGTGGGTCGTATACCATTCAGGTCGCCCCACGCGGCCTGAATGGAAAATCTTCAAAAATTGCAGCGGCACGGAACGTGTTAAGAACATTTTTGAAGGCGATCATAAAAAAGTCGACTGAGTTTATAGGCTTTTCTCTGATTGGAACTTCTCGTAGATTTGTACGGCTCTGTTTTTGGGACTCCTCGTACCCCCTTACCATAAAATAACAGGGATCTTTTTTACAATTTTTTTTTACGTAATGTTTTATTTTCCTTTTCATCTTACATCCATCTTACATACTACACCAATACCTCACTTTGCGTCGTGGTTACGTTCCAAAAAAACACGACGCAAATTGAAACGCCGCATAGTGAATTAAGATTTTCTATAGCAAGCTATGTAAAGATCGAAGATAGGTTCCAGGGTCACGAAAATACTACTTTTTAAAAGAAAATTAAACGAAGTAAACATTTAAAAAACAAAAATAATACAACTCTGCCAATAAATAAATTCGAAAAATATTTACCTTTCTTGTAACCAGAAACAACACGTAAAAACTTATATAAATTTATTATTCTCTATTTAAAAAAAGCACAACACACTTCATTACAACACACTACGTAATTGAAATTGAACTCTTAATATTAGCAAAACAAAGTGAAAATAAAACTGTATTCAAATTGCGTGATTTTTAGATAGAAAGGGAATCCCCGAGTTTTGATGGCATGGCACAATTAGAAACAAGTGTTGCAGTCTTTTGGAAAAAAAAATTTAAAAAAAATTAAAGACTCGACCCATAACAACGCAACCTTGAAAATCTAACGACGCAGTGAAAATTATTACTAATTAAGCAGCGACGCAACTTCGAAAAAAACGCAAAACGAAACGTCGCAAAGCGAGGTATTGGTGTATTCGTTCTTTTTTCTTTTCACATCATCTTTCATTCCCTCCCATTCCATTTCTATCCATTCATACATCGCCTCACTTTTATCACCTCCTTGATTCTATATTTACATTTATTACTTTATTTCTTTGGTTTTTGACACTTATCTTATTTAATTTCTCACTGGCCATATCTAATAGATTCAGACGTTACTTTGCGGAAGTCCATGCTAAGTAAGAAAGGGACTAATAAATACCTACTAATATATAGCATAGCGGAAGTAGCTAGGTATGTATTGGTCCCTTTCTTACTTCTTACTGACCCCTATCAAAGATTCGATTTTCAAATTTTATCACAATTTAAGTTTAGCTACGAATATTTGATTTTGAAGTTTTAGCCCAAAGAAAGCCATAATCTAAATATACTTGTAAAGGGATGTACTACAATAGCCACGTATGGCAGGCGTGAAAATAGAAAGCTATGCGTTACGTTACACTTAAATGTCGACCCACGTTCGACCTTCACTTTTACTCTTTTGCTACAACAATAATTTTTTGAGCTTTGATAACCCAAAGGTTAAAAACTGTAAGGTCAATGGTTTAATTTATTCATTCATATATTGTTCACATAGGGTCATTTATAGAGTTTAAGTTAAACTTTACGTATTCTATAAACTTTCAATGTCAAGCTAAGTGTTTAAGATGTCTTTTTGTATTGTTAACTGGTTATTAATTGTTTTAATAATTAAACTTTGACGTGGAGCCACCACGAACTAACAGATGACGCCACAGAATAATTAAAATTCTGACTTGCGGTGTACTATAAAACTAGGCTGGGGTTTTGGTTCAAATAAATAAAATAAACAAATCGGTTAGTAGCAAACAGGTAAGCCGGAAGCAAGGAAGTTAGTTGCTTGAGGAATTAAATCCTACGGTCTGCATTATTTCATTTAATACCCGATAAGATATTTAATGGAATCAGGCGTTACCTCGCGGAAGTCACTCCTAAGTAAGAAAAGGACCAATATTTAGCCACCTCTGCACATGCAGTGGTCGGTGTAACATAACTCCTGAAGATGCCCCGTGGAGGGGCGAAACACGTGTTGAGTAATTTGGCGGTAGCGGTTGTGTGATTCGCATTGTTTGCCGCATACGCATTTATCAGCGGGCTGGCGGGCGGTGTACTTTATTGCACGACTGCCACTGCATGTGCGGAGGTGGCTAAATATTGGTACATTTCTTAGCCAATAAGATCACTCCTATTCAATTAACAAATGAGACGTGTACACTGTAAACAGAAAGTAGCAACCTCTAACTGGTGCAACATCGGTGCGCCTTCCGCTGGGCAGACGACGACATAGTCTAGGTAACAAATAGCACAAGACCTATCATCGTGGTGTTTTTTATCGGCAAAAAAAAATAAGATTGGAAAAAGCTTTTAAAGCAGAGTTCCCCAAACTTTTTTGTGTCGTAGACTCCTTGCCATGTTTTTCCGTGTTGAGTAGACTCACTACTTACCTGATATTGATTTCCTGTAAATTTCTAACTGTAGTGAAGTTTAATGTTAAAAACTTAAAGTAAAAACACATGTTAATTTATACATTTATTAATTGAATTTAAATTAAAACTACTCAAAATAAAAATTTGTATCTACTATACCAACTAAACCAATCTGTTATACCAACATCCTACAACTTACACAATTTTATAAACATATATAATATTATTTTTTACTTCATAGGTACTTTTAAAAATAATGTGAATGTTTTGATATTGTAAGATAGTATGATGTAAGTAAATAGGTACTATCAGTGTATGTGTTGAGATCCACTATCGTGGACCCACATTTTCATTTCATGGACCCCCAATTTTTTTTTCGCTGACGTAGACCCCTTACAGGTTGTCATAGACCCCTAGGGGTCGATATAGAGAACCTTGGGAATCACTGCTTTAAAGGTTCTTTTTGCTGAAAAATTAATTATTACACTCACCCTTTTAAAGCCTTTACTCCTATAACCGACCACCCTGTATATCCCTGTTATCATAGAGGAAAGTATATTGCGCTAATTTCTACACAGATATAACTTTTTGCTTAACATTGAGTTATCAGGACCAATGACCTTCCGGAACCCAAAAAAGGACGTACAAGTTTGTTCAGGGACGTGGGACGATAAAATTGATATAAGCAAACCAAATCGATTACTGTTTGTAGGTTGAGGAACCTTTGACAATTCTATGGTATAGGTGTTAGTTTGTGGTAGAGTTACCAAGACAAGTAGAAGGTTTTTTTTTTGATCCTCTCGTACCCCCTATCTGGTGTGGGACAGGGACTTTTTATTTACATTTATTTAATTTTTTCACATCCATTTTTTTTATTTTCTTTCTATTCTTTCATACTTCATATTATCTTTCATTCATTTTTCTTTCCACAATTCCACTGTCTTTCCCTTTCGCTCTGTATCGCCTTTCATTCGTTCCTCATTACTTTTACATTTTACTTATATTGTATTATTATTCTATATCACTTTATTACTTTTCCTTGTCAGTCTTATTTGTTTGCAATTTTTTTATTTTTGTTTTTTACATTTTGGCTTTTATTTATCTCAATTACATTAAAAAAAATAAAAGCCAATAAAGGTCCCAGGTCTCGGGGTAAATCCAGTCTGGCCAAGCTGATCTAAATTGGCGTCATGTCCAATACAAACTAGACTGATCAAACCAAATTTTAAAAAAGTAGAAGGGTTGACCAACCTTGAAGTTACCGCCGTTGAGCCAGGCGACGACCGCGTCGATCAGCTGTGCGGCGATATCGTGGGTGAGCTCGGGTTCACGCCGCACCAGCGCCACCAGCTGTTCCCCCAGTTGCTGCCTCAGCCGCAGGTCCGGTCGGCTGAGCAGCGGCAGCGCCGCCTCCAGCGACCCCGGCTGGGGGTAATGTGCCATCTGTTCAACATAAACATAAATTGTAAATCCAAATTTTTTAAAATATCTCCAACCATGTGAAAAATTAGTACAAATGATTAATTCTATCTTGTTTTTTTTTTTTAAATAAAACCTTTTAAATGTCATCAAAACTAGCCAGATACAAAAAGTACAGCGATTATTTTATTACAAGTTCATATTCCGTTTGCAAAAAAAACTTTCTTCTAGCTAATATTTTAAATCAAAATATCTAGGTAGTAAGCTACCGTTTCGGAATGCTGATCTGCTAGGAGCTGACCAGAAACTCAAAGTCTCGAAGAGCGGCCAGTACTCCCCACCCCTCTACCTCTCGTCTCGCCGCGTACATACCAAAGGCACGGTACAGCGGTCTCGGTAGACCACATCTATTATTCCTCATAATTCAAAATTTACTCTGAACGATTTCCCTATAAATTGTTTTCATATACAGGTTTCCTTTCCATGTTATAAAATGTAGAAAGTGATCACTATTAAATATATTACATTTATTTATTTTTAAAATTGAAAACGACAGACCAACATCTTCCGACAATACCGTAAAGTTTACAGCGACAGATAGCAAACAATAATTAATTTTGATACGTAGTAATACAAATATTTATTACGTAATTTATAATTTCTTCAAATCTATTTTTGGATATGATGCATCTTACATTAATTGACAGCAAATGAGCAATATATCGAATATGAAATGAGAAGATTCACAGAGGAACCAAGATCGTTGACGTAGCTCGAAGAATTGCTCTTTCGAAGTGGCAGTAGGTGTGGCACATCGCTCGTGCCGTTTGGACCGTAAGGTTCTCGACCACGAGCCGGTAACAAAGTGTGGACCGACATTCAATGGAATCAGGCGTTACCTTGCGGAAGTCCATCCTAAGTAAGAAAAGGACCAATATTTAGCCACTTCCGCACATGCAGTGGTAGTCGTGCAAAAAATGCCAAACACAGAGTCTATCAGACTCTGTGTTTGGCACTAATCGGTGTAACATAACTCCTGAAGATTCCCCGTGGAGGGGTGAAACACGTGTTGAGTGATTTGGCGGTGGCGGTTGTGTGATTCGCATTACTTGCCGCATACGCATTTATCAGCGGGCTGGCGGGCGGTGCACTTTGTTGCACGATTACCACTGCATGTGCGGAAGTGGCTAAATATTGGTCCTTTTCTTTCTTACATAGTTATAGTTGCAGAAAGTAACTGGACGCAGGCAGTATTTTCACCACTTCAAACCTTCATCTACAACCAATTATCCTGTATTATTAACCAGTACAAATCATATTTAATATCTAATATATAAAATTTCCATGTCACAGTGTTAGTTACCGTACTCCTGCGAAACGGCTTGATCGATTTTTACCAAATTCTATATGCGTATTCAGTAGGTCTGAGAATCGGCTTCTATATATTTTCCATACCCCTAAGTGATAAGTGTTGTTCACCATTAAAAATTTTTTTTTGATTTTTTGACAAAATTTTTTGTTTTTTTATGATACAGCATACAAAAATACATACAACCTTAAATTTCCACCCCTTTACGATCAACCGTTATTTTTTATTTTAAATTAAAAACATAATTTTTTTTTGCTAAACAAGGTTTGCGGAATCAGCTAGTATTTATATAAAAATCGCTGTGAATTTATATTTTCTATCATAATTACAGGCAAGTAACTTGTGGTACTACGTAATATAATCATTCGCACAGCGAGTTTTTTGATAAACTTTGATTCGAATCACATTCCTTGAAGGTCTATAACACTGAGGTAGTCAAGGCATAATAATAAAAAATATGAATAAATTACTAGAATTAAAAAATCCCTATCCCACACGAGATAGGGGAACGAGAGGTCCCCAACAGGGGGGACCAATAACAAAAAAAAAGGTAGTCCAGGCAAACATGGAGCCGTTCGTCCTATTTGCAGTTCTAGCAAATCTGATGGCACGCAAACAAATGATTGACGCGCGGACGTGTTTAGCGGCCATTGTTATGTTAAATATGCATCCACTAGTGTACGGGCCGAGCGCTGCAAGTCGCATTCGCGACTACACGGGTCAATGAACCTTGTAAATTTAATTTATCCCGCTCTAAATTATCATAATTACATATAAAAGAGTTTAATTAGACCTTAGATAAGTATTGCTATTTAATTGACAAACAGAACAATATAAATTATTGTTAGTTTTGAAAGAAAAACTTGTTATAACTTTCTCTAAACTTCATTAGTAAAAACTTTTTTGTGGACAACTGTTATTGTCATTCTAACCCATAGATGCCCGCTCCAAGGTTCAAGCATCCACTCCATTAGTGCCAGACACTGTGTTTGGCACTAATCGGTGTAACATAACTCCTGAAGATGCCCCGTGAAGGGGTGAAACACGTGTTGAGTAATTTGGTGGTGGCGGTTGTGTGATTCGCATTCGCATGACTACCACTGCATGTGCGGAAGTGGCTAAATATTGGACCTTTGCTTACTAAAGACCTTTGTCTTCAAACATTACTGTATTTTGTAGTTAATATATATTTAAAGTATATATATCTTAGTAAATTTGTTTTGTCGGCACTGCGTGATAATGCAAAATCATATTTAACTTTATTCTTCCTTCAAATTTTAAATTAAAAAAACGAACTGTTTTGTAAAGAATAGTTATTAAGGGCGATTGGCTATAGGTGTAAAAGCTGTAAATGTGCGAATTTTTAAATAGCATATATATTGCTAATTCTTCTTTTTATTTTTAGCTGATGAACGCTCGCTGCAAAGCATACCTTTCCCACAAAGATCGCCACCATTGTCGGTTTTGCACTGGCCGCATCCAGATCCTACATCGTTTGTCCACATAGTGGGAGGCCCACGCATACCACGTCTATTGGCTCGCGGTCGCCACTACAGAATCTTGACACTACATATATTATACAGCTAATTAATAAAAATAATATTTTATTAAAAAGCGCTAGAAACCGTATTACTGCATATTAAAATTGAATATTGTTTACTATATGTCCCTGCAGATTATACTGCCAAAGACATTGGCCTGTTGCATTCAAATAAAAAAAAATATTGTAACGAATTTCAAAGTAGTCCCTTTATACGTGATGATTTTAAGTTACACATCTAACTAATTATACAGGATATCTTTGATATTTACAATCGACATATCTGTTATTTTATATTAACACTACATTAGTTTTACTGGCAATGAATAGAAATGCAGAATCACATTAGACTGTATTTTATCTATCTGAAGTAATTTGTAATTAATATATAAATGTTTAACCTAATTATCGGCTTTAGTAATTATTTTACAAAGCATATAGACAAACTGGCCACGTCCTTCGATTCATTTAACCCTTTCGCTGCGAACAGCGCCTTTTGGCGCTCGACTATTGACACTTATTCTTAGCGAACAGCGCCTTTTGGCGCTCGGATATAGACGCTTTCTCACAGCGAACACCGCCTTCTGGCGCCGTACATTTGTTTTACAATATCGTGTAACAAACATCAACGCTACAGCTGCACACGCTTCCTGTGCGGCTCTTTTGTCACATAACCAAATACATGTCGTTCGTAGACACGTATTTGGTTATGTGACATATATACATATATATATGTATATATGTCACATATATATGACATATATATCGCGTCGGCCGCTGCGAAAGTAACTCATTTTTAGGCGCTCCGCAACGAGAGGGTTAAGCTGTACAATGAGAGTACGAGAACAACTTTTATTCGCGTCGTAAAAAAACGCCTAAAAATACTCAAATAGGACACACGCCGGACGTCGCTTGTTCTGATTACCAGTCGCCCCAGTTACAGCTACATTTTGCCGTTCATTGGTTTTATTATTTTATTTATTTATTTACTTTATTCGAGATAGACAGTAACAAAAGGCAGTAAGAAAGTACAAACTTAGAAAAATAAAATTAGTTACAGTTGTTACCTTATAACTATCTCACTGAGAACATATAATGATTTATAGTCAAACAATGAAAAAAAAACAAATAAAAACATTACTAAACAGTGATCAAAGACTATGGTTTATATATTTATATTGTTTGTTTATATATTAATATTATGGTTTAAATTGCGTTGTATGTACTAAATAATTTCGAACAAAATTGTTTTTTAAAAGATACAAGAGAGCACGAGAATATATCAATATCACTAACATATGAATTGTGGAGATCACACATTCTGTATAAGGGTGCACGTTTACCGATATTTGTGTTAGTCGTTAATAAAAAAAAGTGAGATCTAGAACGCGTTCTTGCTGCAGGAATTCGAAAGTTAATTTTAC
Organism: Battus philenor; assembly: GCF_028537555.1. NCBI lineage: Eukaryota > Metazoa > Arthropoda > Insecta > Lepidoptera > Papilionidae > Battus > Battus philenor. The sequence continues at coordinate 12,715,027 of NW_027181683.1, forward strand.
TAAACAAATGATTCTGTGGAGATCTCTAGTAATTATAAAATATAAACCCGGAATATGACGTCACGACTGACGTGCGCTGCCAATCGAACGATTCAACCTGCGTCGTCGCTTTATGTAAAATATTTCACCGCGTTCGCCTTGAACGACTAATACGGGGAAACGCGACGCTCTAAGGACATCGTGTAAGGATAAGAGCTATTAAATGTCTCAATATAAAGTTTATATTCATTATGATCTGTGCGTGAACGATACAAATGTTACTATCTATTGGAGTTACGTAAATGATACTCTGGCTCTTATATATTCAGTGTTAATGCCAAATTTTGTATATCTAAGACTCGACTTCATAGATTTTTTTTTATTTATGACCGGACTCTCATTCTACTCAAGTGGTATTTGCAGAATTCGCGGGTTTGAAGTGGCAGCAAGATCGGGGGCTCCGGGGCAGCATCAGCTTGGGCCGTTAATGACTATTTCGCCGGATTGGAAGGCCACTGACCTCTTGGATCCTTTCCGTGAATGCTCCATGAAGTGACTAAGCTCAAGGGCACCCACTAGTGGTACTCCGTTTGGGTTGCTTCTCGTAGGTAATGCCCGCTTAACATTCCGACACTATTACTTGACTAGTATCACTAATACTACTTCAGAAAACATAAGCGCTGGAAGAAATGGCGGAAGAAACTCCGGCAACGCTTCTTTTTGCTGGCGTTCTTTGTAACTTCACCGAGTTAGTCAGTCAATCTTTCTATAGCCAATGAACACCCTTTTACAATACGATATCTAATGTTTACAAAGCTCCTACTGCGATATAGCAAATTGTCATAGAAAATTCGTGGACCAGAATTTCTCCTTCTTCTTTTCAGTTGATGGACGCCCACTGCAAGACATAGGCCTCTCTTAAAGGTCGCCACGATGACCGGTACTGCGCTGCCCGAATTCAGCGAACTCAACTATGTCGACAGTCCACCTAGTGGGAAACCTGCCCACGCCGCCTCTACCAGCTCGTGTTGTCCACACCTTTCAGCCCCGACGGCCATCGGTTGCACGTGCGATGCGCCCAAACTATAAATGACTTCGTAGATGACACATCTTCGAAATGATGCGTTCGTCATCAGCCTATTTCAATGTCAATTAAATACGTCATACGTCATTTTATACAAGCATGTCTAGTCCTGCTGATTTTGCTCTCGTCTATTCTTCTAAGTATTCATACATGAATAAAGATATTACACCTGTATCAAAAATAAATTGGGTCAGCTATGAACCAGCAAATCTTTGGATAGATAGGGGGTACGAGAGGCCCCCACTAGCGGGGGCCATTTAAAAAAAAAGCAAATCTTTGGTTGGACCCTTCGATTTGTAACAACACCAACTGGCCACGTTCGCTCGTTGTCGACCCCGCAAACTGACGTACCGTATGAAGCAGATAAACGAAGGTTCCCAAGAACCAAGGATGAATTTTTATAGTTCATAGACCCTTCCGCACCGTGAACTCATGTCAGATGAAGCTGTAAAAGCCTTAGAACTAGCTGCTTTAACTTCTCCGATACAGTACAGTACAGTAGAGTTCTTGCGTAGTCTCTACTCTCAACTATAAAGAAAACTTCTCTACTATAGATTGAGAAAAGCACTTCAATGATACAACGGATCACTTATCATCTGACATACACAACTCTTTTTACGTCTATTCATCATCACAGCCGATAGACTCCAACTTAAGCCTTTGGTCTACCTCTAAGGTGGCCACGATGACCGATCTTGCACTGTCCACATCTGTAACTTAGAAAAGGACTAATATATAGCTACACCGAACTCGTTGTTTGGCACTGGTAGAAGTAACATTACTCCTGAGGATGCCCCGTGGAGGGGTGAAACACGTGTTGAGTGAATTTACGGTGGTAGTTGTGTAATTCGCATTGTTTGCCGCACGCGCATTTATTGCGGTCTGGCGGGCGATGCACTTCATTGCACGACTACTGCTACATAGCGGAAGTAGCTATATATTAGTCATTTTCTTACTTAGGATGGACTTCCGTAAAGTAGCGCCTGAATCCACTAGACATATCTGTAACGTCTCGTGGTCGCCACACGAGAACCTTTCGAACCCAATGACCGTTTATTATTGCACGAGCTATGTACTCCGCATACTGCCACTTTAGACACGTTACGTCTATAACTAATAACAATTAGCAGCAACTCACCGTTATATTCTATTTATCCGCGAACCGAATAGAGCAGTTCCACCTCAGGCTCGTAACCGATTGTCCAGGTAACTGTCATCGCACAAAGACACCGCCACCTTCACAGCATCAGCGTCACTCACTCAACACTACAAAGTTCACAAACACCACTTCACTAACGCAAATCACCTTAACATTTTAGTTCGAAAGTTCAAAATTATTTTCGCACTGTTAAAGAAAGCCTTTGTGATATTTTAAGTAAATTCTATGTCATGTGCTAAGAAGTGAAGATATGTTGACGTAAAGTACAAAAATATGTTTTTACTCGGAGACGACACCGTGAGTTTCGGAGGTAGCGTGATCAACGCATATCCTGGGAGATACCGTGGACCCTGGGAATGCGCAGAGGGCGACCACCGAAGGGTTTTTATTTGGTAGAATCTCACATAACCCTGTCATCCCCCTACAGGCAGAGTATATGGACTCCCAAAAGATTCCCAAAGAAGCCCCTCGTGGGAGTGGAGAACCGTCTCCAGATATTTCCGTGTCAGTAATGGGCCCTTAGGGAGTTTAACTTGGTAGGAATTCCACAAAACCCTGTTCTCTCCCATTCAGGTTCCCCCCTTGTTAGGAATAAAGGATAGGCATTTATCAGCGGGCTGGCGGGCGGTGCACTTTGTTGCACGACTACCACTGCATGCGAGGAGTGGCTAATAAAGGTAATTACCAGTTTTCGCAATTTGGAATTAGAATTGTTTGCAAAAGCTAATATTAAACCAATAAGAGATTTATTATAGTAACATTCACGGATTCTCAAAGCCAGAGTTTCCCAATGTGAGGTTTACATCTAACGGGGAGGCAATTTGATTGTTAAGGGAAGCGATCTGAAAATTTCCCGACACGGTAGATGGACCCTTTGGCTTTAATTAAAAATTACGTATTACATAGAGTGGCGTAAGAATTTTAAAAAGGCTTAGATGGGGCATACCATAAAATAAGTTTGGGAAACACTCTTCTACATACAGGTAGTATATACTTATGGGAATTTTTTAAATAAACAAAGCCTCCTCAAATGGTTCCCGTTACCAGCCTAGTCTAATACTTTAAAGAAGTAGTAAGTTATGCTCTACTTACTACCGCTTCACGAAGCTACATCAGAAGTGAGCAGGAGGAATGTGGAACAAAAGTGGAAGCACCAGTCTATTCTTCCGTGGCGGAAGATGTGGAAGGAGAAGATTGTTGGTATTTTGATATACCGCTCTCTTTACACCCAGCAACTAGACGGGACCTCACTGCGGCGGTAGTGGAACTCTGGTTATTAATTACCCTCACCACCAGATCCGCTTCATGGGGCTAAAGAGGGTCTGTTCTTGAGGATACTTGCTCTCTTGTTCCTCATGCCTCTGGATGATGGACTCTTAGGAGTAGACCCTTATCAACTTGGATGGAGAAATCGAGAAATAACTTGCGCTAGGTTGAAAAAGAACATATGGTGGGATCGAAATCCGGCATAAAAACCTTAAGGCATTGTTATCTCAGAGATAGGTAAAGCCGCTGTGATATTCTTGCGGGGTTAACAATCTTTACTTAATAAACATTTTTAGATCGTCTTTGATAACGCATGATAACAAATTATCGATTTGTAATCATTCCTAGAATTACTTTCTTGGAGTTTTTAAATTAAAAACAAAAAAATTAAAATGTTTTCTGTCTATTATACACCCACTCAAGTACTCTCCAATGACACCCCAACGCCCTGGTTCACCGAAAATACCGGATAAACCGCGAATAAACTACTTACTACTACGAAACCGCTATATCGCGTTATAGGAATGCGACGAAAGGTGGGGGCCGAAGAAGACATAATCATCGGAACAAATCGACTGATACTCTTTTCGGCCGTCTCGTCTCACTCTTATATGGATTAGGTAGACCCTCCAAGAACTGATTAGGCTCAAAAGCCGCATCAAGATGTCGTCTTAGACTTTCACTAATCGATAATACCTGTTTAATAGTCCAACTCAAGGGCACAAGAGAGAGAATGACCTCCACTTGGTCATTATTGCCTGGTACCACCAAATTTGGCGAAGGATGGAAAGCGATACATAGAAGGTATATAAATAAAAGCAAAAAAAGAAGGAAATAAAATGTGAATAAAAAAGATAGAATGCCAGATATTACGACGGAGGAAAAGAGAAAAATAAATAAAATTAAATTTTTGCTAAATTTTAGTTAATGCTTTACTACCATTTCCGAAAGCATTAAGGCTGGGGGTGAAGATATCTCGTGACAGTTTACATATATAATAAAAATCGGTAAAAAAACTTTTAAATTAAACGGTTTTATTTGATACCCATATTGTGGTGGTTGTGGAAAAATATATACCTAGTCCGCCATATTGGAACGGCGTCCATCTTGAATTTTAAATTTTGACATAATCATCGTGTTTTACTAGTATAGCCCTTACATTTGATACCCATATTGAGGGGGTTAAGGAAAAATATGTAATCCACCATTTTGTATCGGCGGCCATCTTAGATTTATAATGTTATTGATTTTATTATATTGTATTGTCATCTAAATTAAATGTGTGTACCAAATTTCAGATCAATCTGACAACGGGAAGGTGCTTAAATTTCAATTTCTAATTTTGACCCAAATAAATAAATAAATTCCGTACGGGTCGAACTAAATAAAACCGTTTAAAAAGACAATTACTGTCAAACAAAAATCACGTTCACCGTATAGACAGAGCCGTGCGCAAAAACTAGTATTAGAGTAGCAAATGATTTATACGTCTCATCAATTAGACATCTCCGATCGATCCAATTGTCCCGAGTGCCGGCCTGGAACAATGGATATGACTTTGGACCGTGACTGCAAAGCGGTCTTTACACACGTTGTACTTATATCGAACTCATACAGCGTGCGATGAGCAGCCGTTGCTATATATATATATACGAAGTACTCGCTTTTTGCTTCCATAGGTTTTGCAACTTCTTGCTCAATAGTCCAGTTCTTATTTTGGACAGATATAGTCAAACATTAGATTTCGTAGTTTTTTTCAGCACATAAACAACAAGTCCTAGGCCTCATCTAAAGATATCTAGAATGGGGAAGACGTACCATAATCGCCACGCTTGTTATATATATATATATATATATATATATATATATATATATATACTAAGACGCGATCACACAGGTTGCGGGTTTCATTTTCGGTGTAGTCTTATATAAAATCACACTTGGTGCATTGCCACTGGTCAGACAATTTTCCAGCTTGGGCAGCAACGTTCTCTATGATACACTGCGATCGCCAACCCGTCTACCATACATGGCGATTGTGGTATATCTCCACATAGAGGTGTTTGGGGGAAGCCTGTGGCTTGCAGTGCTCGTCTGTTAGTGGAAACGAAGATTGTTATCTATTAACGCAATCATAGCAAAAGCCTTATGCATTTACTTTTGGATTCCTTGCTTTTAGCTGATTCATGACACTATTTTTCAAAGTAAGAAAAGGACCAATATTTAGCCACTTCCGCATATAAAATAAATTAAATATTGGTCCTTTTCTTACTTAAGATGGACTTCCGCAAAATAACGCCTGATTCCATTAAATAGTATTTTTCAACACCACGATAATCTGTAGTCGGCATTATTTTAACAAAAGAACGAAAACCTACCAATTCCCATGACATTAAAGTTTATATTTTCAGTGTAATATAATCTGTGGTGGCGTTAATACATAATTTCCTTTACATGTTATTTGTAACATCTGCTATTTTTTAGCAACGCTATAAATAGCATCAAAGCAGCATAGCTGGCTGTGTGCGCAGGCTAAGCGATCCGAATAATCCCACAACGGTAGAAGGCATTTGTATGCGAGCCGCACACAAGCGAACACGGATTTCTATCAAACTTTCGCTGCTAGGTCGATCGGAGCTTAGCTTTAGACATCGCTACATCAAGTGTTGACTATCCGGTTCATTACACTTACAAATATACCTTATTCTAAATTTTAAAATTTTCGCAAACATTTTTTTGTTACACATGAGCAACAACGCCCTCTATAACGACGGTAGATTAATTAAAAGTTATTTTTAATACAACAATGATGATATGAGGGATATCATCATGCCGCTGGACTACTGTTCTTTTCTATGAGATTTAGGAAAAAGCGCGGTCCATAGATATAGAATATAAAAAAAGGTTTTCATTCTAATTTTGACAGGGATGGGGGTTAGAACCTATACAAGGCCTCTCCCAAAGATTGCCACAATGCTGCAAACATTCAACGTCTGCCTGCGACCTTCACTATGCCGTACCTGGTGAAAAAACTACCTATCGCCACTCGAGAACCCTTCAGCCCCAACGGCCCTTGACCACGCGCTCTTAAAAGGGAGTACAATTATGTACAAATGAAGACTATATTATAAACTACAAATGTGCTTATTTAAATCAAACTAGGAATCAGACACCAGTCGTCAGATGTCCACTGCTGGTTGTAGACCTTCCCCAATGATATTCAATAAAACCAGGTGGAAGCGGTTTGCATCTAGCGTCTTCCGAGAACTTCAATAAGATCGTCAATCCACTTTATTGGATGTCCTTCACTAGGCATTACAGCCTGTGGTATCCACAACCTTAAGGCTCGAGACCATGTTTCACATTATCGCCAGCTGTTCTGAGTTTGAAGGACTCGGAAAGTTGAAGAGAAAAAAGATGAAGAAGACCAACAAGACCATTCCTCGGAACTAGAGCAAGGACTAAAATAAATAGGCAAAAAAAAATTACACCCGCATTTCAACGTTCCCCCGTCCCAAACGAGGCAGCTGGAACGAGGAAATTAAAAAAAAAACCTTAAGGTTCTAGCAGCCATTTACTTTGTGGACCTCGTATGCCTTGCTCAACAAATGTAAACCCTAACTGAAATTTCTTTACATTCGACGCAAGCTTTATGTGGTTGTCAATCCTTTAGTTGATTTAGAGAAACACTAATGTATTAGAAAGTGTATTAACTTCCGGATAATGCTCAGATTGTGAAAATCTCACAATTGTTTAGTGACACGGATGGAGGTCGGAAAGATGCGTCGTAATGTAGGTCGTTATATGGGGCGTGCCTTGTGCGTCGTGCTTCAAGGCATGCTATAGACCAGTGATTCCCAAAGTGGTCTATATCGACCTCTAAGGGTCTATGACAACCTGCAAGGGGTCTATGTCAGCGAAAAAAAAATTAGGGGTCCATGAATGGAAATGGGGGTCACAACACATACACTGATAGTAACTATTTACTTACATCATACTATCTTATAATATCAAAACATTTACATTGTTTATAAAAGTACCTATGAAGTAAAAAAATTATGATATATGTTTATAAAATTGTGTAAGTTGTAGGATGTTGGTATTCGCTTTGTGGTCGCAATACATTTCGAACTTGTAAAAACCTGAGAGTCGCAATCTCGTGTTTATTTAATATTACGTATATTTTACATAACAGATACAAAATTTTATTCTGAGTAGTTTTAATTTAAATTCAATTAATAAATGTATAAATTAACATGTGTTTTACTTTAAGTTTATAACACTAAACTTCACTACAGTTAGAAATTTACAGGAAATCAATATCAGGTAAGTAAGTCTACCCAACACGGAATAACATGGCAAGGAGTCTACGACACAAAAAAGTTCGGGGAACTCTGCTATAGACGAAACAATACACCGTTTAATGCACCTAGCATTAAAAAGCTAAAAATATTAATATTTACAATTGTTACATTATCATCACAAAATGTATCTACATCGCCGTTTCAGGGGATATATCATAATCGCCACGCTTGGCTGGCGAACAGCGATCGCAGTGTGGTATTATGGTATATAGAGGTCGCTGCTGCTGTCAATTTTCTGGAAATTTCTTTATGAGCATTAACAATCCTATATAATTAATGCACAAATAGTTAATTATATAAAATTATATCCCGGGAACTGAACCCGCGACCTACGATCGCAAGTCCTCAGCTCTCTGCCGTTGGGCTCCTGTTCTTTTAATATGGTCTTCCTGACAAGATTTAAAAAAACGCAGTCCATCGATGTAGAATAAAAAAAGTTTTTTATTCTAATTTTGTCGGGGGCGGGGGGGGGGGTAGATAATAACCATCTATTTTGGTTCTGTCCGTCATAGTGCATAACTGTTATCAAGTAGCGATTATTTATAACAAAATAGATTTTTTTGTTTTATTACGCGCAATACAAGATATAGCCTCCTCCGCCAATGTAAGACCGGTCATTGTGGCGATCTTTAGGGGGAAGCCTATGCCTTTCTGAGGATATCTATCAGCTGATACGAATGAATGAATGGAATAATGTTCATTAACCTGTCATCTGCCTATGGACATATTTGCCTGCAACACCTGAGTACCTAAGGGTCAGATCTGCCTGAAAATAAGTTGGCTAAATTATATCAAATCACTTTAAAAATACAGTTAAAAATCATTTGTCTTGGATGTACTTAGATTATGATTAAAAGGAATAGTATTTCATTCATCATTTTAAATAAAATTCATTCCTAACACTCTTGCCAATCAATGAAAGGATAAGAGTTTTACATGTAGTTTATCTCTCAGAGCATACTTGCTCCCAATAAGGACACCAATGGCTCAGTAGGTCTTCAATTTATATTCACATGAGTCACCTTAGACTGTACTGTAATGACATTAAACCGACCATTGTTACAAGGAGAATGTTCAATAAGGCTGGCCGAAAAATTATTTATCATTCAAGTTACATTCCACATGACCTACTACTTTGCAATGGGATGATACATGTAGGGTGGATTCTTCGTCTTCATCTTATATTCCTCTGTATCATGCGAACAATATACAGACTTAGCAGATGTGTGGAATAATATTGCCTAGTGTAAATACTCCATTAAGTATATCTTTACATTTAATTGGCACTTTATTCAAAGTATTATGATCCAAATGTGTCTGAAGAATTGTCATCTGCAAGTGACTTTACAATCTCACTACACTATGTTAATTTTTAAGTACTCATATAATTCAAGGCCATGGCGATAAATTCTATGTGTACAACATAGAATTTATCGCCATGGCATTTTAAAACCTTTATATAAAATGGCTAATTATATCCATACTTGTTAGTGCTTTTTCTGTCCATGCATCATTAAGGCATCTGTGTAACATTCAAAAGAACAGGTTTAAAGCCAGCAGAATATTAAAATGTACATAAAAAAGTAAAATGGACATCAAATTATAAATAAACTATAGAAAATAAATCTGATACTCAAATTACTGAAAAAACCTCTTTAGTTTTTTCCTGTATATACAATATACTTAACAATTTAAAAACTACAAATTATTTTAGTAAATAACTTGACATAATTTTCTCATCAAAATATATCAATTTTTATCTCCTAGGCAATCAATCATACATGCTTAATGACTTATTAAACTTTAGGTACAGCAATGATGTTTCTTACTAAAATATTAGTCATTTTTATAACCAGCCATACATAACACATATACACTATGGAAAAAGAGATTTATTTTAAGTCATTGTTGACCTCAAAAATCAAATTTCCTTTTTGTCAATTTCTTCAAAACTGATTTTGACCCCGATAGGTTGACATCAACTACTTTAAGGAACACTACTAATTAAATATTGCATGAATATAAATTGTTTTATTTTGAGGGCCCACAATGTAAGTCTGGACTTATGAAAAATATATTTATAACTTGAGTTAGATCAACTTTAACTGTTCAATACAGAACATAAATTTACAGGTTTAGTTTCAAGTTTAACTTTAAAATACCAACATTCTAGTGGTAATTTTTAGACATTTTGCTGCGACATTTTCTCACATATTTTCTTATTTTTGGCATGTATTTTTTTGGATTTATATATTAAAAAAATAATACCACCAATTTTTTTTTATTTTTACACTAACAATTTTGCAAAGGTTCAAAAGGGTTGAAATGATCACTCAAAATCAAAGCGTTTTTAAACAAAATAATTTAAAAAATCTATTAAACATTAATTTTGTATAAATAGCCTTGTTGTTGGTATATATGTAGAAAATATGAAGGGTGGAGCAAAAGTAATGTCATAATGTGAACACGCCTTAATTTTTACAAATGGCGCTCTTCTCTTTCAATTTGACAAATGAAAAGATTGGTTCTAACTTTAATTAAAAATGATAAGACAGTAACAAACTAAGCAGTGACTGACAAATCCCGAGATGCCTTCAGAGAGTGTTATCAATAATAAATGAATTTACAGTACTGCCTGTTACTTGCCATTTGAAATGTTCCTTTGCTACCTTTCACTGATATAATTATAAATAAATTTACAGGAAGAACTATTATAAACCTTGTTAATTTCTTTATTAATAAAAGCAATATTTTCAAAAACTTTATCAATGTTTTCATTACGCTTATATTGTTACACAAAGGCTATAGATGTTAAAGATTTAAAGGATTGAATATATATGTATAGCTAATTTAGTATCAATTAATGGCTTCTAAAATTATATTCAATGTAATGATAATAATATAGTATTCCAATTATTACATATTAATATTAATTACTGTATAATGTTTGTCAGAGGCTTTGTATTTCCAGAAGCTATTGGCCAGTCTTATTTTAGTAGAAAAAACAAAATAATTCAACATATTTCAGAGTAATCACTTCATACAGATTATAGGCGAGTGTATGGACTGTATAAATAGATAAAATGATGGTACTTATTTAATTATAATTTTACAAAACTAGGTAACAGTAAAATAATATGTAACAATAGAAAGACAGAACAAACAAACAAGCAAAATTGTATCACGACATAAACTGTCAATATAAAAAGTATAAGAATTATTTAAAGATGTTCTAAATGCCCCAGTCTAGTCTAACCTAACCTACACAGGTGATTGTAAATAAACATAAAAACTTTAAATTTTATCACTAACAAATGTGTTACCCACAAAACTGATTACTGTATGTAGTTTCTATGAAAATCTTTTAAACTATATATACCAGTCCTTTCAAATATCTGGATCAGAAAACTCCATAGTTGTATGATTTATATTGTAAACATAATTATTTACTAAAAGATCTTAAATTATGTATTGAAACACACCAAGCAATAAAAGAAGAATAAAAGATATTGTCCATCACATATCAATATAATGGACTTAAATACAATATTGAAATACAAAAGGTCAAATATTCTATATGGAGCAGTTTATTTTCAATGTCAATTACAATTTGAACTCGGGACCCTAGATAGAATAATATCTTGATAACCTTAATATGTTTACAGTGGTGTGTCAGAGAAACCTTTATTGCTTGTAATAAAAATAGCTTTTGATATGTTCATACTTAATATTAATTTACATGATAATTAACTGGCAAGATGAATTTATCATTATAATGGAGTTAAGTAATAAATTTCAACATATAATGTTGAGAAAACTATTTCCTTCATCATAATGTCAGCTGGTACACAACCACTGCAAGGAATAGGCTTTCGCCAAAACATTGTCATGATGATCAGACCTACCCTGCCTATAACCAGTGACATCTCTCAACTTTGACTATGTCATCCATCCTTGTGTTGGGCTTACATATGTAGCATCTACCAGCTAAGTCACTAATCGAGATCTTTTCGGTCTCAAACAGCTAGTCGGTTGAATGGGCGATATGAATTCTACACTGCCACTTCAAATGAGTTATTCCACAAGTTATATTAGTGACCTTGGTTCTGCAGAAGCATTTCTGATTCGATCTTGCAATTAGAACTAATGTTTTAATAATCTCTGCATAGGACACTATTAAGTGCACAGACAAATAACATATAAATATAACAAACAATCCTGCCAATGAAAAACATAATTGGAGTTTACCATATATATGAGTGTTAGAATTGTCTAATGGAGGTGCAACAACACTAGTTTTTAGTGAGTGGCCGCCCGCTCTCTAACCCCGAACAGCGTGGGCGAACCATGGTTGGATCCGGAGCCTTAGGGCTATCAGCATTAATATCTTCAGAAACAATAAAATAGTCTAATGGGGGTAAGTAGTAACACCCGTGTAACACTGCAGTGGATAAAAGATCATAGCGGCTCCAGAAGGACCAATCCTGCAGATAAACTGGCATGGAGAGGCTACAGCATGACTGTTTTTGGCCTGGAGCCCCTCAACCCACTACCAAGATCAATGGACGAGCCATTAGGACTGCCGACAAGCAAAAGAAGCAATGCCTACCATTAGCTCCCGGCTCACCAACAACCTACACTGATTACGCCTGTGATAGGGATCTTAACCAGTTATGGTCTTTTTAACAAACATGTGTTTACATTAAGTGTTAAGGACAGAAGTACAAGGCGTAAGTGCTGTGCCATTGGGTCTTGTCTTTGCCAGAGAGTTTCTCCAAAAAAGAGGTTACCATGTCTCAACAGTCCAAACTAAAAATCTTTCTTTGGGCAATTGCACATAGCAACTCAAATTGAACATTTACCTACACAACCTCAAAGTTTAAGTTTCCCAATGCAGTCAGTCACAAATCAAGGTCAGAACTGGTATGACGAGGACATAACAAGAACAAAAGTCAAGAAACAAAAAAAAAGACAGTAATATTAATAACCCAAAACCAAAAATGGTAATACACCACCCACAATCAGCAGTTTCGAATCAACATTTATTGTTTCTCTTGTAGGTATAAAAAATTAACAAATGTTGCATTGAATACAGTTTAATTTTTTGTATGAAATAACATATATGGAATTATTTATGTACATTGCTAAGAGGTTTATTTTATGTATACATGATCATGGTGAAACAAATCCTTATATACTAAATTTCAGCTGTGATTTCTTTTAAGTATAAACCAGATTTACATTTTCTTTCATCATTTGTACCTCATGATTGATAAAAAATAATAAATTATGGCATTAACTGACAGTTATCATAGCTGTTTTTGTGGTAGGTCTTTCCCTAGAAGTGGGCAACCATAGGCCAATATGATGACACTTCCCATACTTTTATTCTCTTAATAATTATTATTATCGACATGTGACAGCCCAATTGTGGGGGTCCTTCAACTTTGTCACTCTATGGAGCATCCACCAAAGGAATCTAAGAGCTTGGGGCCTCCATCCATCCAGTAATATAGTAGTATATAATAATAGGGCCAGTGCTGAACAACCACCCTGCTTCGCTACTTTAAAATAAGACTTAGGGTAAGCGCACTCAGTGCCCTGCCTCCTAAAACCCACAAAACCTGCAAATGCCATTTGAGCAGTCTGATAATACAAAAAAATTATTTACATTTGTTAAAAATGCTCATAATACTAATAAATTCATTTAAGCTAGATGTAGTAGGAGTCCTGGATTCTTCTCAGAGTGAAGACCTCCTCCCCTCATCTATCTTTTTTTGAAAATAATAAGAAAATAAAAACACACCTCTATCATTAAGCATTAGCTTGCAGAGATGATAAAAATAAATTTGATCTTCTTTTCAGCTGATAGGCTCACTTCTATGCATAGGTATCCTTCCCAGATTTGATCCTTAACTATTAAATGACCCATTTTGAAAGAAGAGGGTTTCATTTATACGAGATTCACATTGGCGAGAAAATCAATGCTCTGCTTCTTTTAAATTTCAAAATAATTTATTCTTTATTCAAATAGGCTCCTACAAGAAATTTTGAACAGTCAATCATCATAAAATTTCAGCATTGTTATCCCTACAGGAAGCTATCATAGCCACAGAAGGTTCTACATAGAAGAGCTGACTAGAAACTCAACAGTTGCTCTTTACAAACATAATTTTATAAAGAACATTTGACTATAATTAGCTTTTTAATGTTGGTCTTAAATCTCTACAGTGGCAGATCTGAAATTAACCTATGGAATTTTATTGAATTGTATTTCAGAATAATTTATGTTATAATTTTCTTTATAGTATGCATGGAAACGCTAGTCACCACCATAAAGTATATAAGCAATAATAAAGAGAGGTGAGTGATTGACCAATGCATATGAGATATTTTTGAGCAGATTGACATACCTTAGGTAACGATAGTGTGCCCAAGTTTTATTCAATGAAGAAAGTGAAGAGTACAACTGGAGAGGACATTAGTGACAAAACTCACAAGAGACATTTACTTATTACTTGTTCTCTGTTGATGTTATTGCTGTTATCCCAAAGGTTTTTACAGCTTCATTGGAGCTGAATTCAACATAAAAACTATTAAGAAAACTGGTAGGGTGCGTACCAGTTTTAAGATGACATTCGCACATAGCAGAGCACTCTACCCATGTAGAACTGTGTAATGAATGTATTGCTGATGTGTGCATGTTGTTTGGGACGGCAGCATAGACCACAGGCAAAGCTAGGAGGGATCCGGATACAACCACTGTTCACCCACACTGTTTGCGGTTGGGGAGCAGGCGGCTGCTCTTTAAAAACGGGTGTTGTGGCATAGTGAGTAATGTTAGATTTTGTTGTGTATAGCCCAGTGAAGTATAAAGTGTTGCAGGTGCAGTGGTTGCCGGTGGTAAGACATTCAAAAACACTGCTACATGAAATTCGTCTACCTTTCATTATAACTAAATTATGATTAATACAAATGTGATACATTCAATCATTTAAAGCTTTTACACATATAACTAAATCACCCTGTATATCGGTAGCAGATAATATTTTCTATGTAAGAACTTGTACATTCATCAAATAACCACACATTTATAGTGTTTTGTATTTGAGTCACAAGTAAACAAAGCAATGACTCAAAAAATTATTTGTGTCATCATCATTTCAGCTCTATGGTATATCCCCCAAAGATATCTATGGGGGATATACCATAATCACCATATTTGGTAGGTGGGTTGCTGATCACAGTATCCTCTGGAAACTTGATTGTGAGCAATTTTAATCCTATATAATTAATACACAAAGTGCCCATTATTAATAAGACTCCAGGTAATTGAACTAGTGACCTATGATTGTAAGCCTCTGTCCTTACATTATTATCAGTGAGGACAAGCTACCATTACTCAGTTAAACTTTATGTAAATTGTTTTCTTCAACATCAAAATTACTTAAATGCACACTCTGTTTCAAAGTATGTTTACAGTAAAGATGTTAAGAAACAAATTGTTCACACAAATTTTTAAGGATAATAAACTTTGTTAATTATAAAAATATTACAAACCATCCACTAAATTTATTGTTAGTTCTACTCAGTGGCCTGAACTTAATTTCAAGCTGAAGATTATCAATGATTGTAATGATCTCATGTAATAAAGCTATTTTGACTTTGACTTTGAAAATTGTTCACTAACCAGCAAAATCAATTACCAAATTTTAGAAAATTATCCTGTATAATAAATGTATTTGATTTTTTCTTGTTTAAAATCAAGCAAATAAAAACAAACATATGTATTTCACACTTTGTGCATTAATTATGTAAGGTTGCCACTGCTCACAAACAAAATTTCCAGAGGATGGATAGCAGTATCCTCTGCATACCAAAATACCACACCCGGATCACCAATCTGCCTGCTTAGCTTGGAGATTATGGTATATCACCCCTTAGACATCTTCGAAGGAGGCCTAAGCCTTGCAAAGGGTGTCTGCGGGCTGAAATTGCAATAATTTTAAGCCAATACACATATTCTATACTTACATTTAGAGTTTCAATATAATAATTCAATAAAAAAAGTAAAAGTATTAAAATGTCCAGAATGTCCACATGTTTAAATAGAAAGTTTCACATAAATTATAAAAAATATTTGCATAAAATTGAGTAATTTTGTATAAAAAAATATTAGCAGTAAATGATTTGTTTCCCTTAGGCAAAGCTCTGATGTAGATTATATATATCTGTGGCAGTTTAGTGACATTTATATCTTAACAAATTACCATTATTTAATATAAATTTCATCAAATTCCAAAGATTCCATCTCTACATACCCATAGTGAACGACGACATCGTATTGAAAAGATTTTTTTTGGTAAATAAATACGTTATATTAAATAATCAAATGTTAAAATGTTAGTTAATGAAAACAATGTATCATTATATTTATATCTAAACGTTTACGGATAATGGCGAATCGAAAACAATGTTTATAAATTTTACAGCAACATATGTGTGAATCATGATGTCATCCTGTCTTCGACCAATTGAGGCTAGTTGACTTGTATATCAAAGTGGCAAGCATTAAACGCCATTTCCTTTTAGCATTGGCTAGAACAGCGTTTATTGTATTGCAATAAGCTTTCCCATTATAAATTATTGATGATTTCAGAGCGATAGTGGTAATTTGAATTTATATTTTAACGATATTGTCCTAACAAAGCAGATCTGTCAAGAGACAAAGTTATCGAAAAGAGCGCTGAAGATAAACGGTTATTATAATAATGGAATAATAGAAATAAACACTAACGTTTAAGCTTCCAAGTTGCTAAATCACTTCGGGGATGGGACACAGTCTTTGTAATCCGATGTAAAAATACGCTCCGAAGACATTCCCATCTACAGATTTGACCTTTGAGAAAAAAAAAACACTTCCTTACACGAATCAAAACTTAGCACTGTCACTTTCGAATTTCACAATTGTCGTATATACGACATTAAATAATTAAACGGAGTATAATAATATTTTTACGGGATATATCTCACCGTTTCAAAATCACTCGAAAAATATTCGGCGATGTCGCGCATGCCCGACGAAAATTTACATCACGTGACCTGTCACGGCGTCATGAATTCGCTTTTTAAAAATAATTTGCAACGACAAACAAGTCCACGAACAAACAGCCCACTTTTCACTAAGTATGTTAATTAATTTTTTTATCATGTTTTATATTACTAACTGTTTATTTAAATTGATAGATTTATTTAATTAATATGATAATGTTATTACTTATTCAATCTCTTTTTTAAATATTTATTTTCAGGCAACGACTAAAATAGAAAATTTTATATGAGTCATAAATTTTTACACATTTGTGTATATCAGCGGAATAAAATATTTGATAAAAAAATTATAGAAAAGCATAAGTAGCAGTTTAATATGTAAAATTAAAAGTATATTATTTAATATACTTTTAATTAAAGCATTTAAGAGTTTTTAGTAAATCAAAATGTTTTGAATTTTATATTTTGTCCTGTGAAAACACATTTGCATGATGATATTATAATTTACATATAAAAAATTGTTTTAGAAAAATTTCATTTTAAAGTGCCACTGTTGTGTTTCTGGCTGGCTTTTGTCAAAAGATCAGCGTTTAGCTTACTGCTTATAATGTTAAAATAATTGACGAATGAAAGCGCATATAAATAACTACTTGAATAAAGATATTCAGAATATGAATTTCTATAATTCATTAAGACCGTTAAGGAAGAAGTCAAACCATAGAGAAGAGAATTCTACTACTAGCGCCATCTATCGGCGCTGCCTGGAGTATCAGCGCTCCAATAACATACGTTATTTTACATTTAAATTTTTAAAATTGTTTCTAATCCTAAAAGTATACTGAAGCAATACTAAATACTGAAGCAATCTTTAAACTAATAGCTTGTTACATTAGTTTGAAATATATATTACAAGTTTCTTTTTATTTTCATAAATTAGTAAACCTTTTAAGGTATATTTCACACTTGTGTATAATATATTGTCGCTTTGAACCGTCGTTTAACCTAAAGTTATATAAATATTTTCCAATGGAAATTAGTCATGGAGATGATAATGCTCATGATTTGTCTATGAGATCCAATGGGAAATGGAGAGATCCGTTGAATTTGAACCAGGATCTTGTCGCTGGAAGCCGCTGCATGCATATCACTTGTTGGAAATCATGGGTAAGATCCGTGTCCAATGGTGAACATCCTATGGCTGAAATGATGGTGATGAAACTTTAGCGTGAAGATATTTTGGATGGGAAAAGAAAAATATGTTTTTGTTCGATTGAAATGATCAATTGACAATTTTATTAAATAACAAACATTTAGTAAAAATCATCATAAGGACTGATGCAACAATGGGGCAGCGAGAAATAGTCTTCACAACAACATTCGTAACGTCTCCTTCGTCTGAAATGGGGATCGCCACACCGACACCTGACTCTATTTTCATCTCTATCTCTTTCTGTCTCAGCGCGAAAAGAGTTTCGATAATCTCTCTGCCCACCGTTACCTCTTTCTAAGACAGGAGGTACGGGTGCTGTGGACGTGGTACCATAAGTAGGACCAGCAGATTGCATTCTCGGAGCTTCTTTTCTAGGGAGTTCAATAAAGTTGTTCGGATCTATAGAGAATCTTGTGACATCGTCACGCATTGGCATATTGGGTGTTTGATTTTGCACATGGTCATATCTGTAAAACTGAGCGCTTGCTCTTCCATCATTGTTAATAGAATCAGTACGATTCGATGAAAATTGTTGCCATTTACCAGAAACTTGATCTGGTTCATAAGTATTTCTTCTCGAACTCGATGCCGTGGGAGTGAATAGAGAAACAGTTTCCGGCGAATGCTTCGGTTTAGAGCAGCATCCGTCTCTGTTACTCGGCCCCGGCATTTGGCTAGTGCCTAAAATACCTTTCGCTGCAGTCTTTGCTATTGGGCGTAATTTAACAATGTTATTTCTACGAGCCACATCACCATCTCTGGAAAAATAATTTTGAGATTGATTCGGAACATTAAACCTATTGTTTTCATTATCATTGATATTATTAAAAGGCATGAAAGATGATTCTGCATTTATGTTGCTCAAATTGCGTTTGTTTTGTACATGCGTCGAGTTGAAAGGTAAATCGTTTTTGAATACATCGTAATCTATTGATGTCTCAAGTCGTACTCTTTGCACTCTATTAAATAGATCTTCAATCATGTAGCTTATGTTTAAATTTTCACTTGTATTAAAATCTGGTATCATATTGCAAAGGAACATGCATATTTCATGTTTCACCTCTTTTATACCGGAGGGCTCATTTGCATCCAGATGGCGTTCTAAACCATGAATTTTTTGTGTAAGCACTTGCGTTGATAATTTCTTGTTTGCATTAGCTTCTGGTCTAACAGGTAACCCATTAAACCATTGTTCGACCTCTTCACTTAATTTCACTAAATCCATTTCTTCCTTTGTAATATCATCGTTTGGTTTCGGAACACGGTCAAGCTCTTTATAAATAACATTGTTTATATTATCTTCGGGTACTTTTGAACAAACATTTTTAGGTTTCATTGACTCGTAAACTTCGTTTGCGCGATTTATCAATCGTTGCATGTAAATTTTAACTTTCAAACTGTTTGGTTCCTGATAATTTGCTGACATTAAATATTGGTCAACTGTTCGAAGGATATTTAACTGTTGCGCTAATTGATTTTCGGCTGTATGCTCATCCGTTGATTCGTTTTCATAAAAAGCTGGTTTCTCTTTGAGGTTTATCTTTTGCAAAGTTTTAAATATTTTAACAGCGTCCTTAACAACCTTTGTCTTCCATCCACCTCTCATTTTCAACATATCATCAGTTTGTGGTAACATATCTAAGATCCCATCTACGTCGTCCTTAAAACAAAACTCAAAAGCCTCGTGATTTTCTTCAACTTCCGTGTTTTCTAGTAGCATACAGAAAATTTTAATTAAGTTATGCAGTACTCCTTCTCTAGCTAATTCAATCAATTCTGGCTTAGTAGCAATAATCGGTAGCTCTACGCAGTAATTACGAAATGTTTCAACACAGTTCTCATACAGTTGTTGTCTTGTGATGTCATCTGGAAATTGTGTGTCGTCATTTGTCTCCGATTCATTAGGTTTTATAGACATTTGTTTAGATACATTGGTATTGCTCTCATTACGATTGGAGCTAGCCGTACAGGTACCATCGCAATCTGGACTTTTTTTACTATCCACAACAACGACAGACTTAGCTGATGCTAGAGCTACATTAATGACACCAGATCTGTTCTTAGTTTCTTCAAGATATTTCGTCTGATCTTGTGATACGTTACTAGATGTGCTCTTCGTGTTAATTCTACCCACCTGTTTTAAAATTTGTTTCGTAATATCTTGACGAATGCTTTCATCACAGAATGGTACTTTTAAATAGATATCTTCGATTAAACTATTACCCGCTTGAATAAGTTGAGATCCAGCTGTTGGATTAAGGAAATTTAAAGTATTATTTTTGTTGTCAATTGTAGTTGAAGGTGCTTGGGAGTGCTGATGATGTGATTTATTTATTTGAGATACATCAAAATTGGAGATTGTAAATAGATCTTCTATAAGTTCGGAAACTTTTTGGGCCAGCTCAAAGTTTTGGTCGTCGATTGTAACGAACAAGTGTTTACATATTACGCATCGGAATATATTAGCGACATTATCTAATTTGATTGTATTTAGTGTACGTTTCATCTTAATCTGATTTAGTTGATTAGCTAAATCTCTTGATAGATTCTTTGAAATGTAATTGTAAGCATTATTGTTTGCTCGCAGTGAATCATTGCCAAATTTGTTTAGCCACGAATTGACTTTCTCTTCGATCGGAAGCAGAAAGGAGTTGTTATATCTATCTAATGTTTCTTCTTTGTTTATTTCATACTTTCGGCTAGAGTGTTCAAAAGTAATTGGAAAAGATATATCATTTACACATATTGTTCTTTTGAACAAATGATTACTGTCATGTTTGCAGTTTTTATCTGTGTTATGTGTTTCAATATTGAAATTATTTTTTATACTAGTCAGTAGCTTTGTTGTATATAAATTCATTTTATCGATTTTACTTTTGGTGAGAGTTGATTTATTTCGTGACGAATCACGAAGCATAAGGTATGTGTCCGAAAGACATTTTTGAGTGGACAGTCTCTTTTGGACAGTTCCGCGATAACTTATGTCTTCGTTCCATTGTTTTCTGATCGTACAAAATTGGTTCAAGAGCATATTTGTAACATACTGCGCCTGTAAGTAAGACGACGATTGTATTTTTTTTAAACTCTTATATATATTAATGATACTTTGAAGTTTATAATCGACTGGCCCTATGATCAAATTGCCGTTGTCGCTTGAGCTCGGCACTTCACATTTTACTAATTTTCTGAGAGCGTTTAAATATCGTCTGTATTTTTTAACTTGTGAAATGGTTGCCATGTTGTAGAGTATTTTCTTGTTGCCACAAATCTCTTTTAGTTTATCTAAATGATACTGAAACTCTAAGCTGTTATTTGAGTTAGCTGTACGATTTACTCCAATTTTCCGCATAACCTCAACAATGTCTTTTATTATTTTGGACAAAATAAACTTTAGAACTTTATTTTCGTGTTCTTTAAATACGTGATATTTAAGAATAGGCAACATTTCTTCTTTTATCACTCTATGAATTTCGGAAGCCTCCTTTGATTTCTTATTAGGAATTAAATCGTGGATTTCCTTTATACCATCAACAGATCGCTTCGTATTAGTACAGTTGGTTTTCTTTTGTTTATCGCAGTTTTTACTGAAATATTTATTTAAGTCTTTCTTCAAATTATTAGATTTCTTAGGGTCCAAAGTGCAATCTAGGATCCTGCAAAGGACAGTTTTAATTTTTATTTCTATTTTATCCTCGTCCTGGTTGGAATTAAATTGCCGTATCAAATTAAGTAGTTCAACTTTCAATCGCTTGCGTTCAACTTTGTTGTCGTTATCGTGGAGTTTCGGTTTGTGTTTCAATTTACTATATTTCGTGTGAGATTGCATGGGACCCTTAATCTTCTTCAATTTGCGGTAACTCTTTTCTCTTATTAGCATCTGTCGTTGTTACCACATTCTTTTTTGTCTGCATAGAGCTATCGTTTTGAATTATATAACTTTCGTGTTCATCCTGGAGCGGTGAACATCCTTCAGTGGTTGCTATAATTTTATTATCTTCAAAATTCAACAGCGACATCTGAAATTCAGCACAATGTATAAATAACACTCCAATAGAGTATTGAATATAATTTTAGATTCAAAACTTCTACTAAAACAAAGCGTGGGATACAAATTTAAATTAATAATTTTATTCTTTTCACATAAATAACGCGGATCTTAATTGTTAAGTAGAAACCACAGATTAGCAAGCGAAGTAGATTTTTAAGTTCGTCCACAGACACTGGATGCAGGACCTCTCCCGGAGGCTTTGTAGGAAACTTTGTGCTTGTGGACTATAACTGTGTGCTTTGTGGACTATAACTGAAATGACGTCCATTGTAAACAGGCACAGGCACAGACATAAATGGGGGATGTGATATACCCACCACACTTAGTAGGCGGTTACCAATCACGGTACGGTATTATGATACGCAGAGGACATTACCACCCATCATCTTGAAACTTGTTCCTGTGCAGTAACAACTCTATATAACGAATCCACAAAGTATGAATTATATAACACTATATCCCGGAAATTGAGCCTGATACCCACAATTGCAAGTCTCAATGCTCTATCGCTTGACTACCAATACAAGGATATAAGTAGATAATTTCAGATATACACCAATGAAGTTAACAAGAACAAGAAATAGAGAGTGCTGATACGTAAGAGAAAATGGAAAAAAATATGAACAAGGGGGATCAGATGTCTGACCACAGAAGTAAATACTAGAGTCATGATCAGAGGACATAGGCTTCCTTCAAACATTTCCAATAAGACCTATTAGCAGAGAGACGTCCAGAATTACCATGGTAGTCAATCTATCTTCTGGATGGACATCTTTAGCTATTTCTACGTCTTTTATTGGCTAGGGGAGTACCAAAAATTCTTCTTAAAATCTGAAAAATATTCAGAAAACTTTAACTCACGTCTACAGGCGATTTATCAATAAACATCTCGGCGTCGTCTGGGACATTTGATGCTGCAATTAAAAATAATTTATACCCTATTATGTTTTAATACTTCTAAAATTTATACTAATTAAGAAATAGATATAAAAAGTTAAGTAAAGGTATGGGCGTAAATGCTATATTTGGTGCCAAAAGATTTGTACATTCAATCCATTTAAAGATCTTACATTAGTAACTAATCATCCTGTATAAATAATTTGTCGTCATTTCAGCCCATAGACACTCACTGAAAGGCATAGGTATCCTCCAAAGATATCTAGATATCTATAGGGGGATACACAAATGTATTTTGGAACGTAGAGGGCGTTACTGTCTGTCTATTCGAAACTTGTTAATGAGCAGTGGTAAACCTTTGTAATTAATAAACAAAGTGTGAACTATACAAGATAGTGTCCGGGGAATTATAAGCCAAACCGAGACCTATAAGGACAGGTACTGGATCGGTTAGAAACGACTTGCAATAGACATCTATAGTACAATTTTAGTTTAAACTACCCACAACAACCACAGTTTTTCCTATTTGTATATTTAATATAAAATAAAACTAGTAAAAAATAAAACATAACTAATGCAAATAAACATTACATAGCCAGTAGTTTTTGATTGGCGTGGTCGAGTTATGAAAAATATCAAGGTCATGCATCTACTGTTATAGATGGAAGTAAGCCGTGTTTAAGAATTTATTTAAATCATCTTACAGGACCCGGCGATAAATATTGCACATCGATATTTGGAAAGAGACAATCGGCTAATTTTGGTTTCGTAGAGCGTTATCTCTGTCGCACAAAATACAAACAGTCCGGTATCTATTAGGAGCTGTTACAACAAGTAACATTTGCTTTTTTTGATAATTATTTTTATTTTTTGTTTCAATATACAAGTAGGAAAAATGTGGTTGTTGTAGTTAATTTAAATAAAATAGATATACAAAAGGCGGTCTATGTGCAGCAGTGGACATCTTGTTGCGTGCTCGCTTTGTTACTTGCTCGCATAGTTGTTTAAATCAAAACTAAATTATATTATTTAATTAATTATTTTATATTATATTATAATGTATAAGTGCGCGGATGTATAAGTCTCGTAACCGCGATGCAGGATTTTATTACGAATACTGTGGCGCCATCTTTTAGCCTGTATCGGAACTACACGAGTAAACTTATTGTATATAACTTAAATTTAAACTAAATATTATTCGTAATTGTAAAGTTTACCAACGTTGCCTCCCTGCATTTTCTCGTCGACCCCTTGGATTCTCTGGAAGGAAAGTTTATGTTTTATAATGAATACATATAGTGATGATAATTGTGAAAGATTTAAAATGGTGAATTTATAGCCTATTTGTTCTATATTTAAAGTAAGGAAAACCATATAATAATCAATAGTTTTATAAATAATAAACAACGTAATGATAATAAAGTAAGAAAAAACGTTAATAAAATACGAATTACTTCATAATATTTAATGGAATCAGGCGTTACCTTGCGGAAGTCCATCCTAAGTAAGAAAAGGACCAATATTTAGCCACTACCGCACATGCTCCACTCTAAGACTCTGTGTTTGGCACTAATCGATGTAACATAACCCCTGAAGATGCCCCGTGGAGGGGTGAAACACGTGTTGAGTGATTTGACGGTGGCTGTTGTGTAATTCGCATCGTTTGCCGCATACGCATTTGTCAGCGGGCTGGCGGGCGGTGCACTTTGTTGCACGACTGCCGCTGCATGTGCGGAAGTGGCTAAATATTGGTCCTTTTCTTACTTCATAATAAAATTAATTACTGTTTAATCTGTCACTGCAGATTCTGTACTGTCAGAAGTAATAGATTTGGTCGTATTCCAACAGAAACTGTAACAAATTTCAGAGTCGCAGAACAATCTAAAATACCCTCGTGGCTTGATAAACTCGTCTGAATTAGAAGTAGGAGGGGCACATCATGCAGTCGAAGGTATTTGGGGTCAAAAGATTCTCGAAAAGCTACCACGAGGTAGTAAAAGTAACGTGGATAGTCCTCCACTTGGTGGAGAAGAATGCAGCGCAGGATCTGTGCCTTGTAATGGACTTCGATCGGCTAAAAATATGAAAAACATATCGCACTGTGATGACCTTATACATGATGATTCGAAAATTGTAAAATGTTTAATGTCTCATACATTTCTAACCTTAACTAATCGCCCTGTATATTAACAATAATATTATATAAATCAATTTCACTTACATAATTCGATATATCACATTGTATAGCAGGTGATGCAGCGTCATGCCTGCTATTGGAATTGCTACGGCTGCCATAACTGCCATATTCACCAAGCAAACACTTATTTCTTGTCGGAGAAGAGTCTTGCTTTCTCCAGGTCTTGTTTGAGTTTATGTACTTCGGATACCTGTTCTTCTCCGTCACCTGGTAGCAGGCGACACAGCTGGTTGGTTTCAAACGGGATCCTCTCGGTGGTGAATTTGCTGTACAGGTTACATAATATGTAGTTGCATAATAGTAAATAAAAAGTACGGACGATCTTATTACACGAGGCAATTTCTTCCAGACAACCATAGTGTGGTTAAAAAAAAGAAGGTTAAGCAGCGAATAGTTAATATATATGTACATAATTAAATATAGATAAAAATAATTAAAGATTATTAGAGAATCTGGAATTAAAAATACCGGCGCATTCTTCCTCGTTTATGGCCAAATCTTTCACCACGCAGGCCGTTCGATTGTGGAATGATTTACCGCTGAATATAAGACGTGCTAACTCACTGCTTATTTTCAATAAAATGGTTAAGAACCATTTACTAGACCTATAATTATCTATCTCTTAATTCATTTCTTTTTCTGTTTCTTTCTGAGGCAAGTGCGATCGAACCAATACTGATCGAAGTCAGTTAGATGTTTTTATTTATTATTGTATTATATTTATAATATGTATTTATTATAAGTATATATGTTATATACGTATGTATGTCTATGTATGTTTATGTTGTATGTATTTTATGTACACGTAAACTACCCTTTATTAGTACTTTTATCTTTTCCATACTATGGTTGTCTGTAAGAGATTGCTTTGTGATAAGACCGCCCATTGTACTCTTTTGTATATTATTGTAAAACTTATTAAATGTATGTTAACGTGTACAATAAAGAATATTAAATAAATAAATAAATAATTATAAGTACAACATTAGAAACAGTAAAGCGGTCTAACATTTGTAGAATTGAACCTGAGACTAAGATCATAGGTAGCGGGTTCGATTCTCGGTATACAATCCTATATAGCTCACACTTTACACGCCAACCCGCTTGCCAAGCGTGACGATCATGGTTTAACCTCTCAAAGATGTCTTTGGTGGAACCAGAGGGCGATATGTATATGCGAAAAAATGTAATAGGAAAAGAGGAAACAATGATAGATGAACAGAGCAAAAGGGTAAGAAAGTAGAAATGTAGCATGAAAGATAGATAATAGACCGAAAGAGAGAGTAAAATATGAAAGAAGAGAGAGAAAATAAAAGATCATGTGAAAAATTAAATTGCAAATAAAGTCCCTGTCCCACCATAAATAGGGGTACGAGAGGCCCCCAATAGCGGGGGTCATTAAAAAAAAAAGATATATACTACGCGAGTTGACAGATAAACGTAAATGATAAATACATATATAAATCCGCTAGTAATTTTAGGCAATGTGCTTCATAAATCTGTTAATAAATTTAGGTAAGTATAAATAAATGTAGGCCATATAATAAACATTATTCCACTATGGAAGTTAGAACTTGTAAATAGAGAAAAGTTTACAGCGTGTTTCCTTGGAGAAGCTGATAAGACGCTCAACGACTTCCGAGGAGGTGTCTGGTGTCATGCTTGGGTATTTCCTCAGCGAGTTCTCAAATGCGTTCGACTTCGTAGATACCCTTGATAGTGGTGTCGAACCTGAGGTAACAAATCAATCTGTTTACCAAGTCTTTGTATCTTTAAATTGAGTGAAGCAAGAGAAGCCTTCACCTCGGTCATTCCAATTTGTGATGGTCCGTGACGCGAATGACTTCGGCGGGGAATAACCTCCAACTTGAAAGTTTCCTTGTCCTGGAACATAACATTTATAATCCCTTTACAATTTTTACAATATTATTCTCCATGATAACCTTCATGCTTTAATGGAATTTTTTTATAAACACACACCTACACAATCAACAACAAAAAGAAGACAACATGTTTTACATAAAATTCATTGTTATTACAGATTGTAAGTTTAATACATTGATACAAAACTATTAAAATATATAAAGTTGATTCAAAGTGGTCTCCATTAGCTGAAATAAAGTCCTTTAAACGTTGAGACCAAATATCAATAGCAGCACGCACTCTATGACAACATTCTTCACGGCTATTATATAGATTGTTAAGACTCAAAATTATCATGGCGTTTAGAGGAACTAAGCAAAAGCTAAATAGAGGAATCCTTTACTAACATTGTAACGATAGAAGTGAAAAAGATTATCGAATCCTAAAAAAACCTTCTCTCCCAAGGTCGAAATGAACGAGGGATTCCCAATAATGGAGGCCATAAAAAAACAAAAACCAGAGAAACAATATCACCAAAATAAAAAAAAATGAACAACCAACCAACCTGGCTGATGCTGAGCACGCTGAGGTGGAAACTCCCTCACTTCCACCGGAGGTGATGTAGGCTTCGCATGGCAGTACTCAATCTGTTCATATTAAAATTAATTATAGTTCAATATAAATAGCTAAAGCTAAATAGCTAAAGCTAAATAGCTAAAGCTAAATAGCTAAAGCTAAATAGCTTAAGCCAAATAGCTAAAACTAAATAGCTTAAGCTAAATAGCTCCTTGGCTCGCCTGTGGTCCATACTGCCGTCTCAAGCATATACACGACATCAACACTACACAGCTCTACTCAGGTAGAGTGGTTTACTACATGCGAACAACATCGTACAACTGTAACGCGTCTATCCAGCTTCTGTTTTATTTTTAAGTTCGTAGACCAGCTCCGTGAACTCAGTTCCGAAGATGCTATAAAAGCCTCCGTACTAACAGCATCAACTTCAATCGAAACGAAGCAATATAGGAATTGTGTTGCATTTTTTGATCCGCGAAAAGTAAAAGTGCGAATAAGCAACTTTTAGTTTAGTTATATTAGTGTGTGACAATAAACAGTTAAGGCATATGTAATAGATTCAGGCGTTACTTTGCGGAAGACCATCCTAAGTAAGAAAAGGACTAATAACTACTTCCGCTATGTAGCAGTAGTCCTGTAATAAAATGCACCGCTCGCCGACTCGGTGTTTGGCACTAATCGGTGTAACATTACTCCTGAGGATGTCCAGTGAATGAGTGAAACAAGTTTTGAGTGAATTAAGGGTGGTATTTGTGTTTTGCATTGTTTACCGCACTCGCATTTATCAGTGGGCTGGCGGGCGGTGCACTTTGTTGCACGACTACTGCTGCATAGCGGAAGTAGATATATATTAGTCCCTTTCTTACTTAGGATGGACTTCCGCAAAGTGACGCCTGATTATTAGATACAAAGTATACTTTCGTTTAGTCCAAACTACGTTTCTAAACCGTTCAAGAAATCACTGACCAAATAACTTACCAAATAATCATTTTATATCACTGATCGTAAATCTTAATCTTATAACTCAAGAAACAACACTGATTGTCGACATGGGGAGTACACCTATCTATACTACGGAGAAGGTTTTAGTAAGTTCGAGATAGTACTCGATTAGAATTTCCGAGAACCGTACACAAATATCTATAAATAACTTTTTGATCTTAGGGTTCCGTGTTTATTGTTTAGAGGGTTCTGTAACTCGTGCTTTGTTACATTATGTATATATAATCCTGTCATAAATACTCAGTTATAAGAGCTAATATTTCAGTCCATAGATGGCTACTGCGAAGCCTAGGCCTCCATCAAAGATATCTATGGGGGAATATGCGACACGCGTGGGAGGGGGACTGGCGATCGCGGTGTGCTATGAACGGCCGAAATGATGATAATGATATTCAATGATATGATGAAGGTAACCTTGTAATTGCTGGTGTACTGGTCGTCCATCACCTGCGAGCCGCTGTCGTATTTCACCACCCGGGAGGGAACGTCGCTCGATGAATACTGCGAGTGCCGCGAGAGGGTGTTGTTGCTGTTATATTGACGAGTCGATCCACCGTTTACTTCTTAAAAAAAAAACAATTCTTTTATTTAACACCTACACTGCGGCTTGAGGTCGATTCAGCCTCATGGTAGACTTTGCACTGGTGCGGCGCGTAAAACTCGTGTTTTCTCTCTAGCGCGGCGGCTGTTTACACTCAACCGTATGAGGTATGACAAAGACAAATATAGCTTTCTTTATGTCTGCGAAGCAATGACTCAATATTGTAAAAAAAATGATTGAAACATGAGGTAGAAAAGACCTCAACCGCACTACTAGGAAGTTCAGCTTGAGGCTGATTCGACCTCAGCCACACCAGCTGAAAGTTCTTCAAAATTGGGCCCGCAATGAACGTGTTAAATTCTCTCTCTTTCCATCTAGAATAGAGAGAGTAAACATGCAGCTATTAGACCGATTATTTTTGACTTAGATTATTTGTAGATTTATTTCAACATCTAAAACAGGACAACGTACTTATACTCGGCGATAAATATTGCACATCGACCTTTAGAAAAAGATAATCGGCTAATTTCGGCTTCGTAGAGCGTTATCTCTGTCGCACTTCTAACATAACGTCACATAGGTAGTGTGGGACGGAGATAATGCTCTACGAAACCGAAATTAGTCGATTGTCTCTTTCCAAATGTCGATGTGCAATATTAATCGCCGGGTGCTGTATGTATGTATTATCTGTGTTAACGAATTATTCAATTAATTATAAACAATAGAAATAAAATAAACGTGTTTTATTTTTAAATATCTAAATTCTATACATACTATTTGTTTTTATATCATTCGATAAATAAGTTTATTTAATTTGTTTTTGCGTAATTGCGTATTATGATAAATTTTAAATTTCGAAAAATCATATTATCAAATATCCTACCAGTCAGTACTCTGCTCTAGAGTGCTAAGTAAAATAACAAAGGATATATATCATAGATCAGGATATCCTCTCACATAAATTTCAAAGGAACTTTATATATCATACGGAGAAAACACAGTCGATCTTTGAATCACGTTTAAATTATTTAAATTAAAAAGCAGTCAAGATTTCTGATATTAATAAAAATTGGTTCACCAGCTTGCGGCATCAGGGTGTACTGTCTTCCGCCGTCCACCAGCGTCACCATCAGACCAGCGTCAGGGGTCCCGCGTACCACAGCCATCATGCCCTTGCCGTCCATCACCAAATCAATTGGAATCCGAAGGTATTAACTATCAACATAACACAATTACAAATGTAAATTAAATGCGATATAGATAAGAGTAAAATAAAAATTAAGAATAAATAAATTGTTAAACAAATGATAAAGATTATAAATAAGAGTTCTGAAAAAAAAGACGAAGGAAGTGAAGCGAAGAATGGAAAAGATTGAATGATATTGTGAAGCAAATTAGAAGAATGAATGAAAAACATTGAGAAGAACGAAATGTGAGTATGAAAACTTAGTGCTAAGAATTATAATATAAATAAAGAACTTGCTTGTGAAGCTAGAAAGGTGATGTATAAAAGGTCAGTAAACCAGAGGAATGTGTGACTGAGATTGTGACGGGAAAAAGGAGAATGAAAAAATAAAAATAGAATTGAAAAAGTTATTGAATTGTAAGAAACCCTGAACCTCCCAAGATAGGAGTAAATGAGAGATCTCTCTTCTTGGCTTGTGATTGTCTGACGATTTTTATTGATCGAACATTGTTTTCGCAGTTTTAAATCGGTATAAATATGGGTTAAGCTTGATGAATATATACACCAATACCTCGCTTTGCGTCGTTTCGTTTTCCGTTTTTTTCGAAGTTGCGTCGCTGCTTAATTAGTACTAATTTTCACTGTGCGTCGTTAGATTTTCGAGGTTGCGTTGTTTTGGGTTCAAGTCTTTAATATTGTTTAAAAATTTTCTTTTTTTTTTCTAAAAGATGGCATCACTTTTGTTTGTAATTGAGCCATGCCATCAAAACTCGGGGATTCCCTTTCTAACTAAAAATCAACGCAATTTTCTTTTTAAAAAGTAGTATTTCCGTGACCATGGAACTTATCTACGATATTTACATGGTTTGCTATAGAAAATCTTAATTCACTTTGCGGCGTTTCAATTTGCGTCGTGTTTTTTTGGAACGTAACCACGACGCAAAGTGAGGTATTTGTGTAATTCTACTTCAGACTTCGTGTTGTTATTATCTCCAAGACCTACAGACCTTTGGAAAAACTCTAATAGCTATTACAACCATAAGCTAATAAGTACTGCTAAAAGTCAAACACCTTGCTGCAGACACACTCTGAAAGGACAGTACAACTGTTTTGTCTATAACTCGAATATGATTCTGGTAAATATATGAGATGCTTGAAATGAAATGCATGAGACGCTCGAAACGAATAGACTTGAACGAGACATTTATATATAGCCTAGCTTAAAACTCGGGACAGTAAATTTCAATATTGATAATAAGTAGAATATAAACGCAGTTGGCTATATCACGGCGAACTGGGAGCGTCGTCAGATGATATTTTAAACAGAGTTCAAGGTAGTTGTTTTCCCGCATTCGGGGGACTCCGGCTCGACTTCGAGTGCCGGTCGGGCGTTAAAATCAGGGAGGAGTCAATAGCCTCCCTGATAAGCGAAAAAGAGACCAAAGACGACTTCCTCGCATATTGTAAACAAATAATTAAAAAGGTGATACACAAAAACAAAAAGTAAAAAAATAATAGAAATGTAAATAGATAACAACAAATGTAAATGTGATAAAATGTGATATTAATGTAAACAAACAGAAATAAAAATATAAAATGTAATATGTAACGAGAGAGGAATGAAAGGTCACAGAGCGAAAGAGAATGAAAGGAGAAATGTGTAAGAAAACTGAATGAAAGATCTTAAGAAGTATACATGAAGAGAAAGAAAATAAAAAAGATGTGAATAATTAAATAAATTTGCCCGTAAAGTCCTTGTCCCACAAAAGATAGGGTGTACGAGAGGCCCCCAATAGCGGGGGCCATTAAAATAATAAAAAAAGGTAGTTGTTTTTATGTTTACCGTCATTTTTAGTAACCGCAGGCAGGTGTAGCAGGAGCAGGGTCCGTGACGGCCGTCGCTGTCTTCCGAGCAGGTCACCAACCTGAGAATATCATCGACATAGTGGAATTAAAACGATATCAGCTTTCAGATTTTCCATGTAACTCCTTTATTAGGTGAACCAAGGAGCAGTCACCGAGTGGAATGGCATCGATATAGTGGCATTAAAACAGAATCAGCTTTCAGATTTTCCATGTACCTCCTTTATTAGGTGAACCAAGGAGTAAACACCGAGTGAATGGCATCGATATAGTGGCATTAAAACAGAATCAGCTTTCAGATTTTCCATGTAACTCCTTTATTTGGTGAACCAAGGAGTAGTCACCGAGTGGAATGGCATCGACATAGTGGCATTAAAACAGAATCAGCTTTCAGATTTTCCATGTACCTCCTTTATTTGGTGAACCAAGGAGTAGACACCGAGTGGAATGGCATCGACATACTGGCATTACAACAGAATCAGCTTTCAGATTTTTCATGTAACTCCTTTATTAGGTGAACCAAGGATTAGTCACAGAGTGGAATGGCATCGACATAGTGGCATTAAAACAGAATCAGCTTTCAGATTTTCCATGTAACTCCTTTATTAGATGAACCAAGGAGTAGACACCGAGTGGAATGGCCCACCATGTGGTGGACTGTCGATATAGTCAAAGTCGCGGGAAATCACTGACTACGGGCAGCATAAGACATCATCATTCCATATTTAAGAGAGGCCTATAACTTGCGGTGATCATCAACCTGCTAAAATGATGATGATTTAATAAAGCCTTTTTATTTTATTGAAGTTAACACGTTCACTGCGGCTTGAGGCCGATTCAGCCTCATGGTAGACTTTGCACTGGTGCGGCGCGTAAAACTCGTGTTTTCTCTCTAGTGCGGCGGCTGTTTACACTCAACCGAAACATGAGGCAGAAAAGGCCTCAACCTCACTACTAGGAAGTTCAGCTGGAGGCTGATTCGACCTCAGCCGCACCAACTGAAAGTTCTTCAAAATTGGGCCCGCAGTGAACGTGTTAACTGGCAAATCAAACTATAATACGTATGATTACATTTATAAATACTTGCTTTTATTTACCTATTATTTTTGACAAATCTTACAGGTAGATTAAATAATAATAAATGAACAAAGCTGTGGTAGATCAGTGATAGAGGACTTTTACTTGCGAACTTGGTTCGCGGATTTGACTGCCACTACGCCCAAACAAATTTCCGAAGTGGTTGTAGTGATATTAGGCAGGAAATATCAACCGAAGAAGCTGAGGTTCGACCCTTTCAGGCGCTCTCGTGTCCGCCCACGCCGATGTCCTCTTTTGGGATCCCTTGAGTTTAGTCACCCCATGAAGCTTCAACCGAAGCGATATGAGGTCAGAGGTCTAGCAAACTGATAAAATACAAGACCCTGAGGTTCGCTAATTAAAAGAGGTCTTATGATAGAACCTCTACGGCTTGAAACCTCAAACTACATCTGCAAAAGCCACTTGGGCAGTAGTGACAGTCTGGTAAAAAAAGAATTTTAGTATAAAAAAATTTCTATAAAATTCCATTAATTCTAGTGTCGTGTATTTATCATCAAATAATCATATCTTACTATATATCATATCATTATTATTTCAGCTATTGGTATATGTATGTATGGTATGCCCGATTTAAAGTGGCCTTTCTCCGTCTTTCTATGTCCATATATATTTATACTAGCTGATTCCGCAAACGTTGTTTTGCAAAAAAAAAATGATATTTTAATTTACAACTAAAAAATAAGGGTTGATCGTAGAGGGGTGAAAATTTATGGTTGTATGTATTCTTGTATGCTGTATCATAAAAAAATAAAAACAAAAAATTTCGTTAAAAAAATAAAAAAAAATGTTTTAAGTGCGAACAACCTTTATCACTTAGGGGTATAGAAAATAGATAGTAGCCGATTCTCAGACCTACTGAATACGCATATTAAATTTGGTAAAAATCAGTCAAGCCGTTTCAGAGGAGTTCAAGTTCGAACACCGTAACACGAGAATTTTATATATTAGATATATCTCTTTCTCCCTTGTAATTCTCTACTTGAAATTTAGTTTAAAATAATCTACAGTTAATAATATATTATCAATAAACTAAGGCATATAATTTGTAATAATAAATTAGCTTACATTTCCAAAAAAGCAATTGAAAAAATCGATTCATGAATCACTTTAAAAAGTTTTATCAATTAAAAATATATATTATATACGAAAATTTTGAACCATAACAATATATGTCATTACTAATCTATCAGTGAGTTGAAATATATTTCAATCTAAAACGTCAGATTTTTTGTAGAGCTTATTCAATGCTGGCATATAAAGAGAAAAATTTTAAATTTTGCGATGATGGAAGATTTAACAAGCATAAATATTTTTATGTAATATATTTATACATATATACACACATATACATATATATATTTAATACGATCTCAAATATCTTGGTTATGGAAAGAAAACTATGAACCGGATTTTAATATTAAAAATGTAGAAGTCTCTAGGGAAAGTCTATGTCCATCTGTGGGCGCAGGGGCGGCTTAACCTATAATGCAGGGTGTGCAATGCACACGGCGCCGCGCTGCCTGAGACAGCTAAGAGCATCGTCTTGGAATCTATCGCGGTTCGCCGCTTAGTTTCGCAACAGAGATGTGCTACAGGCATAAAAACAACGAGTGTTATTCTGCCGTCATAAGAATAAATGCCGTAACTAATACCATACTGTAAGCTATACTTATAAAATAGCTTGTTTGAATATGAACAAAATTTTCTTGTTACGACGGCAAAGTTAATAGTTTTAACCGCGGGGAGGTGGGGGGTCAGGCCTAGGTGGCGCCAGGGTTACATTGCACACGGGCGCTATACGAGCTACAGCCGCCCCTGACTAAAACATGGTAAGGATTATTGAAAATCTGATTATATACGAAAATAATAAACACTGTTCAATTCCTCTCCTTACTCGATGTATTATATTATTATTGTTAAGTAACTTTCCAATTAGCTTTAAAGAAAGCATACACAAGTAAAAGTAACATGTGCATAGTAAAGGAGACATTATCAGTAACATACATTAATATGTCGCAGCTCTGTAGTTTTGGCGGGCGTCGACA
Source organism: Battus philenor (assembly GCF_028537555.1). Taxonomy (NCBI): domain Eukaryota; kingdom Metazoa; phylum Arthropoda; class Insecta; order Lepidoptera; family Papilionidae; genus Battus; species Battus philenor. The sequence continues at coordinate 12,750,456 of NW_027181683.1, forward strand.
GATGGCGCCAGGGACACTGCAATATATATATATATATATATATATATATATATAAATGCATATATACACGATGACCAGTCTAGCCTGCATTCAGTGATTTCTACTGACTGACTTCATTCAGTAGCTCCTACGGGTGTTTTTGGTTGTAAAAACTTTTAAAAGGAATATATAGCACATCGAAGTTTTAAAGCTTTAACAATATATATACTTACTACTCTGAAGTATCATAAATCAATTTGTATTATCTATTAGTACAGACACTATATATATATATATTCCCCCTATTTTTACCCTCGGCAAGCTGACAGTAAACAATCCATGGAGAAAACTGTGCTTGGGATTCCCCAATGAGATCGAATAAGGTACGATGAGATTCGAAAACGGAAGTTTAAGTGGCATTTTCAGTGGCTGCTAGGACCCTTTAGGTTCTAGACCGGCATGCCCAGCGTGTGACGTCCACTGGATGGACAGAAGACCTTGTTTAGGTCTTCGGAAAGAGCTGAATGTCGCTTCTTTCCGGTCTTATTCTAAATCTATAATGAAGGTCTATGTCCAGCGGTGGACATTCAAAAAGCTGAAATAATGAAATAAAATTCTTGCGCGGTAATTTGAATTTGGGCGCCACTAGTAATATTACCGCGTTCTTAGCATTTAAGCTAGTTTCTTAGTTTGAAATCAAGCACAAAACGCGTATATTCCAGACACTTCGTAACGCGTGACGATACAACAAATGCTACAAAAACTCCATCAAAACTACATGAAAGTAAGGCTACCATAAACAATCCGATTTCAATGTCATCTAAAGACATATATGAAAAGAACAAAACCATACATCAGTCTGACAAGATGACATATAAATTCCAAATGGACTCAAGATGTGAATGACGAAATAAAACAGAAATAATGTTTCAAATAACTTCAAAACAGTTAAAATAGATACAGTATGGATTGGAAAATGGATTATTTATCATATAAACATATATACCGAAACATATACATACGTAATGTACACCAATTTACATTGTTCTTATGTGATAGATTATATATATATAATTACTTCTATATTCCACAAAACTGCCAAAAGTTTATACATTTATTAATAACAACTCTAGTTAAGTTACAGATTATTATTTAATGGAATCAGGCGTTATCTTGCGGAAGTCCATCCTAAGGAATGCCAAACACAGAGTAACACTGACAGAGTGTCACTCTGTGTTTGGCACTAATCGGTGTAACATAACTCCTGAAGATGCCCCGTGGAGGGGTGAAACACGTGTTGAGTAATTTGGCAGTGGCGGTTGTGATTTGCATTGTTTGCCGCATACGCAATTATCGGCGGGCTGGCGGGCGGTGCGCTTTGTTGCACGACTACCACTGCATGTGCGGAAGTGGCTAAATATTGGTCCTTTTCTTACTTACAGTTTATTGACCTTTTCAATTATACAGGGTGATTGTAAATAAACGTAAAAGCATTAATGAAGTTAATGTATAGCAAATTCGCTGTCAATTATTGTATGATTCACATATTAAATATCAATAGTTTCAGAAATAACAAAGAACGTAATGATAGTATAGTAAGAAAAGTTGTTTTCAAATTTCGAATTTTTCTTCTTTCGATAGACGCCCACTGCAAGGTATAGCTTTCTCCTTCTCCCTCCAAAGATTCTCACGGTAACTGGTTTTGTTCTGTCTACATCTAAAGACTTCCAGCTACCTTACTGACCGCAGCAGTTCATCTAGAGGAAGATCTGCCCACGCCACGTCTACCGCTCTCAAAAGTTGCATTACTACATATTAAAAATAATTATTTTTTACTATCTATCCCTGCGACTTTGTACTACCAGATGTTGTTAGTTCGACGCATTCTAATAAAAATATTATCTAACATATTTAACAATGATCAATTAATACAGGCTGATTATAAATATGGGTTAAAGATTTGTGCTTCACATATATTAGCAAACACCCTGTTTATGACAATATATTGATTTATTCTCGTGCTCTCTCGTATCTTTTAAAAAACCATTTCGTTCGAAATTATTGAGTACATACAATGCAATTTAAACCATAATATAAATATATAAACCATAGTCTTTGATCCCTGTTTAGTAATGTTTTTATTCTTATTTGTTTTTTCATTGTTTGACATATATCATAATATGTTCTCAGTGAGATAGTTATAAGGTAACAACTGTAACCAATTTTATATTTCTAAGCTTCTAAGTTTGTACTTTCTCACTGCCTTTTGTTACTGTCTATCTCCAATAAAGTAAATAAGTTAAATTAATAAAATTAATTCACAGAGCTGCAAATATGAGGGAAGTTAAATCAATCAACCAGGAAGACTGCGATGGGAACCTCTCCTGTGCAACGCATTCCCAGGAACTGCTCCTTATGAATATGATGTATTTGGAAAACCTCCGCAAGTTGAGGGACAAAGTTCCATCATTCAAAGTGAGTGATGAGATGACGTCATCATCATTTAAGCTGTAGCACGTCATGCTTACAACCTATAGACGTTACTACAAGTCGTCGGCCTCTCCTATAGATTTCCAAGGGGGGATATAACATACTCGCCACGCTTGGCAGGCGGGTTAATCCTAAAGACGTCCTTACTGATCACCCAGATCACCAGCGTTTCCATAATCCACCCACCACACACCGCACGCTTCAGACATTCACTACACTGCAAGCGATAACTTACCAGCTACAGCAACCACTCAAATACCACAGGCCAGTAATTATCACAATTTATTTCTTTTAGCTTTAACAACTTACGACTAACTGTCACTAAAAATGTTTTAGTTTAATATATAATATACTACTATTGTATTATAATTAATTTTATAACAATATATTTATGGGAGAGAGTCAATAAAATCAATTAAATTTTAGAAATGCCTGGCGGGCCGAAACTTGTTTCAAGACCGCTGCGACGCGCGGGCCGCGTGTTGATCTTCCCTGATTTAGATCATTCGGTTTACTTCTTACATTGTTTCCTTTACATTAGGATTGATAACTTCTCTTTACTCCTAAATTTCTAACTTCTAAAATCATGTAATTAAATTTATGTATCTAAGAATATAGTAAGTATTCAATAAACATTAAACCATGTGATATATTAGTAATTTTTTTATCACCAGCTATGCAATGAAACCAAATGCCAATCTATAAAACGGCGTCTCGAGGATCACCAACATAAATGCCATCCTCCGGTCTTGACCAGCACTGTAAAACAGGTAACTGTTATAGAGTATAGAGAAAATACACAGATTTTATTTTTGTCATTTATTTAAAATAAATTGTACGGCATTATTTTCTAACAGAAGAATAATTATTAAAAAGATTTGTTGTAGTGGAGTTTCTTTCTGCTTTTTCTCATCAACTATAACAGCTTGTGAAGCAGAGGCAAGAATATAATACCTTAAAAAAAAAACAAATAAATAATAATTTGGCGATCAATAAGAGTTCTGTTAAAAGTTATAATGTCGAAATAACTTAAGTAATTTTATTATTGCTGCTTACATGATAAGCGATGAAATACTTTAAAATTGTTGATCTGATACTATCATCTTATGTATTTAAACCACAAATCTAACTGACGTTACATTACAAAAGATTTTCGCCGAAGGATGTACAACTAATTAGAGAAACCAAAAAGGTCACAAAACCAAAAATATCTCTTACTACTAAACTTTATTTTAAGCTAGGAAATGCCATGATTGGGGAGATCATTTTTCTATTTTCTATCAAATACAGTTCTTCTGGTATGTAGTTAGGCAGTTCAACACTCACTGCAAGGGATAGGCCTCCCTCAAGTATCACTTCAATGTCCGGACATGTGCCGCCCGTTTCCAATGACTTCCGGCGACAATTTTTATGTCATCGATAGCTTTAGTGGAAGGCTTACCCGCACCAAATCTTCAAGCTGGTGCTTTACCGACCCTTCCTACAGATGGCTACAGTATTGTAAAAGTAACTGGACTTGTGCTATATATAGACTTAACAGCTGTTCTAGTGTAAAATCCTGTTGAATCCTGTTCCTTTCTCAGAATGTCCAGCTTTTTGGAAGCTAATTTAGTTTTAAACTAAGCTAGATAGCAAAAGACAAACGACAAATAATATTAATAAGTATCTTTGATTACAGTTAGGCAAGCCAGTACTAACATGCGATCAACCAATTCAAACGATTCTAGACATCTCAAGAAACGACGCAGAAATCAGTTGCAACATCACACAAGAGACCAAAGAACATATAGATGATATCAAAAACGAAGTAATGAACACAGCACACGTGAATAACGCACAGAGCTTCATTGCAATAAGACGCACACAATCCTGTAACACTACCGTATCTTTTAAGAACGTTTATAAAGACCGCTTGCTATATGAAGTACTCCAGTGGCTTAGGGAGATACCGATCGAGGCAGAATTTGATTCTACAGCAAAGATAATAACAGAAAGGACCATCAATGAGCTGATTGAGAAGATCAATAAGCTGTCCATAGAAGCAAACAACAGTGGTTACGAACTAAAACTAAAACGAGTAATAAGACAATGTCTCAATTCATTACCGCTTACCTACCATAGCAGTAAATGCGATAAGCTTCGATATATGTTAATGGACAGCCTTGTATCCAGAATAATGTTGCTGAATAGCAAATACATCTACCAGTTCTCAAAAAACAGTTTCAGATGCAGAATATTCGATGATAGAACAACTGATAAGAGTGAGGTCGACGATATACCAATTGTAAGAAATTTTAAAAGCGAAATCATAAGTTGGCTCGAAGCAAAGCGTCTTACAGCAGGTGACGGAACCACAGTTAATACACAGACTGTAACTGTGATGCTTCTAAATCGATTGCTACCGTTTCTAGTTGAGAAAAAGTTAAACCACAGCAAGTGTTTGATGAAAGACATAATTGTTGAAGTATTAGATACATTGGATTTAACACACGTAACTCTAGATGTAAACAAGAATAAAGTCTACTTGAATAATCTCGCAAGTGAACTACTAAAAATACTAATCAACGCCCAAAAGAATTTTGTGCAATCATCGAAATATAACAGTTCATATTTAGGTTTCGCTAAAACCTTTAAATTTAATCTTAAAAACATTTTTAACTTTTCATCCAAACACAAAACAGTAGACAGGCGACAAATGGACAGTGTTTTTAACACCAACAAAGCGTATGCATCTTTCAACGATTTGTTTGATGATATCAATGTACTGTCTAAACCGACAAGCGTGAATTATTTTCGCTGTGGTACTAGATTTATGAACACGACAAGGATTGGATCTCTCACGTCTTCAAGAGACACGATATCAGATGATCTAACTTCATCATGCACTGGACTAAATCATCAACCTAGTCCACGTGCTTGCCACATCACAATATACTCCTGGGAATCTAAGAGAATCTGGAACTTGTGATCCTTCATGCTGTTGTAATTCGTAACCGTGCCAATATTCTTATCGACTGGATCAATAAAGATTTAATATTAAATGACTTACGAACATATTTTTGATGATCTTTATTTTCAATCCTTTTCATTCCTTTTTTCCATAAAAATTTTCTTATCATTTAAAACTAATTTCAGTTACAATTGTATCATTGACAGATTGACCAAAGAGTTTCTCTCTGCATAGGTCGTGACACGTTTCAAAAATAAAGTTTTTTAAATGATTGTAAAAGAGCACTTCTTTAGTTCTTAAAATAAGATATTTTGTAGCATTTATTGTTTATTCGTATTTATTTGTTACCTTTTCGATTTAAAATCTATGTATATTTATGTGTATATATGTATAAATATTTAAATAAGTATGTTTGAATATATGTATGTACGCAATTATTTTACTTTCTAATATGTAATACATCTTAATGTTTTTATTTTTTTTATTATATACACCCTAAACTGCCCTTTTTTTTCACGTCTCTCATCTCCATCCAAAAGTTGTCTGGTAGAGATCGCCTCGAGCGATAAGACCTCCTCTTGTACCTGTATATAAATTGTTTCTTATTATAATTTATTGTTAGATGTTATTTTGTTACATTTACTTTTTGATTTTTTTATATAGTTTTGTGCATAATAGTGTAAATATATAAATAAATATATAGTTCTGAAGTTCATAAAAGATAATTGTGTAACAGGTTGTTATTCTTGTGTATGCTGTATAGAGAGCTATGCTGCAATTCAAAGGGGTAGTGCACAGTGCGCTGAACAGGTGATCGTTGAGGCCTTAAATTTCTGGAGTAGAGATCACGATCATGACCACAAGGAGGGCAGAAGACCTTATTTAGGTGGTCTAAAAACGCTGAATGGTGTTGGCTTGCAACTGGTACTTTTGTAAATCCATAGGTTAAGCTTATGTGAAGCAATTGGCGTCTATTGTGATATGATGATACGATTATATTTTATACGTATATTTTGAGAATTTCTGTAAAGTACTTTCCTTTAGTAAAGTGCATACAATTTTTTTTTAATTAAATTAATATATTTTTCCCCCTCATACATATGTATAAAAGTGTGTAAATCTAATGTGAAATACATCCTTCTTTCTTTAAAAATTTACGTTATCTTATTCTTGAAAAGAAAGTAAAAATAGCAGATCGTATAATGTCAAAATGACATTAGATATATAACTTCTTCACCTAAATGCCGTAATCTCTAAGGACATTTTTAAATTGTATTAAACATAAATGTTATTACAGTTGTCTGTGTAATAAATCATGAGTTGTTAATAATGTAAGTATGTTGCTTTAATATGGGTTTAAAAATAGAAATGATAACATTTAAAGTAAAAAAATATTTTACGAAGTTTAATGTCTCTATTAATTTCATAGAAGGTTTTGTAACGAACATGATAAAGTTCTTAATATAAAAATACAGTAATATGTAATTCGTATATATAAATATGGTCTTTAGTTGAGTTTTGGGACTCAGTCTGTGACTCAAAGTCCAGAGATCTCAAAATTTAATTCACAAGTGTTTAACGCTTAGGTTTAGAATGTCGGAATTGCAACGGGCCTTTTAAACAGTGTAATAGGAATTTTTATTTAATTTTTATGGGGTTGAAAGGTTCTGAAATGAAAACCACAAGCTGATAGACGCGGAGTGGGAAAAGCTCCCATAAGTGGACCGAAGGCATAGTTATGGTAGAAGTCGCTGGATCGGACATCATAGCGAATTTTGAAGGACGCATATGCCTTGTACAGGGCGTCCATCGGCTGAAAAGCAATAAAAGAAAGGAACAGAAAACAGCCGGTAGCAAATAAATATGAAGCGAGACTAGAACGTCACCTATTTTTTGGTTTCGGGGGAGGGGGAAATCTTCCGGATATTCAAGATGCCCAGCCGCTTGGGGGAGGACAAGGGTATGTGGGATTCCTACCCACTAAAACCCACCCCCGGTAATCGACCTCTGCGCTATACGGAGCACCGCGGTATCTCCTGGTCAGAGATCCCTCGCGCCGTGATATTTTCGATAGCCCGTATGCATGTATACGCTACCCCTGAAACCCTCGTGGTGCTATCACGATGGTTCGAGACCATGTCGAACCATCACCTACCTCAGAGTCGCCGAAGCTAGTGGGAGTTTAGGGCCCCCACCCTAAACTCCCGCGACTCCGAAGGCCCCGTTTATGGTAGATAGAATGTCACTTTAATCAACTCGAACTCGAACTAAATAACTTAATAATTTATTTATGTGTATTAATTTATAAAAACCACTATTTGATTGACTTATAATAGAAAGGGCGGCAAACTAGCGATCGCCCGGGCTGCAAAAGTTCTTGGTATGCCACTGCATTCACCCCTTTTAAAGCTTTTCTATATATAAGTAAACACCCTGTATATACATTTTTAGGTCAGTATACCCTGTGGACGAGTGGCGCGGTTGTTACCGGCCGGACCTCGCCTACTCCATCCTTCGTTTACTAAAGATGTCGGTATGTTTTTTTTAAACAATGTTCAACTATGTTTTGTTGAATTTTATTCAAATTATTATTTAGATTGATCAGATATAATTAGATTGAATTGTTTTCTAATGACGTCCTAAAACTTAAAGAAAAGGGTTTCTAAAGATGTTTTTTTTCTGAGTAAACATTTAATTTTTTTGTAAAATTTGAGCGAGCCTTGAGAAATTTCCGTTTTTGACGTAAAATGATGTCTCTGTTAAGAATACGGATGCTATCAAAAATTATTTACACTATCAAATTAATTAAAAATGACCATCAATTGAGACTTGGCGTGTAGCTATTTCATCTATTCCGGCTAGTATTGATCACCTTGTATCAAAGAAACAGTGCCAAATTTCAGATTAAAGATTTTAAGTAAATTCTTTTTGATTGTTTGTGTTTAGTTTTCATTAAAAATATTTATTAAATCATCTTTTAATTTTTGTAGTTAAAGTTAACTGTTAATAAATGTTACATCATGTGCATGCGAAACATTTTATAAAATAAAGTTGGCCTGTTGATTAAAAAGGTTGTACACCCCTGGACTAAAGGAAACCTCGGTAAATGCTCTTAAGTAAATACATTTTTGTCTCCTTCCTTTGGGTTTAATAATGTACACCGCCTGACTAAATAACTTAGGAAGTGGAATAGAATAAAATAGAGAAGGGAGGTAATGAGTGGAGGTAACAGTAGAGGAGGTTCAGACAAGAATGCTTGCTGAGATTGTCTCTACAAGAATTCAACTTTATTGTATCCTAAATTATTATTTGACGAGAGCCCAAACTCGTTGGTATAGCATTTTGTAGACATTTAGCTGGAATGTTACAATAGTCCAGTAGTGGATTACTGGATCTGGATCCTGATCTGGATTACTGATCCTGCTGGTACATTATTGATTGAAAGATCTTAACTTCTATCCACGGAACAAAAGGCACAAGGATTCCGGGAGGCAACTTACATTTGGGTAGACATTTTACCCGACTAACTTCTATACATTGTTGACATACCCAAAAGTCGAACTAAACGGTTTGACAGCTCGTTTTTGGTGAGAGTCGCCAAGATTTGGAACGACCTGCCTGGGTCTATTTTTCCTGATGAGTTGAACTCTGGAATCTTTAAGAGTAGAGTGAACAGGTTTCTTATGGATGGGCGTGTACCACCTTCGTTTTCATCTACACTTTCCATCAGGTGAGATGGAAGACAAACGCCTATTCCATTACAACTATGTAAAAAAAAAACTTTTGATATAACACAATTTATCTCATTCGATGACGTTTGTGTGTATTTTCTTACAGCATATACCAATCCTGAACAACTAAGTCCAGCCCGCAATGGAAGCTTCTCCTGTTTCAGCATTGAATCAGCAGCTAAAACCTGTACCTGGTTTCACGTCGAACCAATCGCTGGACAGCGTGACCAAACAGAAACCACAACCTTCAGTTTCTCTTTGTAAGTATAAGCTAGTAACCTTTTTATATAAACGTCTGTTCAATTTTTTTAAATTAGTTTAGGAGAAATATACAGGTTGATTGCTTATAGGTATAAAAATTATTGGGTCTTTTGTCAGCATAAAGATTTAAACATTTTACAACATTCCAATCAAACTTGTGTATAGGTCATTTGTCAGAAAAAAATCTTTAAAGCTTTTGAAATTTTTTCCTATCACACTGAAATATATTTAATCGAATCAGGCGTTACCTTGCGGAGGTCCAACCTAAGTAAGAAAAGGACCAATATTTAGCCATTTCCGCATATGCAGTGGTAGTCGTGCAGCAAAGTGCACCGCTCGCCAGCCCGCTGATAAATGCGCATGCGGCAAACAATGCGAATTACAAAACTGCCACCGTTAAATCACTCATCACGTGTTTCACCCCTTCACGGGGCATCTTCAGGAGTTGTGTTACACCGATTAGTTCCAAATACAGCGTGAGTTTCTCACTGGGGCACTCTCACGGGCTGGCGGGCGGTGCATTTTGTTGCACGACGAACACTGCATGTGTGGAAGTAGCTAAATATTAGTCCTTTTCTTACTCTGAATTGTTACATTAGTAAATTTTTTTGAAACCGATTTTGTATATTATATTGTCATTAGTTTATTTATTATTACTGAAATTACTAATTTTGATTAGTATATATCGTTAATAGACTGCAATAGAGCGATAAATATATACCCTTTTAAATTTTACACATATAACCAACCAGCCTGTATGTACAAGAAAATTTTGCACCTATAATCAATCATCCTGTATATATGGTAATTGGTTATAGTTTCTCCAATAAGTAATGAGCACTTTCATTTTCAGCATTTCAGAGCGAAAATGAGAAACAGAAAGTCGACACTAACAATAAATTAGTCAGTACGTATCAGGTGAGATCTTGGTGATTTTTACGGTTTTAACATTTACTTGGACATTGTTTAATAAAAGCCTTTTTTTGTTTTCCATTATATTACCGATTATTTTAAAATACTGTAAAAATAAAATACAACCTAGATATGTAAACAAGAAGCTAGTTGTAACAAATATACCTAAGATTATATATTTATTACAATATATATAGAACATAAGCGTAAAACCATTAAGAATTTGTTGGAACATTGTTACTACAGATGGCGCTAGTAGTCGATTGTCTCTAGCTGTTTTGACACGGTTTATCATATATAAGGGCACTGCCTGGTTGAATCGAAAGCCTCTCTTACCTCCAGCAACATCAGCATCTGTCAAACATGTGACAGGCAAACCTACCACCTCCATCGTCACATCCGGACGCTTTTTACGAGCAGCCCAAGTCTACCAAGATCCAAGAAGAGTCAGTCTTTGAAAGTCCTCGCGCTATACCTTTCAGAAATATACCTTGACGAGGTAGATGTTGGGACAGTAGTCTGCGCTGTCTCCGGTCCATCGGAGATCTTTTTGGTTATCGTGGACTTTTTGGGTTGCACCACGTTCAAACGAGGCGGTCAGAAGACAAAATGATACAACGGCCTCCCAATATAACATCATGAAACAACACATGCATGGTTCAACTGTGAATGACTCGTAATTACCTGGTACTTGATAAGTAAGACTTGCCTTAGGTCTGTTATTTGTTGTAATAACTCTGCGTATTTTTTACAGATTTCACATTGTAACCTACTAGCTCCCTCATTTCCAAAGAACACAGAATTGTCAAAGAATATGGCAAATGACACGGCATGTACGTTTATTTTTAATCTGTAATTTTTATCATTGTCACCTATCTGTGACAAATTTTAATTAATTATTACAGATTACTGTTGTAATTTATTTTAATTCCTTACAACTCTTGCAAGTATCTCCTCCGGTAGGCTAATCTAGCTTTCTCATTTATAACCGCTTGAAGGTTATCATTACTTTTTTTAAAGTAGTTCCAAGTCTTGGACCTCCACCAAAGATCGCCACCATGACCGGTCTTGCGAAGCCAGCATCCATCGACTTCCTGCGACCTTTACTATGACCGATGACATCATTGGTCTACCTAGTGGGGGGGGTCTACCCTCGCCTCGTCTACCGGCTCGTGGTCGCCACTCAGGAAGCTTTCGGCCTCAATGGCAATTGGTTGCATGGCAGTGTGCCTCGTCCACAGTCCACTTCAGATGAGCAATTCTTCGAGCTACGTCGGTGATATTCGTTCTACTGCGGATACTGATCCCCTCATTCCTGATTGGATCTCGCATCGAAATTCCGAGCATAGCCCTCTCCATTCATCTCTGGATGACCTTGAGCCTACTTATGAGGTCCGTCGTAAGTAACGAGAACTTGGATCCGTATGTCATCACCGGCAATACACATTGGTCAAGGACCTTCGAGTTCAGACATTGGGATATTTTGGACTAGAAGATGTTTCGGGACTTCCAGAACGCTGCCATAGTTGGATTCCAGTGGTCTCTTTCTCAGAGTTGGACTTATCTGGACGGTTTATTCCTGGTATATATAGTCTATAACTTCGAGCGTAGCATCTCAGAGATCTATTTGAGTAGAAGCTCCCTATTCGTTGCCAAATGTAATTTAAATACTTTAGTTTAAATTGTAATGGGATGTTTGATCCTTTAGTGAATGCAAATCGGCTGTCTCGTGTGACGCACGTTGCCAATTCGTTTGCGGAGTCCTTGCGCAAGTATCCTGAACGCCCTCAGAATTCTACGTGCTCCACTGAACTAATCGAGAGGATCCTGTCTGCGACGCTGTCCAAGCGAAGTTAGTATATTTAATAACGTTTATACCTGCTGTTAATACCTGCACCGTTTTAATATAATCGATAATTAGACTTGCCTGTAGGATTGGTCGTAGTACTGTTGCTTCTTGTTCTTCGGTAGCTTCTTGTTCTTCGGTTGCTTCTTGTTCGTAGATTGCTTCTTGTTCATCGATTGCTTCTTGTTCGTCGATTGCTTCTTGTTCGTCGGTTGCTTCTTGATCTTCAGTTGCTTCTTCCTGTGTTGACCGCACCTCCGCTAGCCCTTATAATGAGCGCGGAGACTCAACAGCGCGATGCAGATTTTCGTTGCGTCTACTGTGGCGCCATCTGTCATTTATCTGTTTCACTGCCGCTGCCGCCGCGATGCGATTGACGGTCACGTGGGTAAGAGCTTGGTGTTTGAGTGGCGCGCGATATGCACGCCACATGCCCATGTGATGTGTTACTCAGGCACTACTCCCGATTCGAATCCAAAAGACGTAACCACGTGACCTTATGGCAAAACCTTTATATACCTCCGTTCAACTTACCGGACCTTCTAAAGAAAAAATGTACAGCAGAATCTTTTGATGAGTTGGCCCGGCACATTGTTCTAAATCTCAAGGCATTTAACGGTCTGTAGCGTTTGGGCAGCGACATGAAATAAAATAATGTACCAACTAATATATAATTGAGTAAAACTTACAAATTTTATTGTTAATATGTATACGTTTTAGCTGTATTTACCCACAAGAGAAAATTGTGTAAGAAAAATTGTAAAAATTATAAAACGCTGTCGTGCCTCGCAGCTGGGAGAAGAAAGATCCGTATCAAACAGCGGCAACTCTCTCCCAACTGCAAAAAAAACACTAGCGATACAAATTAGAATTAATAAGAAAAACAGTATAATAAGATTTTCTTATCGGACAGTAACTTTTCTGTGTTAACTCTGCAGGGACATATAGTAAACAGTAATTTTCTTACTATAATATAATTAATTCCTTAACTTTACATTCACATGTTTAGTTTTTACACCTATAATCTGATACCGTGTATTTAAAATCTTCCAGCGAATAAAACGAAGAAAGTCCATCCATTGGTTAGAAATAAAAAAAATAAATGCTCGATCGAGCACCACGTCCACAAGAGCCTGCTGCAGACGCGCGGAAGAAGGTTATCTGCTGCTCATCACGTCACCAAGGTTGACCCCAAGGTTCCTCTCAGTTCGACCAGGGCCAGCATGACGACACCACCCACCACTTTGGGTTTAAGGTAACATGCCTAACTCTGCCTTTTTTTATAATAGTTTCAGCTGTGTATCGCCCGCTACTAGATATAAATTTCAAATAAGACCAGATGCAAGCGACGCGTGTGCAGTATTTAAACGGTTTTATTTAGTTCGACCCGTACGGAATTTGTTTATTTGCGTCAAAATTAGAAATTGAAATTTAAGCACCTTCCCGTTGTCAGATCTGAAATTTGGTACACACATTTAATTTAGATGACAATACAATATAATAAAATCAATAACATAATAAATCTAAGATGGCCGCCGATACAAAATGGCGGATTACATATTTTTCCTTAACCCCCTCAATATGGATATCAAATGAAAGGGCTATACTAGTAAAACACGATGATTATGTCAAAATTTAAAATTCGAGATGGACGCCGTTCCAATATGGCGGACTAGGTACATATTTTTCCACACCACATCACAATATGGGTAGCAAAAAACCGTTTAACTTAAAAGTTTTTTTTAATGTATTTTATTTTAAATGACATTAATAAGGTTATCTGTGCACCTTTTTTTATAATGGCCATAATTTTTGGAATTATTTTTTCAGATACAATTTTATTTACATTTGTCTTCTTTCTTCCGTCAAATTATCTTTCATGCTTTTTCTTTCCTTTTATACATCATAAAATATTTCACTCCAATAGCATCCGTGTCAGTCTTCCAAACGCCTTTCATCCTTCTACTTCTTTTTCCCAAAGTTCCTAAGTATCACAGATTATTTATTACATTACTGTTGTGACTTTTGTATCTTAATTTTTATTATATTCTATGACTATATCATTATTCATCTTTATTAATTATAACGAATAAATAAATATTTTTTTACATAATATTCATCAAAGCGTATTTATGCAGACCACTAAGCATTTCTAAATCTGAATTTATTGTATCTCATCAATGTATTGATTAAAATATTCAAGTATATTTATTTTTCCGTTCCTATCTTGTTTACTTGTATTTTGCATAATACTTGTACACTTTCTTATTCTAATATTTATTAATAATACTATTTTATAAATTATTAAAAAGTGTTACATTATATGCGAAAAAAAATTTTAATTTTATATTGGTTCGTCGATTGAAAATGTTGCAAACTCCTGATCTGAGATGAGTGATAAAAATGTTAATTTAGTGAAACACCACCCCGTGTTCAGCGGATGGGTCGCGGCGCTGAAGTGAGATACATCAACGACGTGAGGAAGTGCATCCGTGACGCCATCAGACACGTGTGGAGCGAGGATAACTCGGTGAGTTTAATCTCGTGTATGTAACGGTATTTATATCGCTAATGGGTCAAAATATTTATGCACTATGAAAAACTTAAGCGGACTATATTGGATTGTTATGGATTACAATGGATTATTGTGGATTATAGTGGACTACGATAGATTATGATGGATCATGATCCATTGCAGCCTAAACCACCTACTAATCTTGGCTATTATAGTACATCCTCCCATAGATATCTTAGAGAGAGGACTATGCTCTGCAGTGAGTGTTTTAGGGCTAAAAGCGACTATTATGCATCATGATAGTCTGTGATAGACTAGGATGGATTAGGATGAACTAGGACGGACTAGGATGGACCAGGATGGAAGTTCACCATCAGGCTGCATAAAAAAATCCAAAAACACTATCAATGACATGGATATGATCGTTATTTTGAATAAGGATTTTTGTTTATCTCATTTAATTATTTACACTTACACATACACCATAGATAATAAGAAAAAAAGAAAACATTTATGTAGGTACAAGAGGCGATCTTATCGCTCAAGGCGATCTCTACCAGGCAACCTATAGATGGATAGATGAGAGACATAAAAGAGAGCGCAGTAGAATGTACATTATATTTCTATACACACATAAATACAAACATAGTTATATAAATATACATACGTATATACACATAAATATCGTACAAATACATACTCGTATGTATTTGTATGATATTTATGTGTATAACAAAGTTGCAAGCAATAGGTTATGGTATATTTTACATTAGACATACTCTGCTTGTTCTATACAAATTAGTTTAAGACCGCAGTTTACCTATCAGGGTGACCGGAAAGTAATGTCGCTTTCTTAAGTTAAATTCGCACGACTACATTTTTAACAAGTTTTTATTTATAATCAACAATATATTCACATTCTTTGTCAACAACCTTTTGCCATCTGGTATACAATTTCAATGCCGGAGCAGTAAAAATCAAAAGGTTTTTTTTTGTAAAATATGTCGACAGAAACGACATTGCTTTCCAGTCCCCCTAATATTTACATTACGCTTTTTTGACTAATAATATTTAAAGGAATTAGGCGTTACCTTGCGGAAGTCCATCCTAAGTAAGAAAAGGACCAATATTTAGCCACTTCCGCACATGCAGTGGTAGTCGTGCAACAAAGTACACCGCTGCGGCAAACAATGCGAATTACACAACTGCCACCGTTAAATCACTAAACACGTGTTTCACCCCTCCACGGGAGTTATCCTCAGGAGTTATGTTACACCGATTAGTGCCAAACACAGAGTATATTTAACTATTAATATTCTTTAAGTCTTGGTTTTTGTATATCTTCGTATAGTAAACTGCATTGCCTCATTTATTTCAATCACTAATATTTGTAAAATAAAGATAGCCTGTTGCATGTTATTTGCAGTTACTTTCTTTGCAGGTTTGTCCAGAGATTCAACGTAGATTTGAAATTCATCAGAAAGAATATCACAACCCCAGGAAAAGTACGGTAATATCAAACACACATATTTAATTAGACCCTTAATTATAAAGGCTGTATATAGCTTAAATAGATGAGCTATGCTACAAATCCTTTAAGGGAAAGCTTTTACAGCAAAAGTAAGAGAAAGTGATGAAGCTATCGGCAAATTGACATCGGTGTTGCAAACTTGCAAACTCAATTACTGACCTCTGGTGCTACTCTACCATATATAAGCAGAGACATTATGAACAATATAGATTTCACTATTTTTTTTATTTTCACTTTTCTCTTTTGTCTTTCTTAAGATTTTTTATTTTTTCCTCTATTCTCCTTCTCATTGTCTTCTATTCCTATACATACCTTGTTACCTATCATACATAGCCTCTCTTCCCTTGACTTCCCTCCATTATACTGTAATAACTCAAATTTTTTATTTTGAACTTTATTTTACAATTGTCTGTATCATGATTTTAATTTCAGTTTTTCAGTTTGTTCGTAAAGTTTATCTCTCTTCCATTGACTTATGTCTTGTTGCTTTTATTACTTACTTACCTATTATCCTCCTTCGGTACTCCAGGAAGATCAGGGTCCTCCATCTTGGTTAACTAGTGAGGCCATGTTACTTTCCTCTATCCTTTTCCGCAACCGAAACTGGCAATCCGTTCGTTCAGCGCCAGATACGAGCCAGCCTGTACTTTGTGCTTTACAGTCTGGTCTACTCCTGGCTCACAGGTGCACGAGGGGAGACCTTGAGCTTAAGCTTGTGAAGGTACTTGGAGAATTCCCAGTTCCCCGTGAAGATCTGGACCACAATCCTGTCCGGCTCGACTTGACCAAGCACGCGCAATTACAAGCTCAACGAGCCTCTAGAGCTACGGATTGTCCACATGGACAAAAGGAACGGGCATAGACAAGTGTATTTTTGAGTTGATATGGCAATGTGAAGGCCTCATTGTCGCCGGGGTTCTAAAGTTGTGTGGAAAAATGTAAGTTACGTAATACGAAGCGTTGCATCTAGCCTCTTCCAACGTGTCTTGTTGGCAGTTCATATTTAAGATAGACTCAAAATTTTTCCAAACACTACCATTAAATAGTACTGTATCCTAGTAATATACTCGTATGACAGTAAATAGAATGTTTATATCAATTGGTAACACAAGTGAATGCTAGATGTAATACATTGCATCTTTTCCAGGGATGCGGAACCTATTGCATGAATCCGGAAAGTAAGTCGAACTTTATTTTGTCCGATGAATATACGATGACATATTTAAACTTGTAATTGAATGTAACTTATTTGTAATGCTTAGATAATTATCACGCAATGTATTAGTACTTTGAGATACTGTTCTTTTGCTGCTTGCAATTTATAATTTGGTTCGTACGATCTAGATAATGACGTCATTTTAAAAATTAAAACTTACAGGTCAGTCGACCGAAACGACGAATCAAATGGTGAGTGAACATACACTATACTATCATCATATAACGTACTATATATATATATATATATATATATATATATATATATATATATATATATTCCCTATTTTTACCCTCGGCAAGCTGACAGTAAACAACCCATGGAGAAAACTGTGCTCGGGATTTCCCAATGAGATCGAATCGGGTATGATGAGATTCGTAAACGCATGTTTAAGTGGCATTTAAAACTTTATATATATATATATATATATATATATATATATATATATATATATATATATATATATATATATGTATATAAAGTACTCGCTTTTCGCTTCCATAGGTTTTGCAACTTCTTGCTCAATAGTCAAGTTAATATCATAAATATTTGGTTCTTATTTTAGACAGATATAGTCAAACATTAGATTTCGTAGTTTTTTCAGCACATAGACAACCACTCCAAGGCCTCATCTAAAGATATCTATAATGGGGAAGACGTACCATAATCGCCAAGCTTGGCAGACGAGTTGGCGATCGCAATGTGGTATTATGGTACACAGAGGACGCTGTTAGCCAGCCTCTGGAAACTTATTTGTGAGCAGAAACAATCCTGGATTTAAGGCATCAATTGTGAATATGAGATTGTATCCTGCTAATCGAACTGGCGACTTACAATCACTAGTCTAAGCTCTCCACTGTTGGGTTGCGACTAAAAAATGACAATACGTAGATATAAATACAAAAGCCTTAATTTGGTAGCCGTTGTTTCATACTATAGACGGTCAATGTAAGGCCCATCATTCCTATCCTTTTCTCGTAGGGTGGTAAGTGACACTGTTAATAGAAACAAAACAGTATAGATAAGTAGGTACCAAATAAACTGCACATGAAATAACTAGTCAATTAATAATAGAAAAAATAGACTAAAAATAGAATAAGAAAAGTGTAGTGATATATTAAGAAAGCACAACCCAAAGAAAACTGTGATGTAAAAAAAATAGAATATGTAAATAATAAAATAGATAATTTAAAAAAATGTACCTAGCCACCTAAGAGTAATAAGATGATGGAAGGAAGGCGATGTAAGCAAGAAGGAATGAAAGAACAAAATGAAAGATATTGTGATGGAAATAAGGTAAGAATAAAAGAAATTGAGAAGTATGACCTTGAGTGAAGAATAAAGATAAAATAATCGAAAAACTCATTTTGTAAATAAATTTCCTGATCCCAACTAAGCCACAAAAAGGCAAAAAAATGTGAGGAATAGATATATTAGGAAGATATACCACAATTGCCACACTTGACAGGCAGGTTGGCGATTGCAATGTGGTATTATGGTACGCAGAGGGCGCTGCTGCGTTCATCTCGAAACTTGTTTGAGAGCAGTGGTACAGGAATCGAACCTGTGATCTACAATCTCAAGTCACAGTCCTCTACTGCTTGGCTATCGCTGATGTTAAATGTAGACTAGTATATTCACTATCACCTGCAAGCAGGTAGACGTGGTATCTTGTCAGAAAGACAAAGGTTATTAGAGAAGATAAAATTATATAAATGTATTCATAAGCAATTTACAATTTACGTCAATGTCTAGATAGTCCATAACTGAACAATTTAAGTCCAAAATATATGGCACCGATAACAATTATGTACATTGTATTATTTTGAACATATTTAAACATGGATATTGTATTGTACAGAATGATGTCTGCTGCTTCTGCCAGAGGAAGTTACCCTGTAGGTGTCAAATGAAAACTACGCCTGAGGTAAAAGAGGATACTCCAAAGAGGACTACGAGAAGCTTCTTGCGGTGCCTGAAGTTCCGCGACCAGAGCACAAGTCTAAACGATTTGAATACAGTATCTTGTTGTGATTTCTGCAGAGAAGAGAAATGTTATTATAAAGAAACGTTCGATATAGTGAACGATTGGCTTCAAGAAATCCCAGTAAATGCCAATTGTTCCAACGACGATAAAGCTAAACGCCAGACAATAATAAAGAAGTTGGTACATTCTTTACTGAAATGCAAGGGAGTAGAAGAAAGGCAGAAAGAAGAGATTAAAAAATGTCTTAACGTATTACCAATGTGGCAACCTTCGGACCAGAATAATAGGGATGCTTTAAAAAATAACCTCACCGACAGTCTTATGAATCGTTTAAAAACTCTTACAGATGTTGATGTTAATTCAAATGACATAAAAAAGTTTGAACAGCTCGAACAACAAAACCAACAAAGTTGTCCCGAAACATCGGGTAATGCAATAAATAAAGAATTAGAGGCTACTAAAGGCATGGTTTTAGATGCAAAAATTAAAGAAGATTTAAAGAAAATAATAGAAATAACAAAGAATAATTGTTTAGATTCAAGAACAGAAAGTTTATTAATGGAGGCACTTTTAGTAAAGTTGAAAGCATTATCTACACAAGAACCAGTTCAAAAGCAACAAAACTCAGTGGATAGGCAAAACGTTCAGGGATACTTGGAAAAGAAAGTCTCACAAGTCTTGGAGGAGTTACCGGTTGCTGTTGGCAATAACGTGAAAAAGATTATGAAAGATGAAATTATGGAAGTAATTTTCAGGAAATTGGATACAGGTCAAACTGTTGATAGTAAAAGCGTCAATGAAAACGGAATTAATGAATTGAAACCAAATATAGATTCGTACGCGACAATGTCTATGACCCAATTTGCGATGCCACTTAAGGAAGAAATTCAAGATTATGTGAAAGAGCATGTAGCAAGCATGTTACATGAATTCGCTTTAGATTTAAAAGATCGAAGTAAAATTCAAGATGATTTAACTAATATAATGGCAGATCAAATTGTGAGAGGAGATAACGAAAACAAATTTAAGGAAAAAGCGCAAAGTTTATTACAAGAAATTGATTTGTCGGATACTAAAATTGAAGATCTATATAATATAATATTGCGGAAAACTAATGACATTACGTTAGGTTTTAAAAATAAAACACTTCCTTTATTCAACAATAGGCAGCGGTTCAAGCAGAATACTGAGAAAGAAATTATTAACTTCATCACCGATATCATCGGTGGATTTGATATAAATTTTAAAAAGCAAGTTATTTCATCAACAAAGCAATTATCAGAAAGAATTGAAAATATCATTGCAAATGTTAGACGATCGTCTAAAGAAAAAGAGGAACTGGTTTATAAAGAAGTTTTCAATTTTCTGAAGAGCAAAGGTCTGCCAACAGATGGGCGGTGTAAAAAATTTGCAACAAAATTGACCAAACGACTATTAAACATACCACCTAAAGCATCCACTATGAGAAGATCTATGAATGAAAGTTACTTTCAAAGTCCTACATTGTCATCAATCGGAAACGATGAAAGCTTAAATATTTTAGATCAGGGATCGCTCGTTCAAATTTATGAAAGTATTTCAATGAATGTTCTATCTCAAGAAGTTTTAAAATGTATTGAGAAAATACCGCCCGATCGTGTAACGTCCCAAGACAAGAATTATCATAAAATAGTTGCCAAAGAGATTGCAAAGCAAATACGTAACGCATCCAATCAAAGCTATAGCTCCAGTTCATTACTGGAACGAACTGTATTCCAATGGTTACCTAAACTCATTAAGGAACCTCATAAATCTGAAATTAATATGATGAAAGATGATTTAAGGAGGATTATGGAAGGAAAAATTTCACCTAAAACATATTCTATTTATGGCACCGATAAATATGTAGACACACTAAAAGGAGGCATCACGGAATGGATGAAAAATATGCCGATGTATCAAGTAAGAAATGCAGAGGAGAAAATGTTACAAAGAAATTTAGTATCCAGCCTTGCAAATGAGTTAAACCGCACTTTAAATGACTTAAGCTCTAGTCAACAGATTGTTGACGAAGAAGCAATACTCAGAATAATAGAAAATCGGGTTAAACAGTTTTCGGTAGGTCCAGAAGTAAAGCATGATAATAAAAAACACCGTGAAGCAGCATTGGAACTTTTGAATCATTTAAAGCAAATGCAGTTAATTTCAAACGTTGATAACTTGTCTCTGAATGTAGCTGTTGAGGAAATATTGAAATGGATGGATAAAATTCCAGCACATCGAATCATATCAAATGATAGAAATTATCAAAAAATGATGGCACAGGAAATTGAAAAACGAATAACGGAAAAATTGAAACAAAGTTCGAACCCAGATTTAGTTTTCGAGCGTGAAGTCTTGCAGTGGTTACCTAAGATTTTAAAAGAACCTGATGAATCCGAAACACGTCTGATGATCGAAGATCTTAAAAAAGTTTTTAAACAGAAACCCTTCACACCACCTAGATATGGTACAGATCAATTGAACGAATCACTGAAAGACGGTATCTTAGGATGGCTAAAAAATACTCAAATTTATCAGAGACGCAATACAAAGGAAAAATTGTTTCAAGAGAATTTAATGTCAGAACTTGTAACTGATATAACTCGTATATGCAATGATTTACCAAAGAATGGGAAAGGCGATGTCAATAAACTTATACTTAGATCCATAGAAGCCAAGATAAAACAGTTGCCGCTTGATCCAAAGATGAAACAAAATGACGAGTATCATAATAAAATAGCTTTAGAACTATTCAATCATTTAAAAGTTTTAGAAATACTTGAAAATATTCCGAAAGAGAACAGGGTATCTACTGATACTATCAAATCATGGCTTCAGACATTGCCACTAAAATTGGAAATGGACTCTCAAGAAATAAATAACTTTGCAGAAAACGTCAAATCGATCTTATGTGACTATTTAAATGATATTTCGCAAACCCATACAGAGAAACGTGTTAAAAAGAAGGTTATAAACACGCTTAAGAATTTGCCCTTACATGATGACATTCGTGAAAACAGTTTGCAAAAGTTAGTAGATGATCTATTTGCAAAACTTAAAAATACCTATTCCAATGAGTACAGCAATCTAGATATAAGTCAATCTTTAGCAAAAGAAGTGGCAGTTAGATGCGAGAAACTTGCATTGAATATTGGAAATAAAGCAGAGAATGTGAAAAAAATTGAAAAGTTCAGAGAAAATCTCGTCAGAGGTTTAGTTGATATAATTAATAAAATAAATGAAAATACAGCTATTGCGAAAGATGAAACATTGTTTGAAAATATGGTAAAAGATGAAATAGAAGAATTATTGAATAGAATATCTGTCAACGAACATTTGAGGAGAAATTCTATACCTTTAGTTGATGAGTTAGTTAATATTACAAAAGAACTTTCAAAGATTGAGAGAAGAAATTCAGCAGAAGGAAATTATAAGAAACACCTACGTGATATCATAGATAAGACTTTACCATCAACCCCAGATTTATTTTCAGAACGCCGAAACTCTTTCGAGAATATGAAAGATGATTTGGTTGAAGCATTTGTTGGGTTATTAAAGAACAAAAATGGAAATGTTACCATGTACAAACGAAACGTAAAGGAAGAAATAAACAATTTTTGCAATAATTACCTAAAAAGATATCCCTCCACTCCTATCGACGTAGAGAAACTATGTGATAACCTCTATACTGCCTTACAAAACGTCCCTGTTCCCGAAAGCAAGGATCCTGACGCTGAAACGATGTATGTCAATATTAAAGATGAAGTGGAAAACTGTTTAGCCGCGTTGCCTTTAAAATATTGCGAATCAAACAGTATGCTTAAAGAACAATTTCTTGATTTCCTTCTAAATATTTCGCAGACACAAGTAGATGATGCAAATTTGAAAGAGAAAATAATGGAAAAGCTAAATGAGTTTTCATTTGAGGCTGAGACTGCACCGAACTTAAAACAAGTAACTAAAGATATTGTCAATATTTTAAAAAATCCGCACCGTACTTCTATAGGACAAACAAAGCGACATAGAAAAGAATCTCTGGCTAGATCTCAACAGGGCTTACAACCGCAGGTCCATAAACATTTAAACGGACCCTTCTGTGACTGTATATCATCTTTGAGATACAAAGACAGTGTTACTCAAGAAGATGGATTCTTATCTCCTCACTCAAGTAACTTTTGTAGCCAAACTTTAACGCCCCCGAAACGTAAATGCTGTCAATCGAAAGAGGATGAAGATGTAATATGTAATGTGCCCAATAATTTTGTTAATTGCTTAAATCGTACCGCGCCGAAACGTAAGAAATCGCAAGGCTCACAGACATCTAAAATATGCGACCTATCACCCTGTATTATCGTTAAGGAGTACTATTGGGATCCCAGTGCATCATGTCAAATGGACAGCTCACTCCAAGAGGTACACAGTGGACAGTGCGAACCGCGACGTACAGTACCTTCGTTGCCGTTGACGCAGACGAAGATACCTTGCTCAACAAACGACCTACCCACAGGCCTCTGCAGATCCATGCGAAGGCTTTGCGTGCAAAACCCCTGCCAGTCGCACATATCCGTGGTCGATCCACGCTTCACACCGTTGCCCGTTCCAATGAATCAGCAGACTCTCGAAGAAGAGCATTGGGCAACAGGAAAAGCACAACCAAACGTAAGATACAAGCACAGACAATCCAACTTTAATATGGCCAGAAACATGGATGAATCGGACAATTTCGTATCGAGAACAGTGTCGGAATCCAAAACGCAAAGAAGGAAAATTTGTTACGAACCGTGTTCGACGGGAACACAGAGTGGAGATAGATGCAATTACGATTTTTGTCCAGATCGTAGGGTAGTTGAATTTGAAACTGATCAAAATGTTGGACTAGATGCAGACTTTACAAGAAGAGAAGATGAAAATGTACAAGATCACGAAGAGTGCACATGCTGTGGGCGTTTTCATCAAAGTGTTTTTGGTCGATCAGCGACAAATTCCAGCAGGGTGGTCAATCGGCAATGCACAAGCAATATAAACAAATGTATTAACTGCCGAGGAGAACTTTGTCTTCGTCCAAGTTACATATACTTTGATTAACTTACCACGAGCTTAATTGCTATTTTTGATTTAACGAAACACCTGTGATTTACCAAAACTTTATTCGGTCATATAAGTATTACATTTATACAATTATTTATTGTTAATACATTTTACAAATTCACTTAAATTTGGAAATTGTCATCGAAATTTCAAATATAACCTTTTGTGAATAAATGCCTTCCAAAAATCCACTTTGTTTCTTTATAAAAATATTGATTAAGAAAAGGAGGTGCACTTTGTTGCACGACTACCACTGCATGTGCGGAAGTGGCTAAATATTGGTTCATTCTTAGGAAGGACTTCCGCAAGGTAACGCCTGATTCCATTAAATAAAAATATTAATGATACAAATTTGTAGAAGTATCAAAATAAGAAAACAGAAATTAATATTTGCGCCGATATCCTCATGATATATAAAATCATCGGAAGATGCTGAATGTATGCCTCAACAGGCGCTATTGGAAATGTATGAGGGAAACTTATCGTTCAGCAGTGGGCGTTTTAGGACTAACAATATGATGATATTATTATTCAATACATATTATACAGATAGGAAAATCAGCATGATTGGTTGTAAGTGCAAATGCCATTTAAGGCGAATATCTAAGCTTGTTTGCTATCAAAAAGCTTTTATATCTATTTCCAATCACCCTGTATAAACTGATCAATGTGCAAGGTAGATTAAGATAGAAGATAAAATTAATTTATTCAACATTGAAACGAAATTTTTGATCGTCAATTTATTATTCATAAATTTATTCTTCTATTTTTTCTCTTTTGGCAGTATGAATAATAATGTTAATATAATAATCCAAAATATGTTATAATACTATTTTAATAAAATAATTAATCCGAGTTTTGAAAACGCTTTTTTTAATATATCATTACGCTATTTTTTATTTCTGAAAAACGAACTATAAATTCACAGCTCTTAAAGTTTTTTCACCTATAACATACTGTATATTGGTTATAAGACATCCAGTTTCATTCCACGGAATTTATATTATGACAGCAAATCAGTTCTATATTTATCTTTAAGTCTTTTACATCTACAATCAATTACTCTGCATAATATTTAATGACAAAATGCATTTAGTAAAAACAATATTAAATTTTAATACTCTATGAAGACATTCATATATGTTGAGTTGTAAATTCTGTTTGACCTGATATAACCGGTATAAAGTTCCAAAATTAGAATTTAACCGTTAACCGATTATTGGAAGGAAATCGTTAAGATAACTCAGCGGGGTCACGCGCGATGGCAACAGCGTCGGCCATTTTGAATACTGCCAACGGCTTTTTTATGTTGACATTTGTTTTCCCGCCTTTTTTATATTAATGCACTTTATTATTATTAAAATTGCAAAAGTTTTTCGCAAATATGAGGCGGTTTTAACGTTTTATTTGTAAATAAATATATTTTGAGTCATGTTGGTCATATTTAAGTTTTTTATTACACACATTATCTGTTTTTTGCGATTTTTAACTCGCGTTGTATCATGTAAAAAGTGTGTATCTGTCTTCCAAGATATGGCCAAAAGTTACGACGTAGTTATTACGTAAGATAAAGATTTTTAAGCTAATTTATTAGAATAATAAACTTAATTGGTATTAGATATTTTAAATTATTAGTATTTTAATACGGTTGACCGTACGAATAAATGCTTTTAATTTGTGTTGCGTTATCTATTTTTAAATATCCACACGGCATGTTTTTTTGGCGATTTTTTTTAACCAATCTCCAATCAAAGTTTTCATAGGAACACAGATTGCGTCTTACGATCCTATTACATGGGTTCGATTCCTGATTAACTGCTATAATTATATTTAAAAGATATGTATGCTAACCTAATAAATAAATTCCCTGGAACATTGCTTTTCATTTCACTCTGTGAAGCTCTCACGGATGCCAATGCATCCACTCTAAAGCAATCTTAGAGCTTGGTTGCCTCCCAATGTAACAGCCTAAATTGAGACATACTGACTATAAAGGTTTAGGAAAAGCGCCTGCTGCCTTAAAACCGCACAGAAAATCATCGTCAGGAACTTGTACAGAAAAAAACTTTTGTGACGTCCTTTAAAGAGAATTTATTACGCAAGGTAGCTACCGTAGGTTCTCCAAGACGCGGTTAGTGTTCCAATGCATAAAGGATACGGCACTTTACAACGACACAGTATAATGCGGTATGATACAACACGAGACGGTAACGTAACGACACGATACGTTGCAACAATACAATAAACACAACGTCCAACATAATACAATCCGATACAACAAGAAGCAATACAAGACTGCCAGACTACCCAGGTTGAATTCTAGCAAAATATATATAAAGCAATGATGGTGAGGAATTAATGGGATAGACCTTCAATGGGGGCCCAAAGATGTCTTTAATGATCCCATCATAGGACTCTTACAACTCAAGAGCCACTCACAACACGCTGCAGACATATATAACATTGCTAAGGATCCCACTTCATCAGCAACCACTCCACCAGCGTCCTCACACCACACACAAATTTGTACGATGGAACAAAATCAAACACCACACTACCTACCTAAAAACCTGGTAGGATCAGTATCCTGTATTAGGCTACACTTGGAGTATTAATAACAGGAAAATCGCATCCCTTGTGGAAGACTAGGAGATCCACCACATTTACCTGCGATTTAATCACAAAGTCTTTAGTGATGTGATAGAACGAAATAAAACCGAATAAGAAGATGAATAAATTATTACAAAAAAAAATTAATAAAAATTCAAAGAATATTTTGTGTAAAATTATTTTAAAATAATAATATTAATAATGATAATTTTAAATATGAATAATAAAAATCTCTTTGGAAATTTGACGAAGAGTGGGAAGCGATGTGTAAATGAAATGTAAATGAATGCTATGAGAAAGAGAAGACGTTAAAATTAAAAGAGAGAGCATGAATTAAAAATGTAAAATGAAAAAACTACTAAACTACCTAAAATAAGATTGGGAAACGATAGGTCTCTAAAAGCGGAGGCCTCTCGTGGAACACACAAACTGGTATGGTTCCTTGGTGCGATCGAAGTGCAAGCTGAAATACGAAAGACTATTTTAAAATTTGTATAGTTCACAGAGACTTTCGTTCCGTGAATTCTATTCCTGATGAAGCTATAAAAGCCCCCAGGGCTGACAGCGATAACACTGAGACAATAGTATGATGAGTGGAGATGTCTGAAAGAAATGATAAAATATACAAAGAATGAAGAAATAAATCGTGAAGCAAAAATTTATACCTAAAAAAATTATTGAAAACTGTAAATTAAGTCTCTATGCCATGTGTAGGGATGAACGAAAGGGTCGCAAAAATCATGAAAAAAATATACAGAAAAGTCGAGGTAAGTGAAAATGGATAATCAATTGATTTATTGCCCATTGTATTGGGTACAAGGTTCGAATCTGTAATTCGTGTTCAGTGTGACGATATAAAATTACCGGACCGTGTTATTACACCGTGGTGATTTTATTACGTTGTTTTGAAATATATATACCATAGTTCCTAGTGTCTTGAGGTAAGCAAGTATATCCAGTCCAAGCTCATCTAAGATGGCTACCTGTGAAAGTTGTAAAAGCATCATTAATTGAAACATAATTAGTTGAAGGTTTAAGTTAGTTCGATATTGAATAAGTTAAGTCTATCTTCGTGTGAACGTCTTTGTTTAACTCAGAGTTCCCCAAACTTTTTTGTGTCGTAGACCCCTTGCCATGTTTTTCCGTGTTGGGTAGACCCCCTACTTACCTGATATTGATTTCCTGTAAATTTCTAAATGTAGTGAAGTTTACTGTTAAAAACTTGAAGTAAAAACACATGTTAATTTATGCATTTGTTAATTGAATTTAAATTAAAACTACTCAAAATAAAATTTTGTATCTACTATACCAACTAAGCAAATCTATTGTACCAACACCCTACAACTTACACAATTTTATAAACATATATAATATTTTTTTTACTTCATAGGTACTTTTATAAATAATGTAAATGTTTTGATATTATAAGATAGTATGATGTAAGTAAATAGATACTATCGGTGTGTGTGTTGAGATCCACTATCGTGGACCCCCATTTTCATTTCATGGACCCCCAATTTTTTTTTCGCTGACGTAGACCCCTTGCAGGTTTCCATAGACCTCTAGGAGTCGATAAAGACCACTTTGGGAATCACTGGTTTAACTGGAAAAATTGGGTTAGTTTCATTTTGTTAAGTTCGTGAACTCAGTTTCGATGAAACTACAAAAGCCTTCGGTCTAGCAGTACAAAGATCAATAGATACAAAATATATTTACGTATATATGACGTTCCGTTAGATATCTCAGACCTTCTTTTTCTTAATTTTATGTTTAAAATTAAAAGTTTATTCTTAACTAGAACATAGAATTCAAGTTTTTTATCAATCAAAATGTGCTAATTGGTTTGTTGGCATATTTTCAGAGTTAATGTTATAAGGTATACATAAAAAAATGTTGAATTTAAATTTTAAAAAGAGCAACTGTTGAGTTTCTAGTCGACTCTTAATATTCCGAACTAGTAACAACTTAGGAATCGTTACAAATGTTAAAATATTTGACCATTCAAAGTTACATGTAAGTGGTAACTTAAATAAAGATATTTTTAATTTAAATTTACGCTATTTACGTATCTTTGGGTCAAAATATCAACAAAGAACGTACTGTTGCTTTCATAGGCGTTTCGCGGTCTTTGACCGAAGTTTTTGCGATTATGACGTGAACAGCATTCCTTTGTTCTAGCCGACGGTTTGATATTTTTTATATATTACTTTCCAATCTTGTCGCGCAAGTTGCAAAAGTTTATTTGCATTCATTATTGATATTCGCAATTGACTTTCAAATGCTTTGGATTAATTTTCTCTTTTATTATAGATGGGTAATTCGGGATGAAACCCTACGTTCACAGCTAAAACAAACAGAATGCAAAAACACTGCACATTATGTTTAGACGTTTAGTCGCATTCTAATAGATAATACAAATTGATTTATGATACTTCAGAGTAGTAAGTATATATGTTGTATAAGCTCTAAAACTTCGATGTGCTATACATTCCCTTTAAAAGTTTTTACAACCAAAAACACCCGTAGGAGCTACTGAATGAAGTCAGTCAAAAGAAGTCACTGAATGCAGGCTAGACTGGTCATTGTGTATATATATACATCTTTATATATATATGTAAAGATGTATGAGATTTTCATCAGTAGTAAGATTTCCGTATTTTTTTTTTATTTTTTTATTAATTCTAATTTGTATCGCTGGCGTTTTTTTTTTACACTTTAACTAAACGCAGACAGTTGGGAGAGGGTTGCCGCTATTTGATACGGATCTTTCTTCTCCCAGCTGCGAGGCACGACAGCGTTTTATATTATCGTTTATTTTTTTTTTACAATTTTTTTTTAACTTACTAACAGCTTACCGGACCTTCTCAAGAAAAAACCTACAGCAGAATCTTTTGATGAGTTGGCCTGGCACATTGTCCTAAATCTCAAGGCATTTAACGGTCTGTAGCGCTTGGGCAGCGACTTAAATAAAATAATGTAGCAACTAATATATAATTGTGTATTCCAAATTGTATTGTTAATATGTATAAATTTTAGCTGTATTTACCCGTAAGTGAAAATTGTGTAAAAAAAGATTTCCGTATTGTCGATTCAGCCTTACCCAAAGATATCTATGAGGGGACATACCATTATCACCATGCTAGGCAGGCGGGTTGGGGATCGCAGTGCGATATGATAGAGGACGCAGCTGCTAATCCTCTGGAAACTTGTTTGTGAGTAGTGGCAGTTTTATATAATTAATACAAATGTGTCTAATGGATTTAGGCGTTATTTTGCGTAAGTCCATCCTAAGTAAGAAAAGGACCAATATATAGCTTCTTCCGCTATGCAGCAGTAGTCGTACAATAAAGTGCGCATGCGGCAAATGCTCAACACGTGTTTTACCCCTCCACGGGGCATCTTCAGGAGTAATGTTACACCGATTAGTGCCAAACACAAAGTTCTTGTCTCTCTTTTTTTACCGCATGCGCATTTATCAGCGGGCTGGCGGGTGGTGCACTTTATTGCACGACTACTACTGCATTAGCGGAAGTAGCTATAAATTGGTCCTTTTCTTACACCTGCTATTATTCCTAAGCAAGCATTTAATTCATTTATTTTTGGCAACCTCCAACAATATATTTTCAGAAAACGCACTCTTAACCTTAAAAAATACTTAATTATTAGCGTAGCATTGTATATAAAAAAATACATAATTTTTTATCTCTACATTTTTGGGCGTATGTAATTTAAAAACTATATTTATTTATGTTATCTGTGACATGAAAAGATTATCAAATGAAAACTCGTAAAATTATTATTACAGTGTTATTAATCTTTTTATTAATAATAAAACTATGCTGTGATAATATGAAATAGTGAAGGTAGTACAGAGTAACAGAGGACAGGCCACATGGCTCGCAGAACAAATACCCGGTCTTAATATAGTGACTACATCATGGCAAGCGTAATGAAGAATGTTCACCTGTGGACGGATGGCCTTAAAGTGATCCATGACTCTAGATGACCTGGATCTAGGAGGCCTGTAATCATGATGATGAAAGGTAGTACAGGTTTGCCTGCAGTAAAAAGTTGAGTAAGGGTTTCGTATGGTTGGTACGTTTATAAAACATTTCATGTGTCACTTATTTAATTTTAAGCTTATTTACAAACATATAACATACATTTCTCAGATATTCTTTGTATAAAACACACCAATTTTTATATAAGTGGTGGCTTTAGGTTGGGGTAAAATAAAAAGAAAATTACAACTGTACATAATAAACACTATTATACCTATTTTTGTTACAATGTCTTATTTTAACAATAGGTATATTTTATACAAAGAATAAAAATAATTATGAAAACAAGCAAATGATACTTGTTGTAACAGCTCGTAATAGATACCGGAGAACTGAAGATAAAAATTATAGTAATGTATATTATAAATAATTTAAGTAAGAATGAAGCGACTTAGGATAGGATGGAAGGTGACGAATAAAACGAATAAAGATAAATGAATAATGTAAAAGAGCAAATGTTGAAGTGCGAAAGAAGAGAAAAGAAACTGTAAAATAAAAAGAGAACTGAAAAAATTATTGCCCTAACAAATCTATGTTCCCTAATAAATAGGGGGTGGAACGAGTGGTCCGCATAGCGAGGGCCATAAAAAAAATATCATGACGTAGGTAATGGCGTGGTTAGCCCCCCCCCCCCCCCCCCTGACTGACGACGTAATTAAGGTTGAGGGAAGTCGCTAGACGCGAGCAGCGCAGGACCTGTTACCCTGGTGGTACTTGGAGAACGCCTATACCTTGCAGTGGGTGTTCATGGGATGAAAAGAAGAAGAAAGTATCACAGCATTACATTATGCGAATATACCTTTTCATCATCAAATTCTGTAAGACATTGTTCACAGTGACACGACTGCTACTTACGCCTAAATAAATAATACGTAATAAAAAGTATAATTTTATATAAATTATTATTTTTTTATCCAAGATGACTACGTCTTTGCAATTGCAATGAGTCACTATTTTTCTTGGCGCAAATTGTCTCTAAAATTACTGGCAACACCCACTCCGTTTTGCATCTCAGTATGTAGGCGATTTAATCACCTATTGTCTATGATTTGTGATGCATATAATTTTAGCGTATTGTTACATAATGCAAGCTTAACATGAATTTTGTTGTAAAATATAGTTATATTAAGTTATGTACTCAAATATTTAATACCTTGCCTATCTATTCAAATAAACAAAATTGAAATGTATCTTTGTAATATTAAAATTAAATCTTTGTCTGTACATTTGTTTGTTCCTTATCTCTGAATTGGCTAGACCAATTTTGTCGTAACTTACACTGGCAGATACAATACCTGGCGATAAATATTACACATCGACCTTTGGAAAGAGACAATCGGCTAATTACCGCTTCGTAGAGCGTTTTCTCTGTCGCACGAAATACAAACAGTCCGGTATCTATTAGGAGCTGTTACAACAAGTATCATTTGCTTCTATTCATAATTATTTTTATACTTTGTATAAAATATACCTATTGTTAAAATGAGACATTGTAACAATAATAGGCATAATAGTGTTGTACAGTTGTAATTTTCCTTTTATTTTACCCCAACATAAAGCCTCCACTTATAGAAAAATTGGTGTATTATAAGAACAAGATAGGATAAAATCGAAAAGTATGGGACAGAGCGAGACAGAGTATTACGTAGTAGAATAGAAAAGACTAGAGTGGCATAGGGTAGGACAGTAGAGCAAAGCAGGATAAAAGATTCTTTGGTTCAACCAAAAAATAGAATTATTATTTAATATTAATCAAAAAAAAAATGAAGAACAATAATTTTTAATTTTTTTTAATCAAATGAATCAAAGGCGAACGAACGCCAAGGCCCACAACACACGAGCAGTTGCGACTACTTAAACAATGGACCGAGACGCAATTATATAAAAACAACGCGGACGAACTGACCTTGTCATCTCAGACCGCCTCGCCTTGGAACGACTTCTGACATAATTATTAACGAACAGTCACACAAAATACATCACGTTGTTCTCAACATATATATGTATATGTATATATATACAGGGGCAGCTCTAGCTCATGTGAAACCCTGGCTCCCCCTAGGCCTGACCCCCTCCCCCTGCGGCTATAACTACTAACTATGCCTTCGTAACAAGAAAGTTTTCAAGAAAGGGAGCGTCGCACTTTATATTATGCCGCCCCTGTATACATATACATAAAAATTGAGTAACTTTCTTAATTTAGTCAAAGTTCTCTATAACAATGGTACAAAAAAAATAAAAGTTATCGTTTTTGATATATTTTCTTTGGTAGTTTGTTTTTAATAGTTACTTTTATAATATCTTTTATAGTGTTATTTTATGGGTTATTATATGAGCTTCATTACGTCATCGTCAGCAAAGCATCGAAAAAGGGAATTCCACAGAAATATAAGTCTAAAATATATGTCCAGCGCGAGCACGGCAGTATTGCTAGACAGGTTTACAGTGAAAAATACAGGTTAAAGTCATGGTGCATGCTGCATCGAGGCAATTGGGATGTATCTACAGGGGCTATATTACGTCATCGTCAGCGGTGCATCGAAAAGGGGAATTCCACAGAAATATAATTCTTTACATACATCGGGCGAAAGAGGGCGCTCTCCAGTTTTTTTGACTTGTGATTGGCTCACTATTTTTATTTGTCGAACATTGTTTTCATAGTTTTGGCCGGCGTCAATAAATGGCGTTAGTTTCTAGACACAAACATCGTTTTGCGACTCAACAAAAATGTCTTCGGAGAAAAGGTTCACACGTATCTCCAAAAACTGCGAAAATAACAATTGGTCAATACAATACGTCAGGAGAAGCAAATAACTCGTTTTTGTATATGTATTGTAACACTGTACACTATTGAAAAAAAATAGTCACTAATTTTATGAAGGAAAGAGAAAGATATAACATGCTCATCTATATTTCTAGTACTAACACACACACACAGACATCACTATTTTTTACAACATTATTTATGTATTATGTACATATTACAAATTATCATATAAACATGGACTATATATCGTCAATAACTTTTCTTTTCTTTTATATATCTTGATATCTATAAAAATAAACATAATTAGAGTTTCTATTTGTAATAATATATGAAAAACGGTTATTTTAATATTACAGATAGTTACTATATTTAATACTTTTTTTACAATTTTCTCTGATTATTATTCTTCTATTTGTTCCGGATAATCTCTGAAATGGCTGTATCGATTTTGACGTGATTTATACTGGTAGGTAAGTGATATAATTGAGAGTAACTTAAGCTACTTATATTTTACAAAAAAAGTATTTAAGAAAAAGAAAAAAAATATATTTTTTTTTTTCGGTTATTGTCCACGCGGGCGAAGTCGCGGGCACATGTAATGTTATAACAAATTTATTTTTGAGACACAAAAATTGTATCGATGTTTATAACCTTACTCCATATAAATATAATATTTATATCAAAACTTAAATGATTATTAAGGAATAATAAAATGTCTATATATCTGTAAAAACGTAATTACTTAAAATCTTAAAAATGCAAATATACCAGTCGACTCAGCCTCCAAAGACAGCATCACCACATAAGGTCAGGCATGCACGCACTGACCTTGTGTTTATTTAAAAAAGTATTTATATAAGTAATAAAGAGGTTTCTTTTGACCCGAACACTCGCTGCGAATGGCATTCGCAGATTCCACAGGTTTGTTTTGGGGCTAGCCATTGGAAACCTCTCGTATAACCCTTGTCTTAGTTACGCAGGGAAAATGTTTTCGGCAATCTTTTCACATACCATTTTATATTCATGTTTATCTTTTATCCTTCACAATATATTTCTTTTATTCGCCACATTTTGTATCATTCCTTTACATACTTTATTCTACTTTCTTACATCTCTTTCTTTATTTTGCCTGCATCTTCAGATTACTACTTATGAATTTTTATTTTCATTTAATTTTTATTAATTTTATTCTTCAGATCTGTGAAGTCAGGACGAATGCCTAGTCTAAGACCTATTTTAAAGTAGATAAGCTAGATTGCTCCACGAGGGAACCTCCGCTTGGTAGCCAATAAAAAGGAACCTAAGACAAAGTTTGAAGATGAAGGTACAATAGGTGTTGCCAGTGACGTCATATGGGTCTGTGACGTGTTCCCTTATGAGAAGACTGAAGGTCACCCAGAGAGCGATGGAGAGGACTTTGCAATAGCTTCGCTACTAGGTCAAAATGGGGAAATCCACAGAACAACCAAGGTCACTCACGTAACTCGAAGAATTGCTCGTCAGAAATGATAGCCAGGCACATTGTGAAGCTGAAAGGTTCTCGAGTAGCGACCACAAGGCGGTGGATGCATTGCGAATAGGCCCTCACTAGGTAGACTGTCGATATAGTCAAGGTCGTGGAAGGTCGCTGGACACAAACATCACAAAACCGGTCATTGTGGTGATCTTTATAGGAAGCCTATGCTTTGCAGAGTACGCCTATCGGCAGACATGCTGATGATGATGATGATAACTGACAAACTATTAATTATTTATTTTAGTTTGATTATTCATTTTTAAGTAAGAAAAGGACCAACACTTAGCCACTTCCGCACATGCAGTGGCAGTCGTGCAACGAAATGCACCGCTCGCCAGCCCGCTGACAAATGCGCATGCGGCAAACAATGCGAATCACACAACCGCCACCACCAAATTACTCAACACGTGTTTCACCCCTCCACGGGGCATCTTCAGGAGTATGCATGTGCGGAAGTGGCTAAGTGTTGGTCCTTTTCTTACTTAGGATGGACTTCCGCGAGGTAACGCCTGATTCCATTAAATATTTATTCATTTTTATTTATTTAATTATTTTAATTTAAGTGTTTATTAATGATATTAAATGTACCAATTAATATATAATTGAGTAAAACTTACAAATTTTATTATTAATATGTATAAATTTAAGCTGTATTTACGCATAAGAGAAAATTGTGTTAGAAAAATTATATAATGCTGTCGTGCCTCGCAGCTGGGAGAAGAAAGATCCGTATCAAATAGCGGCAACCCTCTCCCAATTGTCTGCGCTTAGTTAAAGCGAAAAAAAAATATTGTAAAAAAAAAAACTTTAGCGATACAAATAAGAATTAATTAAAAAAAAAAGATATCAAATTCGACACTGTTGAGGTAATTTCCAGATTATATAAATTGCGGTACAGTCGCAAGTTTGATTTCCGAGATACAATGCCACTGCTTACAAACAAGTTTCCAGGATGTATACGACAACGATGGCGGGTCAGAATGTAATCGAATAAAAAATATTGTAAACCATAAACGCTATAAAAATAAAATTTTATCAAACATTACAATTTAAATCTTTTAGTAATGTAAGTAATTATAGTTTAACATTAAAACATTAAATCGATAAAGTGATCATTCTAATGTAAAAATAATTACTTTTTTTTCTACTGGACAGCGGCAGGCCGAAAGCTTTTGATGCATCTAATTCAATATGTTCGTATTGAAAAAAAAAATAATTTGTAAATAAAACAGCATAATATTGTTATATAACTTTATTTAAATTATTACCAAAATTACAATTATTTTTAATATATTTTAAGCTCTCAAAAAAAGAAATAATCTAAAGTTTAACTTTTTTTTAAGATACGGTATAAAACAATGTGTATTTTAAATCTAAAAGTACATGGCATACATATAAAAAAACGGACAGTCGACACTATGAAATGTTAAAGGTTAAAGTTATTGAAAATGAAGATTAAAAACAACGTTTTATGTTTTTTCTATGTAATCAGTTTTGGTGATCAGTTTTGCTACAAAAACCCATACACATAATTTAGCGAAACCGTTAAAAGTAGAAGTTCCTATCCCGCTCGGAATATAAACGCCTTCGCACACGTTTGAAAACATGTCTTGATAAATCTAAATAAAATAATAATACATTGTCCGTTACAAAACGGGCGAAACCATATCTCATTGCAATAGAAGCTATAAATGCGTATCAGCAAATCTAGTTGTAAAGGCGTTAACTTAACAGTGTTGTAAGCGTATAAAATCTCCCGAAAATGTGGGAAATTTTAGTTATAATAAAATCATAAAACTGCATCTTTATATAAAAGTGAATATTGTCAAAAATTATATATTTAATATTGTAATTACTTGCTAGCATTTTGATAATACATATTTAGAAGTGAATAATCTTAAGCGTAGTCTGAGCTCCTATATTCTAATTTTATTGAAATGCTGTTATTATATGTAAAATAAATCGCATGACTGTTCCATATGTGGTACCATTATGGAATACTAATTTTTGTTAAAATTACATAGATGTAAATATAAAAACGTTTATTTTAGCGTCGGTCGGGACTCGCTTGTTAGCAAGCGGCCGATAAAATATTAAGGTTCAAGTGGCAGCTACACATATTTCATACTTTCAGTCGTTCAATAATATGTTATATTAAATTGGATAATCGCAGTTATTAAATTTAAAAATAAGCTAAATTGGTAATTGTAAAATTTTTATTATACCTTTGGAACAAAATAATTCTTTTTACAGTTTAATATTAACATAATTAAATTAGCTAATGTCAAAACACACGATGTCAATGAATATATAATTATTTATTCTACATGAGGACAATTTATTTCAACTAATAACTATATTTCAAAAAGTTTCTAGTATATAAAGTAACACTATTTATTCATAAAATAAATCTGTATTAATTAAAATCTTTGACAAAAATCGAATTGAATAACCAACAGTATTTGAGCGATCTAATAAAAACATTTTTTTTTATTTATATCGTTTAAGATATGGAAAATTTACAAGAGTTAAAACTCCTAACTATTAGACTAATAGCCAATAACTAATTTTTACTTATGGTACTCTTATAGATATTGTAAATAAGAACAAACAAGCGCTGCCGTAAATAATTAATGTATTACGTTTCACCGTCTAAAAGTGTTATGGGGAAATTTGAATTTTATCCGACAATTCCGTAACGAACTTCAGTGCGCTGGCAAGCGTTGTGCGCGTGAGTCGTGCCGTTGACGATTCCGGTAATAATTTCGAACTAAATCAACAAAGAAACCGTTGATAGCCGTTGTAAATTCGATTCAAACATCACGCTATGTGTCAGACTGTAATACAAACAGCGTGTCTTGTGTAAAAACTTTATAAAGTGTCAGTGATCGTACAAGACGGTTACCTCGGCCAATGAACGCACAAGCTAAGTTTAAAGTTATGATTTCGTAATAACAACATGGAGGACGTTTATACAATAAAAGTTAAGACGAAACCCGACACGAGGAACCTTTATCCGTCGGAAAGGAGGTACTCGGCGTCAACTGTGTCCGGTCTGGCGTGGGTCCACATAGCGTTGGCCTCGACGTCATTTTTACTTGCATGCCTGGCTCTAGTCAACCCTAACTCCGACGCCGATGCATCCATCCATACAAACGCTTCACTTTTAGACGATTCTAATGATTTTAATGTAACGGAAGCGGATATAAAAAATGAAAATGGCTATATATTAATATTAGCTCCGTCTTTAATTACCATATTCGCGCTGGCAGCGGGCGTAGCTTCCATAATGGCGTCTGTAAGATGGTACATTGACCATAACATAACCTGGCTGTTCGTCATGTCAGTATTATCTACACTCTTCTCATTAGTGGCCTTCATTATGATAGCTGTTTGGTTCGTAACAACTTCAGAAGAAGACATATCGGAGTTCTATAAAGACAAGGTGCCTTTTAAAGACTTCATTGTGGTGAAACACAGCGATATAATAGACAGGAATGAGTCTCATATGATTATAGCAAACGCCCCGTCCGACGGGAAGCAAGGCGACTCGCATTTATTTACGAAACGTGTTTTATCTATAAACATATTGATTGCCGCATTCCTAGAACTCCTCTGGTCTTTATTAAGCGTGAAGATATCTTATAAAGGCATGAGGAATAATTACAGAGAGGACGACCGAGAGAGGCGTGGAAACTGCATATCCGTAGTAACTACTATAAAAGGAAATAACACTAATAAAATACCGAGAAACGGGAAGCTTCTTCCGCCGAAACCAGACTTAATAGATCATTATCCTAGTAAAAAGATAAAGAGAATCTTCTTAGCGCAGAGCGACAACGGATTCTATTTAAAGAATCAGAATAATAAAGCGAAACAGAACACGGAAACAAGTTCAGAGTTCTATAAGGAACGGATGATGAACTTTTTAAACCGTTGCGCGTCTTTAGAGGGTGTTTCTAATTCGGAAATGAGGACTCCTAGCGTTCAATCAGAGGCGGTACTAAACCCAATACCAGAAGGCGTCACAATGGGTAATCCACATGAACCACCACAGACGAGAGATCCAATCACCCCGGTCAGTTGGGGCGACACACCTGATCATACAGTATATAATCAAAACACGTTAAATTTGGATAAGATTTTCAATTTTGGCGGTAAAAAACCGACAGAGCCCGCCAATGAGCCAGGGAATGAAGACACGAGTGAAAATACACAGAATAATCAATAAGCCGTGAAACAGATCAAATGTGAGACATTGAATTGTAGAAAGTGCTTTATTTTACGTAATTAGTGATGTTACGTTCCAACGATATATACGTGATTATAAACTATTCCTAATGAAGACTGAAATTATTTACGCGCTAAATAATAGTGTTGCCAGTTTTTATATCGTCATTTTATAATTTGTTTTTTTTTTGCTAATCCCCTTTCAATATATCGGTTAGTTGAGTGCTATATTTATTGTAAAATAAATCTAAATATTTCCATACGTAACTGTATTTCGTAATAGAAATAATGTTAATTTATTTTAATGTAAATGTATACTTATGAGTAAAAATTGGGATTGCTTTACATTGAGTTTTATTTATCGTCTTAATTCTATTTCATGTTCTGTCATTTGAATTTACATCATACATAGATAACATCGACTTATTTAATTCACTTTCATTTCTTATCATATATATCAATGAAAGTTTTAGATGTCTAAACATGAACTAAGGTAAAACCACCAGTAATTGACACTGTACTAGTAGTTGACACTTTGAGGAAGAAAATAAAATATTAAGAAAAATACAGGTTGCCATAAATCGAGATGGTGTCTAAGGTATAGTATAGATATCTTGCAGCACCAAAACAAACTAACGTGGTGTCTTATACAACACCACTGGTTACCCCGTTTGCATGACGGCAACCGCACGTCTCGCACCATTTTTATTGTTATTTTCTTGTGAAGTTTGTTAAGAGCAAGCGAAAAGAATTTTAATGTTGGAAAGGTAATATTATTTTACATTGTCAAATAAACATTAAATTCTTTAATTATATTAGAGTTTGAAGCGTGAATGCATATTATTTAAAATCACATTCAATAAAAACTATATAAATGGCGTCATGTCAATTACTGAAACTCGAAATCACATACATTTGAGTAGTTGACATGTGAGTGTCAACTTATGGATTGTAGTATAATTTGCTAATAGTGTTTTATTTATTGTAATTATGCTACTTATACGTTAAATTACTCTATTTTATCTTCTAAAATAATTTTGAACTATTTTGTTCAGTAGTTGACAGGAGGTGTCAACTATTGAATATTTTTTTTCGTTATTTAGATGCCACCGACAAAAGGAAATTTTAGAAATTATACACAAGATAGCCTTAATAGATAAAACAGATTCTGGTTGGATGACTTGTGAGGCGTTTTTTGAATTTATTGCTGACATTTTCCATCCTTAGCTAGAGAAAGAAAAGATTCCTTTGCCGGTCATTATTTTTGTAGATGGGCATCAGTCTCACCTAAGTTTACAAGTGAGTCAGTTTTGTGAAAAAAATTGAATTATCCTCATTGCTCTGCACCCCAATGCAACACATCTATTACAACCAATGGATGTTGCGGTTTTCAGAACGCTGAAAGAGCATTGGAAACAAGGTTCACGAATGGAGATTATCTAATTAAGAATCTCCAATCTTAAAGAAAAAAGATTTTCTAAAATTACTGAAAGAAGTTATCAACACTATACAGAACGCAACAATCTTCGAAAATGGTTTTAGGAAATGTGGGCTATTTCCATGGAACCCAGAAATTGTCTCTGTCCCACTAAACAATGAAGGTGATCAACTTACGAATGTTGAGGAACGTAAAAGATTTTTAAAAGAAGGGCTTCGGTTTCTCAATCTAAGTATTCCACAAAGCAAGCTCATTACATTTCGCAATGGAGATAAAAATGAGTTGGATGAAAAAGATATGTCACTGTTTGAACTATGGCAAAATACAAAATTAGAAATAGAAAGTGGTTTGATAAATACCTCTGTTATCAACGAGCCTACCAAAGAAAGCAGGGAAGATATTAATCTATTATTATCTACAGAAGCAAGCGGTATTACTACGCTCGCTTCTGGTGGCATCAAAGAGTGCAATAACTAAATTAACGAAGATAACAACCTAGCATCTGAAAACAACATTTCTTCGGTTTTTGAAGAATCTTCTGAAAATGGTACGCACCTTTGCTAAGCTGGACCTTCTTCAGTGTCAGCGGAAATCCCCAGCCCTTTCAAAAGACATTTCTATTACAATAAAAATCAAGAAGAAATAAAAAAAAATACGACCTATAAAAGAAAGAATGCCTGCCATAGTTTCGGGACATCTGTGTCAAGAATACTTTAGAAAGAAATTAGCAGAAAAGGAAGAATTGGAAAAAAAATTTGACATGCTGCTGAAAGACAAAAGAAAAGAGAAGGTAATGAAACACCAAAAAAGCGAAGATTCAGAAGTGTAAGAAAAAGACTGAAAAGAGGGTGTTAAATTTTGATGATAGTTCTGACACATACTGATGGCATTACTCTTGACAGTGAAAATGAGTCTCAAAATGAGAGCGATGGAGAAAACATATCTGAAAACAATCTTAAAAATCCAGTACAGGGAAAGGTAAGAGAGTATGTAGTATTTTATTACGAAGAAAAGTCATTTCCAGGGGTTATTACTCATGTTACCAAAACAGCTGCTTCTATTTCGGCAATGCAGAAATGTGGAAGACTTTGGAAATGGCCTCAAAAAGTGGATCTTTTGGACTATACTTGGGAAGACGTGTTGTATCATATCAACGAGCCATTAAACATGAGTCAGACAAGACATGTGTACTCTGTCCCCGAATTAGATTTTTTTATGGAACTAGCTGATATCTTTTTTGTATACATTTTATACCTTCATATTAATTTAAGCATACCTATGTCAACTACTGAAAAAAAAGTGTCAACTACTGAATATTTTAGTTTCCACTAGGTGTCAACTACTCAACATAGTACTTTTATGTTATTAAAAAATAACATAAAAATACACATTAGTTTTATTGCTACAAACTTGTCACATTTTGAAAGGGGAATAATTAGCGCAACCAGTAATGACAAGCAGTTCCGTCTAAGATGATTTCATACCAAACCATCTCAATAAACATCTCGATAAATCGTTAAGGTGTCATCTACTGGGTACTTTACCTTAATTTGCTTGAGAATGTTTTGAGCGTATCCGGATAAAGCAATATATGGCCTTACCTGTCTAGTAAATTAGTAATAAACTTAAAAATGTGGCTAAAGACTTGAATAGCGTTTTTACTGTTTTTACTTTTTATTTCATTCACTAGGACGTTCTCTGGTGGACTTAGACCTCTTCTGTAGATTTAAGACCAGCATGTCTTTCAAATATCTTAACATAGTCGTTTGTCCATCTTGTAGGCAGCCATCCCACACTATGCTTGCAAATCCGTTATCTCCTTTTACTAAATAATACAAAAAATTAAATAAAATGTCTGTCAAATTGAATTTTGACATATGTGCGACATATATTTGAGATGCCGAGTTGAAATTTAGTCGAACGACAACACTGCCGACGTTCCGGCAAGAAAAACAGTTTGAATATATTTAACGGTATTATTAATAGATTTATTTTTTTATTTTAACTATATTAATTCAGTTTATTTTGCTCAAAGATTACATTGATAAAAATAATAAAGTTTTTTTTTTTTTAATTTGACACATATATGTTTAGCATAATCTGTGAAAGTATTTTAAATTATCGAATGGTGGTAAATGTGCAGTATACCGTAGGCGACCTATGATTTATAATATTGCTATTAGGTTCGATTCCCGGACACAATTTTATATAATTAACACTTAGTATATTAATTGTGGATTGTCAATGCTCACAGATATGTTTCCAAAAGATGTACAGCACCATCTTCCGCGTATTATTATACCAAATTGAAAATGGTATAACCCCTATGGTGCCTTTATGGGCTGAAATAAATATTATTATTTTTTAAGGCTGGCTGGTTAAAGGCAACGACAGAGGCTTTCA
Organism: Battus philenor; assembly: GCF_028537555.1. Taxonomy (NCBI): domain Eukaryota; kingdom Metazoa; phylum Arthropoda; class Insecta; order Lepidoptera; family Papilionidae; genus Battus; species Battus philenor. Next base: position 12,794,008 of record NW_027181683.1, read on the forward strand.
TGCAAACAGGTTATTATTTCAAACTATCATATCAGCGATATAATGTCTATATATAGGTCTCATCTAGAAATTTTTAAACCGATTAGATGCGGCCTGTATCCAGGTCTTTCTGACGAGGACGAGGTCGTCCAATTACCTTTTGGGTGACACCTCGTGGTCTCCACTACGGAACCTTAGAACACCAGAGGTCACCAGTTCTGTTACGTAATCTGCCCACTGCCAACTTCAACTTGCCCATCCTCTGAACTATGTCGGTTATTACATTGTTAAAATAAACCAACTATAAGTTTTACAATATTTTAATATTAAAATAAGGATAAAAGATCTTTTTAATGGCCCTCGTTGAGGTCTCGTTCCCGCTACATGTGGCATGGGGACTTTGGCGCGTAAGTTTTTTTTTATTTTCTTTCATACTTCCTAAGTTCTTTAATTATTCTTCTGTCTTTCAACACAATATCTTTCATTGTTAAACTTAACATTACTTTCCAAACATCTTTGTACCTCGTCTCCATACCTTTGTTATAATTCGTTTGTTATTTTTATATTGTCATGGCTCGAGTTTTTATGTAAGATATTTGTTTTACAGAAATCAATAGATACTGCCTAGATGTAAAAGCTGGCAAGAGGTATATGTATACTTCGTTTATAGGCAAAAGGATTTAAAACTTTTAGACCTATCTAATCACTGAATGAATAATTTGGAAATTTGTTACATTTTTTTTATATTGGATGCGACTGTTCGGTATCTTAATATAAAATTAAGAATGGAATTTATTTAAAATTACATGACATCATGCATTTATAGTTGATTAGCATCACGTTTCGACGGCTCATTTAACATAATAGCATTTGAAAGTTTTTTATGTTTTTTAATTAAGTTGTCTTTATTGGTTAGGTGTAGTGAAAATCATTTTATACACACCAAAGTGAATTTCTGTGTTAAAACTTCGAGAAATTGTGAACAATACCCGGCGATATTTCATATCGACCTTTGGAAAGAGACAATCGGCTAATTTCGGCTTTGTAGAGCGTTATCTCTGTCGCACGACTGACAAAACGTCACATAGGTAGGTAGTGTGGGACAGAGATAGTGCTTTACGAAGCCGAAATTAGCAGATTGTCTCTTTCCAAAGGTCGATGTGCAATATTTGTCGTCGGGTACTGTAGATATTTATTTAGGTACACCAGCAGTACACACAATTTAGAACTACACTAAATGTAACCGTACAGAAAATTAATAATTTACTTTATACAACATTGTAATGTAACTATGTAAGAAAAGGACCAATATTTAACCACTTCCGCACATGCAGTGGTAGTCGTGACACAGAGAGACTGTGTTTGGCACTAATCGGTGTAACATAACTCCTGAAGATGTCTCGTGGAGGGGTGAAACACGTGTTGAGTGATTTAACGGTTGCAGTTGTGTAATTCGCATTGCTTGCCGCATACGCATTTATCAGCGGGCTGGCGGGCGGTGCACTTTGTTGCACGACTACCACTGCATGTGCGGAAGTGGCTAAATATTGTTCCTTTTCTTACTTGTACATTCCGTTTAGACAGAACCCTGATGAAGTTATCCTCTTGAGTAGTTGTGGTCTTAGGCTTGCCTGTCCTATTTCTGTCTGCGTTAGAAAGCAACCGCAATCCTAAGTCATAAAAAACCTGTTTCGTCAAAATCTAAGAAATTAGTAAAACATGTTTAAAACATATCGACGATTCCTATTGTTAATATGAGCATGAGTTACGGAAATTATACAAAGCATGAGTTACGGAACCCAAGGATCAAAAGGTGCTGTAAACACGCGTGATCTTGAAGTTATTTATAGATATTTGTGTACGGTTCTCTGAAATTCTAACCGAGTACTATCTCGAACTTACTAGAACCTTCTCCGTAGTATAAATAGTTGTACTACCCATGTCGACAGTCCAGTGTTGTTTTTAAAGGTATAAGATTAAGATCTACGATCAGTGATACAAAGTGATAATTTGGTAAGTTATTTGGTCAGTTTTCTTGAGCGATTTGAAAGCGAAGTTTGGACTAAACGAAAGCATACTTTGTGTTAAAGAAGGGTGACCTTATGATTTGTGAATAAAGGACTGCCTGTGAACAGTGTTGTTTCATTTAGAGTCAGAACCCACAGTACGTAACAATATGTAAACAATAGTAAAAAGCTGCAAAGATAACATTCATTACAAATTTTTACCGTCTATAGCAGGTATTGTTTCGTTTTGGCCAACATCAGACTTGCTTGCAAACTTTTTTGACGGTTGTGTCTGCTCTAGTTATATAATTTGTTATCTCTTCATCTCGCTTTTAATATAAGGTTCCGGCTCAAGTTTATTTTTTGTTACAAAGCAAATGAAATCAAGAATAATATATGCAAATGACTGACGTGTATATTTTGTTGGCAATAAGGAAGTGTTTAATTGCATTCATGTCTTTTAAATCACGACAATTAGTGAATGTGTAATATATATGATCTTATATGTATAATATATGTATTTTTGGCCCCCGTTTTGTGGGACCTCTCGTTCATAAGTATATAAAGGATAGGGACTATACAAGAGTAAATTATTTTTTCAGTTTTAATTTTTATTTTATTTTATTATTTCGTGCTTCATATTTTCTTATATTCTTCTTTAGTTCTTCGCAATATCTGTGCATTTTATTCAGACTTTCTCTTGCATCCCTCTCTTTCATTGCAAAGATATCACAGATTTGTTTTAGCTATCACATTACTACGTTTAGTCACTGGATTTGGGTCCGTACCATGTTTTTATTTTGTTCTTTGTAGTAAACACGCATATTAAATATAAATTATATCTTAGTTTGTGTGTATATATGTTAGGTTTATGATGAGGTACCGGATTTTTGAATCATCACCATACTTTTAACTGACCTCTTCCATAGATTTCCAAAATGGTCGGTTGGAAGGTGCCCGAATTTACGCGGACGAGACTCAAGATGCGATCGCTAGATCCATTGACGTGGCGAATATCGCAACCAGACACTGGCGCACAACCTTTGGATGGCTGTATATAATAATATTTAAAAAAAAACTAGGCTATGTTAAGACGTGTTGAAAAAGAAATAAAAAGAGACTGATGTGGCGACCTTTATCATTATAAATAAATACATTTAAAAACTTTTAAGTTAAACGGTTTTTTGATACCCATATTGTTGTGGTTGTGGAAAAATATGTACCTAGTCCGCCATATTGGAACGGCGTCCATCTTGAATTTTAAATTTTGACATAGTCATCGTGTTTTACTAGCCCTTTCATTTGATACCCATATTGAGGGGGTTAAGGAAAAATATGTAATCCGCCATTTTGCATCGGCGGCCATCTTAGATTTATAATGTTATTGATTTTATTATATTGTATTGTCATCTAAATTAAATGTGTGTACCAAATTTCAGATCAATCTGACAACGGGAAGGTGCTTAAATTTCAATTTCTCATTTTGACCTAAATAAATTCCGTACGGGTCGAACTAAATAAAACCGTTTAAAAAGATCGCACCTACCTTACGCTAGCCTTCATTGTTAACTTGGGCTCGCACGCTTTTGCCAACTCATTTGCAGTGTTAAGTTAGTTTTTTAAGTTAGTGAACAAATGGACATTAACTACATTAGAATAGTTTAGCTAAGTCAACACTCACATACAGATATGTAAGCAAAAAAGAAATATTTCTGAAATAATAAAAACAAAGGCACTGATGCTAATGCCTATCAAATATAGATCCAAATAATTAAAAGGTACACCTATAGCGCCTTCTGAGTTATTCCGCTGCGCTTGCCTGTCCATGGTTTCTCTGTGGCCATCTTAATTGCCTAACTGACACTAACTTTAACAGGCTGTATCGGTTAATTTATTTGTGAATAGACCTGCTCATTCCTGATTCGAACTCGTAGATAAAACCCGAGCATTTGCCTGTCCACGGCTGGTCGATTATCTCTGAACTTGCCAATTAGATTCGAAGTGAGATACCATGTTTTACTTCCATAAATAATCCACGAGGCGACCACATCAATAAAAATTAAGAAATTAGAATGTAACAAAATGTCAAAGAAGTAAATAAATAAATTGAAAGTTGTAAGTAGCAATCTAGAATGAACTGTGAAGAATAAGAAGCAAGGAACGAGAGATAATGTGACAGATAAAATAAGAAAGAATGAGAGATATTATAAAGGACATAGGAAGAGTGAGAAAGTAAAAAAACTAATGTAAATTAACAATTAAACAAAAACTGCCCTTGTGAAACTAATACAGAGGTTGGATGAAAGGTCCCCAATATCGGAGGCCATAAAAAATGTTATAGACAGACGCCGAATGCTCACCATTTTAATTTATAACGGTGCTATAAACAAAGCGATTGCTTCAAACATTGACCAATCTATACCAAATCACCATAACAATCGATTTGACCCGTCTTTATGGAGTTTTATCCAAAGATTACATATTTATTGTTCGTAATTACGTTGCTTTTGACACGCTTTGGTAATGCAATGTTTCATTTAAACAATAAAATAAACCTAAACTGTAGTACTGATGATAGGATGTAAGGTGATGAATAAAATGAATAAAGATGAATGAATAATGTAATAGAGCAAATGTTAAAGAGAGAATGCGAAAGAAGAGAAATAAACTGTACAAAAATAGAAAGAGAACTGAAAAAATGGGAGAGTGGAACCAGGGGCCGCTTAACTTATAGTGCAGGGTGTGCAATGCACTCGGGCGCCGCCATGCTCCCTGAATCAGCTAAGAGCATCATCTTGAAATCTATCGCGGTTTCCACCTCCAGGTTAGTTATGTACTGTATACCAATAGAAGCATTCGCATAATATTGTCAAAAGATGCCAACACTTTATGACGGATTAACTTAAGCTGGTTAATATGAACACAGCTTTCTAAAATGCTACGATGTAATATTCAAGGGGCGTGTTTAAGTCAAATGTATTCACTATTTTGCCAAAAGCAACACACATTACTGATTGTTAAAGATTGTAACTACCACATATACTTTAGTCTATTTAAACGTGCTATTTTAAAATGTACACGCCAATTATCAGAAGATTTATTAAAGATACACACTTTTCAATTGAGACGACCTTCTGTATTCATTGCATTGCATCCGCCATATTTGTTAGAAAGAGATAGCGTTATATTCATACGCCATATTTGTTTTAATTGAAATACGTATGGTATAAATATATAATGATTGTAAACTTTTTAAGTATTTTAAAATTAATTATTAATTTTAGACTAATATATAATAAATATCCGGGTATAATCATGGGAAATGAAAATATCTGACAACCCAAGAAAGTTCTCTCGGGAGATTTTGCTGAATAAACAACTAGACTTACAATCAGGATTTAGGGTTCCGTGTTGTCAAGCTACCTGCAAAAGAGGGTTTATTTATTTATTTATTTATTTACTTTATTGGAGACAGGCAGTAACAAAAGGCAGTAAGAAGGTACAAACTTAGAAGCTTAGAAATATAAAAATAATTACAGTTGTTACCTTATAACTATCTCACTGAGAACACATAATGATTTATGGTCAAACTATGAAAAAACAAATAAAAATAAAAACATTACTAGACAGGGATCAAAGACTACGGTTTATACATCTATATTATGTTTGTTTATATATTTATATTATGGTTTAAATTGGTAGCGAGATAAAGGCCCTTACAATCCTGCGGATACTGTAAATACCATTTGGGCTATATATAAAACATTTAAAATTCTAAAAAACTCATTTAATTGTAATAAAGGGTCCCTACTTTAAATTTGGCAGGAGAAAAGAGAGGTCACCTGAAAAAAAATACCACTTGAGTACTTGTTTTTTTTTTTCTCACTGCTGCCCAAATTGCATTTGCAGATTTCGGCAGGTATGGAGTGGTAGGTTGTAAAGTGCCTAGCGTAAGACCTATTTTAAAGTAAAAAGCCCGGTGGCGACCAGGGAAGCCTTGGTTCGGGCCGCTATATGTTACTATTTTACCGAATTGGCTGTCGACCTCTAATATCGCTTCTGTGAAGGTTCTATGGAGTGTCAAAACTCAAGGGAGCCCATGAGAGGACTTCGATATGGGGGTTGCTTTGTTTTTTTTTTTTTTATTATGGTCCCCGCTGTTGGTGACCTCTTGTTCCCCTATCTCGTGTGGGACAGGGACTTTTTAATTCTAGTAATTTATTCATTTCTTTTTTTTTTTATTACTATAATTCTTCTCTTTCATATCATCTTATCTGACGTACTATTTCTTTCATTCCACAATTTTCCCATTTCATTTCATTCCGTTAACCTTGTTGTTGTTGCTTGTTGTTTTGTTGTGTTGTTGCTTTGTTAGTGCAATCAAGTAACAGTTGGCATATGAACTGCTAGAGCATGGATACACAAATCGCGGCCCGCTGGTCGAATACTGGTGGCCCGCCGACAGCAAAAATAATACTGTCGTACATTCGAAAAATATTGAATTCTATTCCAGAATTAAACCAAAAAAAATTTAATTACCTACACTTCTGGCGGCCGGCACGCCATCAGTTCATGATTTGCCCGAGTGGCCTCTAGTCTTAATAAGTCTGTGCAACCATGAGCTAGAGCGTTCATCTCTAATCGTATTGGAAGTATATATAGGGTGGGCCATAAATTTTTGCACTTTTGAAACATGTGTAGAAATAAAAGTACAAATGCTATTTTTATGATTTATTTACCGTAATTATCATTTATTAAAATTTATTTTTTAATAATTACATCGTCGAGATGTGCTCCGTCTCGCCGTTGGCACTCCTGTAATCGACTATTGTTTGTGTGTCGTGTTGCTATTTGCAATAATTTTTGGCCCAACCTGTATAAATAGAAGCAACACATTTTTGTACACCCAAGACGCTTATATACGCTTTCACAAATAACATTCAAGATATTGCCCAGAAGCTATCATACAGCTAGAGATTCTTTAAGACACATTTTAAAATAAATTATTATTCTGACAAATGTTTCGCAATACATTTTTAATAACATATTATTTATGCGCCATATTTAAATATTTCATATGAAAATTAGCGACAGTAAAAATAAACACGTAAATATCGCATTAAAAAAGTTAAGAATCCTTCATTGGTAGTGTACGCATATATGATAAAGTTCCACGAGACATCTTATACCTTCCGTTTCTTTGTTTCAAATCTAAAATTAAAAGTATATTGTTAAATAAATCTTATTATAGCATTTAAGAGTTTTTAGTTGATAGAAATGCGTGAAACTTGCTTTATTGAATCATTTATACATAAAAAGAGTAACTGTTGAGTTTCCTGCACCTATCTACCTATGTGACGTTTTGTCAGTCGTGCGACAGAGATACCGCTCTACGAAGACGAAATTAGTTGTCTCTTTCTAAAGGTCGATGTGCAATATTTAACGCCGGGTATTATAAATATGTAGTTTTATATTCTTTTAGAAAATATATAGTCCGCTGAGTTTATTTTACCTATCCTCATACCTGATGTATTATTAATCAGAAAAGAGGGTATATTCAATTTGTCATCAACAAAAGGTGAACGCATCGTATTTTGAATAAAGAATTTGAATTACCAAAGTTATTTATCATATGTGCAATACTAACCTCACTTTTTAAAAAGATCACTTAAGATATTATCAATGAATCTGTATTAAAACAATATTAAAGTTGTATTTTTACCATGGCCTCTTTTTAAAATCCACAGACAAACGAATACATTTTTTCTTTGTAATGTCATAGAATTTATAAATATATTTTTAACAGCTGAATAATTTTGTAGTGTGTTTTTTGTGACATGTGCTTTTTGCTTTAAGTGTTCGACATAATCGAATCTAGTGCACGTTCGTTTTTTTTATACAAGACATTTGAACGCGGCTTTGGAATAATGACCTCAACTTATCTAGGCTGGTAAAAATAGATTGAAGCAAAATCAGGTATATCAGGTGATTGATTAGAAGTATTTAAAAGTAAATGTATGCAGTGGCGCCCATTTTTAAGCAAAAAGTTTTTATATCTATTTAAAATTACTCTGTGTAAAGAGATCACTCTGGAATATGTTGCAAATATTTATATTCTTTATTAGAATGCGATAATGATAATGGACAATAATTTCTGGCAGTTCAGTCTTTAAAGACAGATAGTAAACAATACTTAATTTTTATATATAGTAATACAAATTTTGAAGACTCTGTGTTTGGCACTAATCGGTGTAACATAACTCCTGAAGATGCACCGTGGAGGGCTAAAACACGTGTTGAGTGATTTGGCAGTGGCGGTTGTGTGATTCGCATTGTTTGCCGCATACGCATTTATCAGCGGGCTGGCGGGCGGTGCATTTTATTGCATGACTACCACTGCATGTGCGGAAGTAGCTAAATATTGGTCTTTCGCTTGCTTAGGATGGACTTCCGCGAGGTAACGCCTGATTCCATTAAAAATTTTGAAGACGCCTTTTTACAATATTATTATTATGTGGGTTTAAATCACTGAAACCATAGGTTTTTGGCTATGGTATACCATACAATAATTGAAAGAAAATAACCTATACTTTCATACATCTATATATTTTATACTTATAACCAATCGGCCCGACATTTAGAGGTTAAACACTTTAACCAAATTCGGATAGTGTCTGCCGAGTGGCAAGTTTTTCTGATGAAAACCTGTTTTTTTAACATACAAAACTAGATTATGTTCTGAGCTGCAGAGATTTGCAGAAGAACCAAGGTCAGGTAGCTCGAAGAATTGTTCTTTTGAAGGGGCAGCGCACGGGGTACATCGCTGGTCAAATCGACGTCTGTTTACTCTGGGCTATGTTTTATTTTAACCTCCGATTTTGAGGGTATCTCGTTTCTCTTGCCGTGTGGAGCAGAGACGTTGCATATTCGGGTAAAACGAGTTTTTAAATTTTTGTTCTACATTCTCTTTCGTCGTTCACATTATCATCTATTTATTCATTTTACTGTTCCCTTGGAGATCTTGATTGGGCTAAGTTTGTATATTCGCTGAGTAGATCCAAAGAAGAGACAACGTCAACTACATAGCTGGATATAGTGTCTCAAGTGTCAGTGAACCTGTGGAAAAAAAATTGTGAAATAAATCCGTGATAAAATTGATGTACACGAGAAAATAATTAAACCAATTAAAACTGTGATACTGAAAAGAGAAATGGATAACTGAAATGTTTGACGATGTACGAAAGGGAATGGAATGATTGAGAAAGGAAGATGGAATTGTGGAATGATAGAAGGAGGAAAAAAGTTATTGTGTACTATGGAAGACGAGGACGAAAATAAAAACTCTAGTGAAAAAAAATTTATTAAGAAATACAAAACCCTGTTCCCAATAAAATATGGGGTGGAAGGAAAAAAAAACCAACACCTGTTTAGGCTGGGCTATGATTTTTTAAACCTTCGTTTTTGGGAGTCCCCTGCTTTGTAAGGCAAGGACGCTACAAATTTGGGTAAATTGAGTTTTTAAATTTTTATTGTAAATTCTCTTTCGTCCTTAATATTATCTTTTATTTATTTCATTTACTGTATATGCTTTAGTTGGCTTAGGGATCTTCTTGGTTGGGCTATGTATGGAGCTTTGTCAACAACATAGCTGGATATACTGCTTGTCTTAAGTGACAGTGGTCAAAATGGTCAAAGGGTTCTCGAGTTGTGAAGACGTGCCGATAGATACTGTGTACCACTGGTTGTGGGCAGCATAAGACCGATCATCGTGGTGATCGTTGGGGGACGCCTAGACCTTAAGTGGGCGTGAGCGTCTATCGGCTGGCTAGATGATGATGGTGAAGTATAAGATGGCAACTTTCATTTTTTATCAGACTGCACGAAAAACACCTATGTTATCTGTGACATCTGACTTTTCGTTTCACTTTCTCTGGCATTTGGGTGAATCGTGACAATATGATGTTTGTTTATGACGTGAAATAGATGAGATATTTTGGTTTATTAACTGTTCCGGGTAGGTAAACAATGTTACCATGTATTGTCTAGAGCTAGAGTTCCCCAAACTTTTTTGTGTCGTAGACCCCTTGCCATGTTTTTCCGTGTTGGGTAGACCCCTTACTTACCTGATATTGATTTTCTGTAAATTTCTAACTGTAGTGAAGTTTAGTATCAAAAACTTTGAGTAAAAACACATGTTAATTGTAATTTAAAAATTTATTAATTGAATTTAAATTAAAACTACTCAAAATAAAATTTTGTATCTGTTATGTAAAATATACGTAACATTAAATAAACAATTTTTTTAATTCATAGGTACTTTTATAAATAATGTAAATGTTTTGATATTAAAAGATAGTATGATGTAAGTAAATAGGTACTATCAGTGTGTGTGTTGAGATCCACTATCGTAGACCCCCATTTTCAGGTTGTCATAGACCTCTAGGGTACGATAGAGACCACTTTGGGAATCACTGTTCGAGAGCAGTATATTTAAAACTTTTATCGCCATGCCCCACAGCCGTTCTAAAATATTTACGCACCTATGTAACATATATATTTTTATATAAAAGTTAAAGGGTTAAACTCGTGTCGAGTCTACTTTCATATTGCGTCCCTGTGGACATCATATAAACTAATATTTTTCATCTGTTTTTATGCCATGTCCTACCTTAGCCTCTAAAATTCTTAACCTCCTTGTTTAACATAATCTTGTAATATATATATATAGCGAAAGGATTTAGCCCGTATCGAGTCCACTTTCAAATTGCCCCCCTGTGGATACCATATTAATCATTATTTTTTATGTCATGCCCCATTTTAGCCTTTCTGAAATTCTTACGCCCCCTTACGATACGATATATACTTTTTACAGTAAAACGAAGGGGTTAAACTCATGTCGAGTCTACTTTCGAATAGCTCTTCTTAACAATCAAATTGCCCTCATGTGTGGCGTGGGCCTCACGTTGGGAAACACTGATCTAAAGTATAAACACGTCACATACATCTAACCTACCAAATATAACCTCAATTTGAAAATTATATATTAAAATTATTGACTTAATCCTCAATACATATATAAAAATGTAAGGTATATCTACAAAGACATTACTGATTTTCGCAGGACGTGTGACATCTACAATATAAATAATTCAATGATGAAACTAGACTTCGTGTTTTTTTGGATCCAAATTGTCACTGCTACCCAAATGGCATTTGTAAATTCCGCTGGTTTGAAGTAGCAGAGCGCAGAAAGCGCTTAGCCTACCATCTCATTAAATAGCAGCGAAGCCTGAGGGTTCCCAGGGAAGCCTCGGTTAGTGCCGCTAAATACTACTGTTTTACTGGATAGAGAGGCCACCTAGATTTCTAATGGATTTAGAAATTCAAGATGGCGACTAAATAACACGCGATATTTAATCCGATGGCTAATAAAGCACTTCTCTTCGGATGCGCTTTAGACAACTTAAGGTCACGGACCCTTCCGCTCCGTGAACTCATCTCAGATGAAGCTGTAAAAGCCTTCGGTCTAACAACACATATTTCAACAGAGAATAAGTAGGCTTTGGACAACGTTGTAAACTTTTTTTTTATTTTGAACTATTGCATGGGTTCAAGGCGTCAGGGCACCAGAGGCGCCTAGCCAAAAAACACGGAAGCCAAACTCTAAGGCACCCGGAGAAGCCATGGCTCGGGTCATACTTCTATTTAACGAACTCTAAGATCGATTCGGTGGACGATTCATGGAGTGACCAGGCTCAAGTGCTTCCACAAGGGGATCTTGGCTTCGCCGGTTGCCATTGGATAATATCACTACTAGCTTTTCGGAAAGAGTTGGCGCTGCATGAAGTGGCTGACGAAATTTCAGCAACGCTTCTATCAGGTTTGGAGTCCCCTGTACTTCTTCGTGTAAGAAAATCCTTTTATGGTCAATGTAGCTTTTACAATAGGATTCCATTAATGTTCAACAAGCCTCCATTGTTAAATAAAAAAAAAAAAATTAATGTTTATATGCCAAGGTTTACTACACAGTAAATGACATTCTTTCAGATTTCCGGAATCTCCGGAACCTTCTTGTTCAAAATACCGCAATGTCTGAAGGCGAAGGCCTTTGATAAGTGTGTTGCCGGTGATGACATACGGATCCGAGACGTGGTCACTTACGACGGGCATCATAAGATTCAAGATCACCCAGAGAGCAATGGAGAGGGCTATGCTTATAGTTTCGCTGGAGTCAGGAATGAGATCCGCAGAAGAATCAAGATCATTGACGTCATGTCAACGATGACCGTTGGAGCTGAAAGGTTCTTGGGTAGCGACCACCAGCCGGTAAATGCAGCGTCGATACACCCCCTACTAGGTGCACCAACGACAGTGAAGGTCATGGGAAGTCGTTGGATGATGATGATGACGTCGTTGATCCTTGAGGGAGGCCTGTCTTGTAATGGCTTCATAAAAGTTAGCACATGCATAAGCATACTTGAGCATATGTACATCTCTAGGCTATTATTTTTTTTTATGAAATATATTTTCATAAATCATAAAAAAAATTGTCAAAAGGACTCTGTGTAACGACCATTCGATAAACAAAGCCTTGCCAGTGCGGAACCACCTGATCTAAGAAGATAAAGATCTTTAATGGAATCAGGCGTTACCTTGCGGAAGTCCATCCTAAGTAAGAAAAGGACCAATATTTAGCCACTTCCGCACATGCAGTGGTTGTCGTGCAACAAAGTGCACCGCGAGTCTCTGAGTTTGGCACTAATCGGTGTAACATAACTCCTGAAGATGCCCCGTGGAGGGGTGAAACACGTGTTGAGTGGGTTGACGGCGGTTGTGTAGCTCGCATTGTTTGCCGCATGCGCATTTGTCAGCGGGCTGGCGGGCGATGCACTTTGTTGCACGACTACCACTGCATGTGCGGAAGTGGCTAAATATTGGTCCTTTCTTACTTAAGATAAAGATCATAAGATAAACCATCACATGGAATTAAGCAAGGAACAGAATGTAACATATTCTGATTGACTAGTAACAGTGATAAATTGTAATATAGGATTAAGAAGTAAGGTAAGAAATGATATCCAAACAAAACAGAACAGAAACCTCTTGGACTGTGCAGCCAAATATCATCTGGAAACTTTGGACTCAGTTGACCGAAAATCCTGTAAGTTAATTAACAATGAAAAGCTCTAAAATAGCGGAATATACACCCTTGAGCATCGTCGTCGATTTGCCAGCTTATCGATTTATTATAGGATACAGCTTTTTTCGAACTGATTGTGCTATCTCCATTCCTTTATCGGACTACTAGGCGCAGGTAAAAGTTTCATTCATACGTTGTTGACATACCCAAAAGTCGAACTAAACGGTTTGACAGCTCGTTTTTGGTGAGAGTCGCCTAGATTTGGAACGACCTGCGTGGATCTATTTTTCCTGATGAGTTGAACTCTGGAGTCTTTAAGAGTAGAGTGAGCAGGTTTCTTTTGGATGGGCGTGTACCACCTTCATCTTCACTTTCCATCAGGTGAGATGGAAGACAAACGCTTATTCCTTTATATAATGTTAAAAAAAATCAAGATTGTCTTCAAGTATTTCTGAGAGAAGGCGACGGAAGCGAAGCGATGTATGGAAGGAGATAAAGTAAGAAAATTTATAGAAGATGAGAGTGAATATAAACAAACAGGAAAAAATAATTTTATTAAAGAAGTCCTTGTGGACTATGACAGGAGATGAACGACAGGTCACCAAAACGGTTAAAAAAAAAGATTATTACTTCAGTTCGAATAGAGAACCTCTTTACTAATATTTTTTTTGTAAATAAAAACAAAATAATTTCTATTTTATTGATGTAAATAAATAAAACAAAGTTCAGTACAAAAATATTTTATTTTGCCGCCATTCACACTCAATCTGTCACTGTCAGAGTGACAATGTCAAGTGACGTCACGCATTTGACGTAGCGATGCGATCAACCGTAAATAGACAAAATAACTTACAATCAAATTACTTAAAATTAACTTATAACAACAGAATTTTGTACGTATAGAAATTGGTACACAATAGGTACACAGGAGTCTAAATTAATGCGAGGATATACACTTATTAATAAATGATCAAAAACATATATGACATAAATAAAGATAAACATGACAATGATTTTACAACGAAAAGGTTATCCCATATAGGGATGTAAAATTGAAACTAACATTTTTTTTAAATCAAATTGTTAGTTATAAATCGGATGAATTGATGGATGACTTTTAGTCGTAATTAAAATTAAAAAATTGGAATTCAAGACTCAATTAAAGATATAAAAGAAAGCTATTGGCAATGAACTATTACTCGTTTACGATATATACATTATGAAGTCTGTTGAAAATTTATAAATGGTGAATTGGATGGACATCTTTCGACCATAACTAAAATTACAAAATGCAAAACATAATGAACTGAAAATACTTATTGACGATGGGCCAAACTAAAACATTTTTGATATATATATGTTATGAAGTATGTTGAGAAATCAACGATATATTTTTTAATTCCTATCAATAAATTGGATGGACATCTTTTGGCCAGTTATAACTATAATTACGAAATGCAAGATATTCGCGTGGACGCTCAATAAAGGTTGCTTACAATCGGTGACATTGGGAATATCTGGAGAACTATGTCCAGCTGTGGGCATCTTACAGCTAAAATATTAACAGCCTAAACTTGTACAGCTACTTAAGGTCTATATTCTGATGGTTAATGGTAAGAGATCAGATTCTATCTCTCTCATTCCTCTGTCTCTTTTTGTCTTATAAACATATGTTAAGGTCATTGCTATATAGGTTACAAATTAAATGGTTATGTTTTAGATTAAGATCTGAACGTATACAGGATGTTACTTCTTATCTAAACCGTTAATCTAAACTACTTTGTCGCTATATCAGGTGGGAATCAAGCACCGGTGTGTTATATAACAGATACAAGAAAATTTATTCGAAATACATTAAACTACATTTCTATGTTTGAGATGGTATAGTTCGCGCCAAATTTCTAGAACGCTGAACATATTAGTCGTGTGCAAATGATATTAGAGGGAAGATATGCTTGGTCCAAGGTTACCCAGAAACTGAATCAGAAATGAGATCTGCCGAGGAACCAAGATCCAGAATCAATGATATAGCACAAAGAATTGCTCATCTGTGACCTCTCTTTCTCCCCTACTAGGGAATATTTATACATTAATTTTTTTTTAAAATCTGAATATTATTATTGTCTCACAGATCCACAAAAGGAAGACATGATCAAGATGAGGGAAAGTCCAATGCCATCGGCTGACATGAATGAAACAGAATGCCACCATGCATCTGCAGGAGGCCAATGGTGACATTTTGTTTCTTATACCATGAAGGTTTCAAATGCCTACATTAAATAATTTTTACGTTATCATGATATCAGCTGTTAGATACTCACTATATGGCATAGGCCCCCTCAAAATATCGACACAACCTACTCTTGCACTGCCCTTATTCAGCAACTTCCCATTACTGTTTTGTTTTTCTGACTGTACCGTAGAAACTCAAAAGTGGTTCTAAAAATTTGGCGTTGACTGTACCGTTATTTTACTATAGATGAATGAACATTTGTCTACACTATTTATATACAGTTATCTCCAACTCAAGTTAAAACGTAACCTTAAATTTATAATTAACAATACTTTTTATACTAAATCAAAATAAACAGTTTATGTGAGTTAACCATTTTGTGGGCCACTGTACTGTGTTACAGTTTGGGCTCCTCCAACAAACTTTTTTGACATAAATCACTGTAAATGTGATCCTATATGGATAATTATATGTAATAAACATAATTAAAGTTTATAACGAATACGGCTCGGAAACCCTTCCCAACCATCTTGATATTTGAAAGAGGAGGGTATGTATGATGAACCTACTCCCTATTAATACAGTCTTGGTATTTGGAGAGTAAGTTTCTGATATACCTACCGTACATCAGAAATTTTTATTAATATATTGTTGATATTTTTGAGGGGAGAGTATGTTTCTGATGCATGTACCCCCTTATTAATTCTTGGTATTTGTGGGAAAAAGTAAGTTTTTGATGTACGGAAGGTACAGCAGAAATCTCCATTGATATGGTGTTGGTATTTGTGGGGGGGAAGGACACTCTGATGTCTTTACCCTCAATTAATTGAGTCTTGGTATTTGTGGGAACGAGTATGTTTCTGATGTACCTACCGTCCTTCAGAAATCCCTATTAGTATATTGTTGGTATTAGTGGGGGGAGAGTATGTATCTGATGTATGTACCCCCCATTAATACAGTCTTGGTATTTGTGAAAGTTAGTAAGTTTCTGATGAACGGTTTTTACACCAGAAATCCCTAATAATATATTGTTGGTATTTGTGGGGGGAGAGTATGTATCTGATGCATGTACCCCCCTATTAATACTTTTGATATTTGTGGAAGAGAGTAAGTTTCTGATTTATCTACCGTCCACCAGAAATCCCTATTGATATAGTGTTGGTATTTGTGGGGGAAGAGTATGTTTCTGATGCATGTACCCCCCTATTAATACAGTCTTGGTATTTGTGGGAGAAAGTATATTTCTGATGTACGGCAAGAAGAACAGAAATAACCTATGATATGGTGTTTGTACTTCTGGGGAGAGGATAGGTTTCTGATATACCTATCTCCTATTAAGATAGTGTATGTAATTGGAGGGAGAGAGAGAGAGTAATGTTATAATGTACCTACCATCTATTAATACAGTCTTGGTGTTTATGGAGGTGTGAGGAAGTTTCTGATGTATGCACAAGAATCAAAAGGGCAATTAGGGTACATGTTAAGGAGATATTTATATGTTATTGCATATAGTGATCAAATATGATGATATACTGTCAGTCTCTGAGTATAAAAAAAATACAGGGTGTTCTTTACAGATCAATTTATAAATCAAATTAAAATTACTAATTAAAATATAACTAATTAATTATGTTTTAATACGTATTAAAGTCTGTATTGGTAAAGTTGGCAGTTATGTTAGTAAATGAGTTAGGAAGAGATGTACTTAATTTTCGTTTGAGTTTAAACGTAATTAGCATTACGTGAGAGGTTCCTCCGTGAAGTATGGATGCTCGAGGCAGTCCAATGCAGTCAGTCGCTTCGCTGGATCAAAGACCAGCATACCCTGAAAAACATGTAAGTACATTATTCACATTATAATTATGTAGAGAAATGTCCTAAACAATTCCACTTTTGTATCCAGTATTTTGAAATTTAACACATTTTTGATCGGCCACAAGTATTTTTGCATCACCGTTTTCTCTGTTGGTGACCATGCAATGCAATTGTTCATCAGGATAATATAGAGTTCCTCAAACTTTTTTGTGTTGTAGACCCCTTGCCATGTTTTTCCGTGTTGGGTAGACCCCCTACTTACCTGATATTGATTTTCTGTAAATTTCTAACTGTAGTGAAGTTTAGTGTTAAAAACTTAAAGTAAAAACACATGTTATTTTATACATTTATTAATTGAATTTAAATTAAAACTATGTACTTAAAATAAAATTTTGTATCTGTTTTGTAAAATATAGGTAACATATTAATAATTTTTTACTTCATAGGTACTTTTATAAATAATGTAAATGTTTTGATATTAAAAGTTAGTATGATGTAAGTAAATAGGTACTATCAGTGTATGTGTTGAGATCCATTATCGTGGACCCCCAAATTTTTTTTCGCTGACGTAGACCCCTTGCAGGTTGTCATAGACCCCCAGGGGTCGATATAGACCGCTTTGGGAATCACCGGTATAATACAAGCTGTTTCTCTCGCTAATATGACCCGCCAAATGTTTTGTAGTAAAAAATATTTATTTATAAATAATAAATAAATATAATGATGGAACGTAATCAAGAATCTTTTAATGAATTATATGCAGATGCTTTATCTAATTGTCCGAGTGAATATGAATCTAATTGTGGTGACTTTGAAATTGATACTGCATCAGAAGACTTTGATATTAGGCCACTAAAATATCAAAAAATAATTATTATAGCATCAGATAGTAACGACGATTTGAAAGAAGAGTGAAACGAACTTGATATTATACCAAACTTACAGAATTATTTAAATATTCCTGGTGTAACTATTGAACTTGGTGATGGTCCGACTGTCAGCAAGGTGATGGCTTTATTCTTTGATTTAGTCATTTTTAAATGGCAAAAATGGTACGCGACCAGTGACACAAGATAAATTTTAAGTAAAATTGCCAGTCAACAATGTCTTAAGATCTCATTATGCCCAATACTGGACAAAGGTATCTCTGTAGATTTCATATAAAACCGGTTGATTTTAACAAGGTCTGTTCACTAAGTAAGTGGAACACCTACACTGCATTTCCAGACCACTGTAGAATCATAAGGCTCAAGCGGTTGTAAGGTTCTATGTTCCATTGTAGCCTGTCCACTGCTACTTCAACTTGAATTTTGGTTTCTTTATGCGATGTCAAAATAACATCCAAGATGGGATTGCCAATATTACTTACATTTCTTTGGTCAGAAATATCAATTTTTTTATAATTTTAATTGCATCACAACAAAATGGCAAAAAGTATATATATACCAATTATATACAATAGAAATTGTAGAAATATTTTTTGTGTTCCTTATTTCATCTGTGATCAGTTCCAGGACTATAAGCGGATTTGTTAAGAGGTTATAGCTTTGGAAGGGGTCTCCCCGGCGGGAGACACTCCTAGTTCACCATCGAGCGTCTAGTCTCTGGATGTCATGGCGTTTAACCTTCTAACTGCCAAGCTGTTTTGGCCATGACTTCCCCAGGTGCCAAATGGAAATATCAAGTGTAGGCTTTCCTTATGTGAAAGTTTGGGATCTTTACATTCTATGAATGAATATAACACATTATGTATATCATTATGTACTGAGACCGCCGGCGACCTTCATAGCACTTAAAGGCAACAGAGTACTCGGTGCGCTGTGAGGTCGCCGGCGGGTCACGTTTTTGTAACACAGAAAACACGATAGGTTTTCAAAGCCAGCTTTGAAATATGAATAAATTGTGAAATCAATACAAAGAAAGGTTTCTATATACATATTCTAATGTAAATTTTATATAAAACGTGAGGCCACCCGCGGTCTCATTGGCACCCATGGTAACCGCTTCTAAAACATGCTGCAAATCGTATTACCCGTCACCATACCGTAATCCAGTTGCTAGGTGCCTAATGAAGCTAATAATTACCGGAGGGTCGGAAAAAAATAATATTCCTTAGATGTACAGATGAAAAATTGTGAGGTAGCCGGCGGCCCTCACGGCACCCATTATTGGGTATCGTGAGGTAGCCAGCGGTCCTCATAGCACTTAAAAGATTAAGACGTTTCCTGTACTGGATGCAAGTCAATTCAGAAGCCAAGTCATTTGGGTGTTTGTCTAGCCGATTTTTTTAACTACTGTAGTAGTGTATAAATGAAATTTCCATATAAAATGCTGAGGACATTTTTACCAAACCTATTGTGTTAGTATTGAAGAACACCCTTTGTACTACAATATTTGCCTTTTTTATGTGATTTTTATTTTTTTATCCTGTTTTGATACAACAGTGTATGTTTTTTTTTGCAATAAAAATTATTATTCATCACAATCATGTCAGTACCTACTTCTACTGCAAGGAATAGTTTTTCTCCAAAGATTGCCACAATGATCGCTCCCTTTCAGCGGTTTGCCAAGACCTTGACTATATCATTGGTCCACCTTATAGGGGACATGCAATGCATGCATGCAATATTTAGGTCCCAACAACTGTCGGATGCAGACAAGTAATTCTTTTGTGACCTTGAACCTTATATACCTATGGAAGTATGGAAACATGATAATCGTTCATTTGTACGAAATATTTATCATGACCCTGGGGTGTGTTTACCTTGATCATGTGAAGAGCGTGCGGGTGGGCACGGGGCAGCACCGCGGCAAGCTCCTTGGCCGGGTACGGCGGGAAGCTGTCCGCTACCACAGACACGTTCTCTGGCCACTCATGTCGTGGTGGACGGCCGATCAGCCTGCGATCACCAAAAAAATTCTTTAAATACATTTTTTATACACCAGGGGTGGTTAAAATGCGACTTGCGAGCCACGTGCGTATCTTTGAACGATTATTTTTATTTATTATCCACGTTAGCTCCTGGGAAATGTAAACAAATTACTGGTGTGAATAATTATTATTATTATTCCACCATGAAATTAGCAAAATACAAACACCGATCACAATTAACTAAATGGCATCTAAAGTATTATTAGGAGTGCTGTCATATACGTGTGCCACTATATCTAACTTCAATGCACATATTTTTGTACTTTTGTCATACAATTTCAATAAATATGATTTTTGTAAAAAAATATATTCGTTCAAGTGTTTTAAATGCGTATTAAATCGTCGCGAAAGATTTCAAATTTGGATCAACGTCTCGAACTATCAAGGAGCCTGGTCACCCCTGATATAAAGCGTTTAGTAAAAAAGACTGTTACTAAGGTATTTTTGGTCCAGAAATATAAATTTAAGTTTAAATAAATAAATAAAGTTATAAATTAATAGTATGCTTGCTAACATGAACTGATGGATGGTTTTATATTGAAATCAATCAGACATACGGACGTCATTCAATATTAGTTCTGAGTAACGTCACTAGATGGCTGCAGTAGTACATTAACTATGTACATATATAAAACTCCCGTGATAGTAATTGAACTTCTCCGAAACAACTCCATCGAAATTCATTGATATTTTTGTTAATTTTTTAGCCATTTCATGGTCTGAAAGTTTGTTATTATTATATATAATCATGCAACTCCCTCCGTTCCATCAACCCGAGCGTTCTCCAGGAAGGAATGGAGATAGATTCGCGATGTAAGGCGATGTTTCCGCATTTCCTCAAGTGACATTGAAAAAAAACTGACATTTGTGAAATTCAAGATGGCGGCCACATCGCAGACACCCACTTTTGTCCTATGGTGATTTTTCTCAGTATCAGTCTCGTTTTCGGGTAATCAGAGGATGCTCTATACCAGAGATCGTGGACGTTTTAAATGTAAAGAGTGAAATACTAAATTAAAAATTCATAGCCGGCGCTAAATATTTTTTGACCTAACAAATATATAAAAAAATAAGTTATAAATATAAATAATTTATAAATTTAATTAAAGAACAGGGTTATACTTAACCTTAAATAAATATGGAAGAAAATAAATATTAAAGATGGTGACAAAAGCAGTGACATATTTTTTAAATAAAATTATCTTAATGGCATGTCTGTGTTGCCATGTCTGCAATTTTTTCAAAATCGATTATATAGAAATTTTGAATTTCTTGTCTAAATTAATAATAGTTTAAGAACACAGTGGCGCCTGCGGGCGCCGAATTGCCGACCTCTGTTCTATAAGATGAAAGTAGGGCAAGTCGAAAAACCAACATGGCCGCCGAGATCTCTCATACCCGTGTTGGGGCGCTTATTAATTTTTATATTCCTAAGGGACTTTAAAATAGTTTCGTCGACTTTTATTTTAACCTCTAAGGCCTGTAATAATTATTTATTATCAATCATTGGTCGATAACTGATCACCTAAATATGCAGTGCAGCTGATCGGAGTCCGATGAACCGGGCAGCAGCGGCGACCTGGTGTGCAGCTGCGCTAACACGCAACCGCATGACCACACGTCCACCGCGGTGTTGTACGACACGCCCAACAGCACCTCCGGGGGGCGGTACCATAGCGTCACAACCTGGGGATAATGGAACTCTTTTTGTAACTCTCTCGAAGAACGAAAATGCTTTAAAGCTTATTTACAATCACCCTACATAAAGTTATCACTCTATTTTTTTTAAAAAAATTAATGCGACTGGGTGATGAATTATGGCACTACTACTAATATGTAAAATCGGAATTTTTATAAAAAGTCTATCTCCATGTTTATTACTGACGTCAAAGTATATAAGTAAGGAGATGGATACTGTACTCACAACGCTGGTCAATTTCATCTCGGTGTCGTAGGTCTTGGCGAGACCGAAGTCAGCGAGCTTGACACGCCCGCAGGCTGTCACCAGGAGGTTGTGCGGCTTGAGGTCACGGTGCACGATGCGGTGTGAGTGAAGGAAGTCCACGCCCGACAGGATGTCATAAGACATGCTCTGTTACATACATTGGTCTAGTTAAGCTATTTAACTTTATATGTTAAGAAAGAAGTACACTCGAAGAGTCGAAGAGATGGTTCATCACACTTCAAAACTTATGCCTCCCCAAAGGATTTTTTTTACTCCCCTTCCATGTGTGGGACACGGACGCTACAACTACAACTCTAATAAATATTCTTTTCATTCTATTCTACTATTTTACTTTTTCCTTTCATCATCCACAATCTATCTTTCTTCACATTCATATTGTCTGTCATCACCTTCCTTCCCTCATCCTTGTTTCTAGACCACAGTATGTTACATTATCACAATTTTGACTAAATTTTTCGATTTTATTTACATTCATTTCTTGCAATTTTTATTACTAGTTTTATTTTAATACAATTTTAGGTATTTTATTAAATTTTCTCATTTATTAAACCTTTTTGACCTTTCACAGCCCTTTTTGAGTTATTTTTGAGTTTTATTCTCTTCTATAGCTTTTTTTGGAAAAGAATTTTTAATAATAATTTTATTTTTTAAATAATTATAGCTATATTATTATGTTTCCTTATTTCATAAACCTATATTCCTTTATTCACGACTGTCTTAGTATTTTGCCCATCATCGTCATCATCTAATAGAAGGCTTAACCACGCCGTGTCTACCTTTCGGCCCAAAAGGCCATCGATGACACGAGCGAAATGCCCCGCCCACTAACACTTTGGACATGCAATTTTTTAAACTTCTTTGGTGACCTTGCTCCTTCATTCATTCAGATTCAAACTAAGTATTCATTGAATATTGCCATATTAAAAAACCTTGTTTAGGTTTGTTGCTGGCTTTTCTCACATAAATAAATGAAAATATACAATACCCTAATTCTGTTTTCGGATAGAGGTCCAGGCGCTTTCTTCAGATAAGACTCCAAGTCCTGTTCCACATGTTCGAACACCAGAAACAGGACCAGCTGGTGGTCACGATCCACTGATTGTCCACCATGACAAACATCAAGGAGTCTAGAAAAAAAAGAAATTAGTTAATTTAAAGTTAGTTAGTCACAAGATAAAATTTTAAATTTATGATTAAAGTCTATGCCCAGCAGTGGACACACACACATATATTTATATATATATATATATATATATAATAAAGTTTTTTTGCAGAGATTATTCTGGCAAGTTCACGCACCAAGAAACCTCCCTTCTCTAAATTTTTTTTCTCTATGCTATTTAAGATATGTCAATACAAACTAAAATAGATATAATGATATATATAACATGGTGAATAATAGCTTTATTTATTTTTAGTTCAACATATTTCTGTTAATAGCTTATAAGTGTGACATATAAGCAAAATCGTAAAACATAAGCAGACAAATACATCTGCTAATAAAACACATAAAGATTAAAGATAAAATTAGTTTATTCAACATTGGAACTTTTATTGATCACCAACTTATCTATTTATTTAATTTATTTTGTATTTGACTCCACTCTTCCTCGCAAGATGTTATAGTTATGGAGAAGCAGGAAGAAACTTCAGAACAACACATATTTTAATAAAGTTTAATATAGATATATATATGTACACTTTATCAGACAGCCTAATTGAAATCAAAATAATCAAGCTACATCATTGCCAAGGATTCTATTCTTATCATTTAAATATTTATTTATATATATTTTATATATGTCAAAAAACCAGCCGTATATTGGTGCAGGCTTCCAACAAGTTCTATTAAAAATTTATTGGATGGTCTATATATAACATCCTATGGTTGACATAATTGTGAAGAATTTTTAAAAGCCTTGTTTTTTTATCTCACATCTACACGTTTAACATTTTTTTAAATGTCATATGTATTCAAGTACTAATAAATATGGTAAAAGAGCACTTCCTTGAATTTAAAATAGGATATTATGTAGCATTTATTTATCCATATTAATGTTACACCTGTTCCAAGTAAAATGTATGAAAATAATGTAGTATGAACTATGTAGTATATTTATGTTTTTATCTTTTAACTATTATGTCCACGCTAAACTGCCTTCTCCTACATGACTCTCATCTCCAAAGGTTGTCAAGTAGAGATCACCTCGAGCGATAAGACCGCCCCCTGTACCTTTATATAAATTGTTTTTTTTTTTAGGATATTATCTATGTTACTTTGTTACATTGCCGTTTTGGTTTTTTATATAGTTTTAAATTAAAATAAAATGTAATTAAATCAAATTATTTTTAAATAAATAACAATAATAAAATAAAGAAAATACTTACAAACGCATCCACAAGAGTCAGACAGGTAAAAAGAAAAAAATGTATTATACCATTAGATATTAGTAAATCACATACCTTGGGTGTATAACATCAAAATAGGGAAACATTGGGACAATTGCGATCGTTCAAAAAAATAAAAAAAAAATTTTAAGGGTGAACAACCCTTATCACTTAGGGGTAGCCGATTCTCAGACCTACTAAATACGCATATAAATTTTGGTAAAAATCGCTCAAGCCGTTTCAGAGGAGTTCAAGTTCGAACACCGTGACACGAGAATTTTATATATTAGATATAATTAATTTTAAAATGTAGTTTATGTCAAAACCCTTTTTTACTATATTATATTAGGGGAACTGGAAAGTAATGTTGCTTTCTTACGTTAATTATTGAAATTCACACGACTACATTTTTAACAAGTTTATATTTTTAAACAACAATACTTTCACCTTTGTTATCAACAACCTTATGACATCTAGTATACAAATTTTCAATACTGGAGTAGTAAAAATGTTAACAGAAAAACTGATTGGTTTTTCTGTAAAATATGTTGACAGAAATAAATTTATTTTCCGTTCCTAGTAATAATTACACCATTGATTTTTGGATAAGGTGGCATTTATTTTAACAAAAAACAGAGTAAAAATTGCCTTAATGCTAAAACTAAATATTATTAATGCAATAATTATTACATACCAAACCTGTCAATAATTCTAAAATTTACTTTTTAACAAGATAAACTTCTCCAAATATATGGAGTAGTCACCTGGACTGTGATCTTGGATTGAAGTAAGAAAAGGTCCAATATGTTAATTATGTTACACTGATTAGTGCCAAACACAGAGTGCCAAGTGGCACTCCTGCAGATGCCCCGTGGAGGGGTGAAACACGTGTTGAGTGATTTAACGGTAGCTGTTGTGTAATTCGCATTTTTTGCCGCATACGCATTTATCAGCGGACTGCGGGCGTTGCACTTTGTTGCACGACTACCACTGCATGTGCGGAAGTGGCTAAATATTGGTCCTTTTCTTACTTAGGATGGATTTCCGCAAGGTAACGCTTGATTCCATTAAATACTTGGATTGAAGGTTCAATATTTAATAGTTGCACACACTTTGACTAAATATGGTAATAAAATCAATCATATCTTTGAAACAAAATTCAGATGTCTACTAATATACACTGGGCTCACATAGTTCTTTGTGGTCGATGTCGCCACAGTGGCGGCATTTCCAAGTCATCACCAGTCCGATGCCGAGAGTCTGGTGACGGCAAGATGTCATTAAAAGAAAAGGAAAGATTCCTAGATCAGTATAGCTGATCAATAGAAAGTTAGCCACTCTGATGTCTCATAAGTTATTTTAAAATTAAGAATAACTACATGTATCACTAAATTTGCGTTCTAAATTTAAATTTAGTTTTAAAGCAAACAGAGTAATTCTCAAAAATGGTGGAGTTTAGGAATTATTGTGAAGATAATGAGAGTACTGATGACGAATTAGAATTTGAAGTACATAATAAAAATATGAACAGTGAAAGTTACAATTAAGAAAAGGACGAATATTTAGCCACTTCCGCACATGCAGTAGTAGTCGTGCAACAAAGTGCAGCGTCCGCCAGCCCGCTGATAAATGCGTATGCGGCAAACAATGCGAATCACACAACTGTCACCGCGAATTCACTCAACACGTGTTTCACCCCCCCACAGGGCATCTTCAGGAGTTATGTTACACAGATTAGTGCCAAACACAGAGTCATGGCTGGCGGTGCACTTTGTTGCACGACTACGACTGCATGTGCGGAAGTAGCTAAATATTGGTCCTTTTCTTACTTAGGATGGACTTACGCAAGGTAACGCCTAATTCCATTTAAAAAAGTGACAATTGTCACAATTACATAGTTCCTCCTAAGAGACAGAATGTATTAAGAATTGACCGTGACACAGAGAATAGTGAAGGTAATGATGAAGGACTACTATTAAATACAATAAGCTTGTTTCAACTAATCCTGTGTTTTTTGAATGTCCATATATAATATTTGCATTAATTCCATAAGGAAGAAATAACTCTGAAAAGCTTAATTTGCTCCAACTATCTAGTATCCCTATCAGAGACATTTGCTGGTTTAACAATCACCTTATCTTGTCATGTATCTGCGGACTGGATTCTATAACCAAGCAGCACTATGTTCATTTTGTGTCAGGGTTAGCTTTACTCAAGCCAACCCAACTTCTTTAGAAATCCTAGCAGACCCTAGATCTTGGGGAAGCACTTCGTTGATATGAGATATCTAATACCCTCACTTTATCTTTGAGTATTTCATACCAGCAGTAATAACATTACATAGTCTAGTCATATACCTTATCTATTATCACTTGGCTTCAAGAGTTATGAACAAAATGCTGCATAATAAATAATGTACACCATTATTTGGAGACATAAGGTAGTATGTCTAACCCAATAAAAATCGCACTATCATAAATGTAATAAAAATATTAAGGTAATATTGATTGGTTTTAGGTTTAAAGCTTTTAAGGCGACATTTAGCTTATTTACTGTCAATTAATGTATACACATAGACACATATTACATAGTTCACATTAAAACCTTTTTGACAAATTTAAATAGAAAAAAAAAGTACACTTCAAAATATCCAAACAAAGTATGGGAATATAAAAACCTATTATCACATAATTTTAGGCTGCCGCTCAACACACACACCCATATATACAATTAGCAAAATCATGAACAATTAGCTAAACATATTGTCCAAAAATCAACAGTTTCAGAGATGGTAACACCATTTTTAAAGTTCATATAACTACACATTAAATTATTTATTGTTTACTATCTGCTTTTGAAGATTTTACTGGCATAAGTTATTGGCCTATTACATTTCAATAGAAAAATAAATTAATGTAACATAGTTCAGAAAGGTCACTGTATATGACATGATTGGAAATAGGAACAAAAGCGTCACTGCTTTAATTTATACTTGTAAGAAAACATCCTGTATATATTAAAGAACCTATTAGTAATCTTACCTGACTATATTAGGATGTCTATATGCTTCCAGTTGTCTTAACAAAGCAATCTCTCTGAGAGTGGACAGAGGTATGCCATCCTCAGTCAGTGCTACCTTGACTTTCTTCATGGCCACAATTTGACCACCATTGTGAAGGTCTCTTGCTTTGTAAACGGTTCCATAAGCGCCTAGAAATTTTACAGACACAATTTTAGTTTATGTCAATTCTTAATAAAAGGTTTAGCTTATAAATAATCTAGAAATATTTTAGATAAACTATTTACATGGGAAAAAAATATCCAAAAAAATTGTTTTTATTTTCAATTAATTATTTTATTTTTTACTTCTTTTTAAACAGCATTCCACATACAAAATTATTTTTGCCTATAAATGAATCAAGGTGAATTAGAGAAAGCTTAGTTATAAATAGGCAAGCCAATTTAAACCTTATCACGTGTAGGCAAAGTTTGAAATCAAATGTTACATGTGGTCGATAACTATATGGTACACGGATGTGTACAGAACAAAAGTATAGTATTAACTGTCATTCATAAAAAAACAATATTTATTATTATAACTCCTATTAAATGTTGGATTCGTAAATATGGTCGAGCTATTACCTTACATTATTACAAAGGATTGATTTTATTATGTATTTATATTTATTAAATAGGGTAAGATGCAAAAAATGCGCGAGATTGTAATGTTCAGCCGGCACATGGCATTATGAGGTTATATTACAATAAATACCTGTTCCTATCACGTTAAGTTCCTCGTATTTCTTGGCAGTTTGAAACAAAGCACTAACATCACTGATGGAAGCCATAGCGGGAGGACTTTGCGATGTGCTACTAGCACTGGCGCCCGACATGGTAATTTTTTGCAATACACTTCGTACTCAAACAAAATTAATACATTTAACTGCACAACCCAAAATATGTAACTCTAATTTTACATTTTGCACTTGTTAAATATATAAAAAGAAAACTAGTAAAACCAAAGTTTAATACTTAAAGTTCTTTTGTATTTGTCAGTTAAATACCGAGGGGCAAGAGAGGGGTAATCACAAACACCTGCTGTACAAAGCGACTAAATTATATTGACAGTACTATATACCTTTTAAAGTGGGTAAGTGTATTTCTTTTAAACAGATGGGGTTAAACTTGCAGTTTTTGCTATGCACTAGCGACATCTGCTGACAGGTTGTACGAACTTTCACAATGAAATTTATTTTCCCACTTCATAATTGTTTATTTTGACATTTTTATTTATTAAATTAATATATTTGTTTATGAAATAATAGATAAGGTAAATAAAGCATAAAAACATTAGTTAACCTTTTTTTAAAATATACAATACACTAATGTATAAACATAAATAATACAATTTATAAAAAAAACAGTACTTACATTAATGAGACGTAAAAGTAATATTTGAATAAGATGTGTTAATATTACGAAATAAAAATTATAAATAAAATAAACAAAGATAATACTGGATTAATAAGTAATACACTCTTGATGTAAGCATAACGTATTACTAAGGTATAAACAAAATTAAACATGTTTTGGTAATTATTTTTTCTTTGAACGTATTGAGTAAACTAACTCTTGTGTATAAGATTTTATTTTTGGAATTACAACATTTTACAATATTCATGACAAAAGTTTATCCTTACAACATATTGAGATCGTAGTCTTTTCGGTCATGAAAGTGAAAGTATGCAGATAGCACTTACATACATATTAATATAAATAGCTTAGAGTAACTACACTTGTAAAAATTAAGACAAATAATGACGTAATATATTATAGCGCCATCTCTCGTTATAAATTTTAATGATAAAATAAGCTAAATTACATTTGCTTTATAACACCTCTTTAGTATTAAATGGTTTTAAATTCAAATAATATATTATGGTTCAATTTTTGGTTTGAATTAAGAAATAATAAAAATTTACCAAATAAAGTTTTTTTCCAAAAAAATTTCATACATTGGGCTCGTCCGGGATTTGAACCCGGGACCTCTCGCACCCGAAGCGAGAATCATACCCCTAGACCAACGAGCCATATCAATATATGTTGAATTTATTAAATAAATACTAAACACGTTAATATAAAATATCTCATATTTTATATATTTATTGACAAATTTAAAGCATAAAATTATATTATGATTTTTCGTTTTAAGTTATCAAGTTCTTTTAAGCTGTCTTATAAATTGTATATATAAGTTTATTTAACGATATATATTGAAAATTATATGTAATAATATATAATATATAGAAAAATATGTACAGTGTATATATTGTCAAAATCTATAGAAATAATGTTGTAAAACCTACTTATATAATACAGCTAGATTTCTATACAAATGCTACTAATTAGATTAATTTACCTGTCATTAAAATTATTGTTTTAAAATGTTAAACAAAAATCATAGCGTTTTAGAAAGTTGACGCGAAAGGAGAAAAAAAAGTTTCCGCTACACGGCACCCTATTGCTGTCGCTTTCTTTTATTCGTAAAATTTATATTTTGTCTCTATTGCACGCGTAACTATCGGAACAACAGTCCGCCAGTCGGCGTCAGACATTACTCAGCGCGCGCGTTCAAACATAATACATAATATTTTTTATTCGATATTTATTCTACAATAAATCTTATATTTAATGTGTAATATTTATAAATAAAATTGTGAATTAATATTAAATTAGAATTATTTATAAAATATTTTATTCAATCGTATCTCGTGTATAAGTGCATGGTAAAATGTGAAAGTTTGTTCGTATGAAGAAAAT
The DNA here is from genome assembly GCF_028537555.1 of Battus philenor. Classification (NCBI taxonomy): domain Eukaryota; kingdom Metazoa; phylum Arthropoda; class Insecta; order Lepidoptera; family Papilionidae; genus Battus; species Battus philenor. The sequence continues at coordinate 12,824,287 of NW_027181683.1, forward strand.
AGTGGAAGTTATTTTTGATTCTATATTTTTGTGATTCAAACAGCTGATGTGCTTTTAAAATTCAGGTAAGAATTATTAATATTTAGGTAAATCTAGTTTAATTAAATATTTCTCAATAATTTCAAATAAAGTCGTCAACGACTATATTATCATTCACGTCCAATGGTTCCTATATACATATGTAGTGTTATTTTACTTTTAAGTATTTTTTACTAATTGTTATTAAATAAAATAAATACTGACTCTTGTATATCCAGTTTTTAAGGACATACTCCGTTGTATGGCCGCCTTTGCACAGCCCGTATATAGAGAATCCGGATTTAGTTTTTTCTTAACCACAATAATCAAGTTATGTACATTTTAAATGATTACAAGTGATAAATGCAGATTACTTGTTAGAAATAACTGCGTAGTAAACAATGAATAACGTTCATTTAAAGGACTAAAGTATTTAATATGGATTTTTAAGAATTGTTTAAACATCTGAAGTTTTCGAAACCATGGACCAAGCAAAGAACATGGGATGAAAATGACTTCAGTTCCGATATCGACTCGAGGGAAATCTCTCTCTAGAAATAGAATATCACACTTCTATCTCGGTTTATTTGACTTATCTTACAGTGCGGCCCAAGTAATATTTGCAGCTTAAAACCTCTTTTAATGTAGCCAACCTCGAAGGCACCCAGAACAGCCTCGGTTCTGGTGGCTGGCCGATTCGGTACACTTCGGTACACGAAAAGACTTATACTTGAGCTGTTATTCCATAATGCCCGCTTAGCATTCCGACATAAAGGCGCTCAAAAGGACCAGATTTCGATTTGGTTGGTTGCTATTCTCTAAATAATAACATTACTACCACTTTGGAAATATATGGGAGAAATAGCCGTAGAAACTCCGGCGACGTTTAAGTATATTTATCTGTGATATACGGTCTGTGTGAAACATCTGTTAAGGTGGATTCAGGGGTTCCCTGTGGACCTTAAGCATGCATGCTAGTTTCTCAGGATTAGGTGACTCTCGAGGAATAGTTCCTCAAACCAAAGACCAGAACAAAGGGTTTCAAGGTTTCGCACTGTAATTTTGTTTAGTATTTTAATTCAAATTAAATTTGTTAAATAAATTGTTTTGTGCAACGAAGTGTGTTGATTTGAAAATTGTATTTTGATTGCTGATATTTTTTTTGGAACGTACTATTATTGCTGTCCAAATAGCATTTGAAGATTGCTCGGGTTTAAGGTGGCAGGGCGCCTAGCTTAAGACCTATTTTAAAATGACGAAGCTTTAAGGCACACACACACACACATACATATATATATATATATATATATATACTAGCTGATCCCACAAATGTTGTGTTGCCAAAATATGAATTTTTTTACTCTGTCATAAAAAAAACAAAATTCTTGCAAAAACAAAAAATTAAAGTTTTTCATTAACAATTAAAAAATAAGGGTCGATCGTAGAGAGGTGAAAATTTAGGGTTGTATGTATTTTTGTATGTTGTATCATAAAAAAAATTGTCTCAAAATAAAAAATTCAGGGGTGGACCACTGTTAACATTTAGGGGGATGAAAAATAGATGTCCGATTCTTCACCCTGGCCGATATGCGCGGTAAGATTCACGAAAATCGGTAGAGCCGTTTCGGAGGAGTTCAATCACGCACACCGTGACACGAGAATTTTATATATTAGATATAATCGCAAATAATGATTTCTTTTTGAATAGACATGTTTACTATTAAAATACGGGTATACTAATAATATATGTATCATAAAATAATTACATAACTAAAGTAATGGAAGTAACTCGAGGAATTGTTCGTGTGAAGTGGCAGAGAGAAGGTTCTAGAGTGGCGACCATGAGTTGGTACACGCGGCGCGGATAGACCACCAACTAGATGGATCTATGACTCCTGGAGATCTTTAGGGGTGGCCCAGGTCTTACAGCGGGCGGCTATAAGCTGAAAAGAAGAACAAGATCGATAAACGAAGAAAGATTATGTTAAGTTTATCGTGAAATTTCAGTAGTGATAATATCATTCGAAATTTAAAATATCTCGGCAATTTTATTTTTAATGGAACCAACACATAACATTTCATATAAGAACCTTCTTTAAAGTATTAAGAAATCTTTAATAAAAAGTGAAGAAATCTTAAAGTTCGTTTTAAAGTTATGGCGTGGCTAAATGATCAATGACTAATAATTAAATGTAGTATATCTATAGAAATGAATAAAAATTTATTGTCTGTTTGTAAAATTAAAATTACCGATTTTTACTATATGCATATGAATATATATAAGGTACATAGACAGATAAAACAAAATTTGGTATATCTGTTTGTTGCGGAATATCTTTGAAATGACTGGACCGATTATGATGAGATTTATGCTGGTGGGTAGCAGTTGTTATAAGGAATAACTTAAGCTACTTATCTTAGAAAAATTCAATAACTTTATTTAAAAAAAAAATCCTCGCGGTCTAAGACATACTTATATATATGTAATATATATATATATATGTGATGAAGGTGTATGAAGTATATATTCTAAATGGTGAAACTTTGGGAAACATATATATATATATATATATGTGTCTCCCAAAGTTTCACCATTGAGAATATATACTTCACAACGCACACAAATAGTCGAGGCCAGTGAGTTTACCATTTCTAAAGCGTTAGAAAGCATTTAAACGTAATTTCATTCGACGATCCATCGCGCCGACCGTTTTCTCGTATATTCACGCTTGCGAACGCAACTGGGTGAACAGTATAGTGGAATTTGACCGACGTGATGTATCGATATGTTTTAATCATCACACTACAATGTATCATGTTATATATGATCACGACAAATCATAGGCTTTTCCCAAATACTTCCACAACTTATCAGTCACAACTGTCATATGTTATTACATAAGTAAAACATATATTTTAAGCTTATATATGCCCACTATGCCTTCCACAAAGATACTTACGGGGGGATATACAGATACATATATAACTGCCACGATTGGCGAGTTGGCAATAGAAGCTGTTGCTCACCTTCTAGAAACTTGTTCCTTGGCAATCCTATCTAATAAACTCATCATTTATTCCCATGTCCCCAAAATGGGGCAGAGGGCGTCCACAGTACGATCCATCCCGAGTGGTCTTGAGCCTTTACTTCGCTCCAGGTCATTCCAACTGCCTTCACTGCAGTGATCATCGCCAGGTTTCCTTTGGGCGGCAACATCTTCGCTTCCCTTGAGGATTCCATTCTAGGGCTTGCATCGGTATGTGATCAGGGTCCCTTCGGATCGTGTGGTCTATTCAGTTCTTGCAGCGTTTAATCTGCTGGTCGATCGGCATCTCACCGCAGCGTTTCCAAATATCTACATTGGAGACTTTCTCAGGCCAGTATATACCAAGAATATGTTGAAGACAGTTGTTAACGAAGACTTTGAGCCGACGCCAGATATAATTAAAGATCGCAAGTCTCAGTTCTATAAAGATAGGTTTTTTTATATGAGGCCTTCGCTATTGGGACCTCTTCTTCCACCCCTATTTTGTTGGGAACAGGGTTTTTTATTTCTTAACTATTTTTTCACATGAATTTTTTTTCCTTGTCTTCTATAGTTCACAAAATTTTTTTTCTTCCTTCTATCATTCCATAATTCGATCTTCCTTTCTCAATCATTCCATTCCTTTCATCCATCCTCTCAAACACTTCAGTTGGTATTTCTATTGCAGTATCACAGGTTTATTTAGTTTATTTATTTTTCTCATGTACATCAATTTTAATTTTTTGTTTTAATTTCAATAAATCAATCTTAATAAGATCAAATGTCTAATAAGACTTACAATATTTTATGTTTAACTATGTTTTATTCCTATTAATGACATATTATGCAACTTTCCTGAAGAATTCCATCAGAATATGTCTGCCTTCAAGTCGTCATGTATATGGGTCATAATGAAACGGAATATAAAGATAGGTTACAATTGCTCATTTTTCTGTGAACTAAAAATTAGTAGGAAACAGTGGCGTAGCTAGGGGGTGGCGAGCGGGGCGGCCGCACCACGCACCACAAGTAGGGGGGGGGGGGGGGACACCAAAGTTGAAAATAATTTTAAAAGAAAAATGAAAACCATAATTTAAAGTAAATTACATAAAAAGAATATCGAATTTTGCTATTTTTGTGTAATTAAAAAAAGTAAACAGTTACAAATTATAATATATACAGTGTTTAAGCCTTTCATTCGCAAAACACATAGTGTTTTTTAAACAGACACTATTGATTTTGAAAATGTGATTAATGAATTTGCAGGCCAAAAAGCGAGGAATGTTCGTTTTTAAATTTTCCCAATAAATTTTATTAAGATCTAATGTTATTTTATACATATTTATTATTATTTTGAACCAAAAAAATATATATTAACTACATTTTGTTCTGAATTTTGAAATTATTTTCTCTTTAGGGAGGGGGGGGCACCAAGCCCCCAATCCCCAGGCACCAAATACCATAGCTACGCCACTGGTAGGAAGTAAAAGAAAATATCCATTCCCCGCAAGTCTGTAGCCCCGGCCGACTGGCTGCCTAACCCAAATACCTGTGCCTCCTGAACCGGTTTTTACTCGTGGCCACTCGCGTGCTAAGAGTAAGTTCCGTCTTATCGCATTCACTGATAAACACGAACACTGTAGCCGATATCCTACCTAAACTATCCTATATATCTAACCAAGTTTATTATATTTTTTATTCGATTACACTATTACAAGTCATTTGGGCCGAAACATTCTTAAGTCCCATAAACGGGCAGACGACTAAGTTAAGTAAGAAAAGGACCAATATATAGCTACTTCCGCACATGCAGTGGTAGTCGTGCAACAAAGTGCACCGCCCGCCAGCCCGTTGATAAATGCGCATGCGGCAAACAATGCGAATTACACAACCGCCACCGCCAAATCACTCAACACGTGTTTCACCCCTCCACGGGGCATCTTCAGGAGTTATGTTACACCGATTAGTGCCAAACACAATGTTGCACGACTACCACTGCATGTGCGGAAGTGGCTAAATATTGGTCCTTTTCTTACTTAGGATGGACTTCCGCAAGGTAACGCCTGATTCCATTAAATACAATGCTATTTTTTCGTTATGAATAAAGCTATTTGCCTAATGCTATTTATAGCTAACGGAATTTCGATCGTGTACGGATGTAAGTCTGTGCGTCGTGTGTATCCAATGGAAGAAAGGAGATGGAGTAATTATTTAGTGGAATTTCGCTGCATACTCTCCAAAATGCTAATAATTTGTTAGTATAAAAATTCAATGTTATTTTTTTCGTTATGAATTCTATTTGCCTAATGTTATTTATAGCTATCGGAATTTCAACCGTGTACGGATGTAATGTTATGTCTTGTTGTCCGATGGAAGAAAGGAGATTGAGTAATTATTTGGATGAATTCCGCTGAATACTCTCCAAAATGCTAATTATGTTAGTATAAAAATATAAATGCTATTTATTTCGTTATGAATAATGCTATTGCTAAAGCTATTTATAGCTTAAGGAATTTCGTGTACAGATGAAAATCTTTTATTCAGGTACATAAATATATAGATATAAATAATTCACAATTAAAAAACAGTTATATGAGATATGACATTTAATATTATTGGCGTGTTGATTTAATGTGAAACAAAGTTTATTTTTTCGTATCATAAAATAGTGTTGATATAAAGTTTACCGTTTGGAATACGTCACGCGGACCGTTTTGAAGACGAGTTGACCAAATATGTCGTAAATATACATATATTTGGCCTTCTTCGATATTATATACCGTTATCTAAGTAATGACGCGCACACGTTCCTCTTCTAAGATAGTCTATGAATTAAAGTTATTCGTGTAAGTTTTTATAAGTTACTAGCTGATCCCGCAAACGTTGTTTTGCAAAAAAATTAAAGTTTTTAATTAACAAATAAAAAATATGGGTTAATCATAGAGGGGTGAAAATTTAGGGTTGTATTCATTTTTGTATGCTGTATTAAAAGAAAAAAAAAACTAAAAATATTGTCTAAAAAAATAAAAAAAATTAGAGGTGGACCACCCTTATCACTTAGGGGTATGAAAAATAGATAGTAGCCGATTCTCAGACATACTGAATACGCATATAAAATTTGGTAAAAGTCGGTCAAGCCGTTTAGGAGGAGTTCAAGTTCGAACACCGTGACACGAGAATTTTATATATTAGATTGAACCTATACTTCAAATATTGTAACGAAATAAAAAATTATAATTTTGTAAAATCTGAGAAAAATACTACCTTAGAAAAAGAGACTGCAATCAGGCGATAGAGGTAAGATTCGATGGCGACGAAATAAAATTAAATAAAATAGAACCTTGTACTTAATTTGTTTTAAATCATTTTTTTATCGTGTTTCTTTTAAATATAATCAGCGTGTACCGTCACCGCTATATATAAGATTTATTACAACGATAGTGGCGTCATCTGTCCAAAATAGTTCATACCAATTTAGAAACCTTCATGGGCACATGCACAGCTACTTTGTTAAAGATCATCATATGATCAAATGCATAGCTTATTATTCTATAAAGGACATATAGAAAAACATTCATATTTATATACTAGCTGATCCCGCAAATGTTGTTTTGCAAAAAAAAATATTTTTAATTTTCAATTTAAAAATAAAGGTTGATCGTAGAGGGGTGAAAATTTAGGGTTGTATGTATTTTTGTATGTTGTATCATAAAAAAATAAAAACAAAAAATTTCGTTAAAAAAATAAAAAAAATTTTTAAGTGTGAACAACCCTTATCACTTAGGGGTATGAAAAATAGATAGTAGCCGATTCTCAGACCTACTAAATACGCATATAAAATTTGGTAAAAATCGGTCAAGCCGTTTCAGAGGAGTTCAAGTTCGAACACCGTGACACGAGAATTTTATATATTAGATATGTATATATTTTAATAGAGGAGATGGTGATGATATATGGATCCGAGATGTGGTCACTTACGACGGGCCTTATAACAAGGAGCAAGATCACTCAAAGAGTAGTGGAGAGGGCTATGCTTGGAGTTTCGCTGCGAGATCGAATCAGAAATGAGGAGTTTGTAAAAGAATCAAAATTACCGACGTAGTTAGAAGCATCGCCCGTCTGATATGGCAGTGTGCGGAGCACGACGCTCAAAGGTTCTATAGTGGCGACCACGAGCCAGTAGACGCGGCGTGGGTAGCCTCACCTCCCCCCCTCCACTAAGTGGATCTACGACATAATTCAAACCTTGGAAAGTCGATACGGGCAGTGCAAGACCGGATCTTCGTGGTGATTTTTGGAGAAGGCATATGCCTTGCAATGGGTGTCGATCGGCTGAAAAGAAGAAGACGCGATGGTCAAATGAGAAAGTCCATCCACTGCAACGTAACATACTATGATCATAATAAAAACGTCATCCAAAAAGGTATTATTTGTATTGAAGGTCAATCCGGTGAAATTGTAGTATGAACGACAGAAGCGAGGCTTTCAAAGCAACCTTCGATATCGCTACTTTCAAAGAAATTTAGGTTGAACACCATCAGCGCCCTTCCTCCTCCCATCTGCGGAATCTGCAAATGCCACTTCGTCAGCAGCGCAAGTCAAGTACAAAAAGTTACAACCTTTTACATCTATTTCCAATTATCCTATATTTTCGATTGGAATGCGATATAGAAAAAAATTAAATATTTAATGGAATCAGGCGTTATTTTGCGGAAGTCCATCAAACTACCACCGTTTAATCACTCAACACGTGTTTCACCCCTCCATGGGGCATCTTCAGGAGTTATGTTACACCGATTAGTGTTAAACACAGAGTTACTCCGTGGTAGTTGTGTAATTCGCATTGTTTGCCGCATGCGCATTTATCAGCGAGCTGGCGGGCGTTGCACTTTGTTGCACGACTACCACTGCATGTGCGGAAGTAGCTAAATATTGGTCCTTTTCTTACTTATATGGAATGAACTTCTTGCACTATAAAGTCTAAAGTGACATATAGTGTATAAACATTAATTTTAATACTTTACGTATTTCTAAAACCATTGATTTTTGCATATTCAATCCCTTTGAATCTTTTTAATAATTATACTATATCTGATAAAATGTATATATATAAATCTGTATTGTTAAACTTTATTAAAAGATGTGTTGTTGAGGAGTTTCTTACTGATTCTTCTCCACAACTATAACACCTTGCGAAGTAAAGTACAGTCGAAAATAAAATAAATTAAAAAAGTACATACAGTTGTCGATCAATACGAGTTCTGTTAAAAGTTACAATGTTATATAAACTAATTTAATCTAATACATATAAACAATCATCCTGTATATCAAATCAGTTAGGTGTAACTTATAGTAATGGTGCAAAGAGAAATTTCCCTGCGTCAGTGCCTTGATTGCACTATCATAGAATGCGGTTTCACATTGTGCAGGGACACTGCATTATGCGGGTGCTATATATCTGTAACATCAACTAGACCAGAGTTCCCCAAACTTTTTTGTGTCGTAGACCCCTTGCCATCTTTTTGCGTGTTGGGTAGACCCCCTACTTACCAGATATTGATTTCCTGTAAATTTCTTACTGTAGTGAAGTTTAGTGTTAAAAACTTAAAGTAAAAACACATGTTAATTTATACATTTATTAATTGAATTTAAATTAAAACTACTCAAAATAAAATTTTGTATATGTTATGAAAAATATACGTAACATTAAATAAACTATAAATAAAATAGCATAAGCAATAAGTCGATATTTTTAGTGAAAAGGATGAACCTGATGCTTTAATAATAAATTATCAACATTTGGCGTCAATTTTGTAAGGGTTAATCTTAAATCTCCTCGGCTAATGATGTCCTGTCTGTGGACCCCCATTTTCATTTCATGGACCCCCAAATTTTTTTCGCCGACGCAGACCCCTTGCAGGTTGTCATAGACCCCTAGGGGTCGATATAGACCACTTTGGGAATCACTGAAGTAGACAAACATACAGAGTTAATTTATTGTACATATTTTATTTTGGGACAACTTGTTGATCACAAGATACGATAAGAAAGCTCTACCGTCATCTCATCATATATATATTTATTTATTGCTATGAAAAAAATACTCTAAGACTTCAAATTTGATAAAAATTAGTATGAGATTCAGATACACTCTATTGAAATCCTGTATCTTAAATAGGCATACGGAAAAGGCTTTTTATTCAATAAACGAATAATAATAAATGACAAGAATCCTTGGCAGTGATGTCGCCTGATTGTTTTGATTTTATTTAGGCTATATCTGATAAAGTGTATATATATACATCTGTGTTAAACTTTATTTAAAATATGTGTTCCCGTGGAAGTTCTTTTTGTTTTTTCTCCACAACTATAACACCTTGCGAAGTAGAGTAGAGTCAAATATAAAATGTCAAAAGTTGAATAAATGAACTTTATCTTTTATCAAATAAGGCTGCGAGAATTTCAAAGTTTCTTGGATCAAATAAGAGTCACAAGAAACTTTGACGTGATTTTTTTTTAATATTTTCACAGATATCTGTTAGTGAAGATGTTAGAGGAATTCAGATTTGAATCAAGTCTCTACTGGCTTCGTCACGTTGTGAGAAAAATAGAAAACTTAAGAATCTTCGTGCGTAATTCTTTGGGAAATTTCTTCACTGTGACTCACATCAAAACCCAAATCATGAGTTGTTTCGATATATTGTTGTTGTTTTATAATGTTCGCTGAATGAAACAAAAATATCTACACCAATACCTCGCTTTGCGTTGTTTCGTTTTGCGTTTTTTTTCGAAATTGCGTCGCTGCTTTATTAGTACTAATTTTCACTATGCGTCGTTAGATTTTCGAGGTGGCGTTGTTTTGGGTTCGCGACTTTTATTTTTTTTTTTCTAAAAGATGGTAACACTTTTGTTTCTAATAGCGCCATGCCATCAAAACTCGGGGATTCCCTTTCTAACTAAAAATCAATGCAATTTTAATACTGTTTTATTTTCACTTTGTTTTGATAATTTTAGAATTCAGTTTCAATTACGTAGTGTGTTGTAATAGTATGTTGTGCTTTTTTTAAAAGAGAATAATAAATTTATGTAATATTTTTACGTGTTGTTTCTGGTTAAAAAAATGGCAAATATTATTCCAATTTATTTATTGGCATAGCTATATTATTTTTGTTTTTTAAATGTTTAATTTGTTCAATTTTCTTTTTAAAAAGTAGTATTTTCGTGACCCTGGAACCTATCTTGGATCTTTACATGGTTTGCTATAGAAAATCTTAATTCACTTTGCGGCGTTTTAATCTGTGTCGTGCTTTTTTGGAACGTAACCACGACGCAAAGTATGGTATTGGTGTCTGTGTGTATACACACAATCTCATATAGCATAGGTTTCTCACAAATATTGTAACGATGTCTGGTACTGCGCTGCGTGTATCCTGCGACATCCTTCATCCTTAACTATGTCGGATCCACGCCTCGTGTACCATATCCTGGTCGCCACTCAAGAATTTTTAGGCTCCAATGGGCACCGGCTGAACTAACTATGTGTCCCATCTGCCAGAGAAATTCTTAGACCTATGTCGACGATCTTGGTTCTTCTACGGATCTTCTTATTGTATATTACACTGTAATTGACCCCTTGAGCCTTATAAATGTTCTCTAAGCTCTTTAAAATTGGTAACCCCTTAAAGCATGGATGCACAGGATAATTAAAAACCTATAGTTCGCCGATAAAGTTATATCGCTGTGAAAACACGTTAGTATGTTACTTCACGCGATTCTGTTGTCTCGCGCCGGCGCGAGATTGTATACTTCGTACATACCGCAGCAGGTAAATTGTTTAAAACCACTGACTTAATATATCATTAAAACAATATACGTAGTCTTACAAAACATTAACCCTTAAATGCATGACTTTTATTTATACTTTAAAAATGTATCTTGCAGATAAGTACACTATAATGCGGGGAAAATGGAAGATATATATATATACATATATACACACATAAATAATAATTTATCCCTGTTTATTAAAAACCTTGTGTTGCAAATATACAACTCTTCATTTACTTTTAAGTGTGGTACTCGTTTTACGTTTAGATGGTATTTTGTAGTTTTTCATCATTATGCATTTAAGGGTTAATAGAGACAAGGCAGCTGTCGCGACGCATTGGTGCCGCAGCGGTTTCGCAACGATTACGCAGTCGTATCGCAATCTACCCGGATCTATGAATCACGCCTAATGTCTTTACACTACATAACAGATCCGCTTTGAACAATGACGTACGGGTTTAACAACTGGGTTATACGTTGCACAAACTGAAATAGTTACCTTCAACTAAATGCTTACAAAACTAAACATATTATTTAAAAAAAATTAAAACGTAATTAATCTTAAATCTCATATATACGTTTTTTTTTAAATGGCCCCCGCTATTGGGGGCCTCTCGTACCCCCCTATCTTTTGTGGTACAGGGACTTGACGGGCAAATTTAATTATTCACATAATTCTTTACTATTTACTTTCTCTTCTTTCATACTTCACATTGTCTTTCGGTCTATTCTCTAATGCCACAATTCTTCAGTCTTTCCCTTTTGCTCTGTATCACCTTTCATTCATTACTCTTTTCTTTTTACATTTTCATAATTACATTGTTATTTTATATCACATTTTTATTACTTAAATTCTATAGTTATTTTATATCACAGTACTGTAGATATATACGTATTTAAATAATTGAATTTCCTTCTACCCGCAATAAGCGTTTTGTTAATACTTTTATAGTGCTAACAGCCAAATAAATACATTTAAAAAACTTTTAAGTTAAACGGTTTTTTGATACCAATATTGTGGTGGTTGTGGAAAAATATGTACCTAGTCCGCCATATTGGAACGGCGTCCATCTTAAATTTTAAATTTTGACATAATCATCGTGTTTTACTAGTGTAGCCCTTTCATTTGATACCCATATTGAGGGGATTAAGGAAAAATATGTAATCCGCCATTTTGTATCGGCGGCCATCTTAGATTTATAATGTTATTGATTTTATTATATTGTATTGTCATCTAAATTAAATGTGTGTACCAAATTTCAGATCAATCTGACAACGGGAAGGTGCTTAAATTTCAATTTCTAATTTTGGCCCAAATAAACAAATTCTGTACGGGTCGTACTAAATAAAACCGTTTAAAAAACAACCTGTCGGTGTCATTATTTTCAGGCAATTACAACTTGAGAATCTTCAAGATAAGAGTATATAGCATCGCACACTATCGCTTAACATCAGGCGAGTGTTAAAAAAATTCAAATAATAGAACCAAAGATATAAACTGTGAAAATAACAAGTTAAAAGGAGATCGGATGACGGCTTACTTAATTCCATGTTAGGCCTTCCAAATATACCTATACTATACTATAATCGCCACGCTTTTTTTTTGAGGCCTCCGCTATTGGGACCTCTCCTTCCACCCCTATTTTGTTGGGAACAGGATTTTTTATTTCTTAACAAATTTTTCACATGAATTTTTTATTTTCGTCCTCGTCTTCCATAGTTCATAATATCTTTTTTTCTTCCTTCTATCATTCCATAATTCCATCTTCCTTTCTCAAGCATTCTATTCTTATCATCTACCCTCAAACACTTCAGTTGTATTTTCTATTGCAGTATCACAGCTTTAATTGGTTTATTTATTTTTCTCATGTACATCAATTTGTTTCACAGATTTTTACATTTTTTTATTTTAATTTCAATAAATCTATCTTAATAAGATTAAACATATAATAAGATTTACAATATTTTATGCTTAATTATGTTTTATTCCTATTAATTACGTATAGTGCAACTTTCCTAAAGAATTTGAGGACGGACTCTCTTGCAACCTTTTCCATTATAATGGAGGCGAGTGTGGCCTCCTCAATCTTTTTTCCTATCCGGCATTCGGTCTCGTACCGAAGTCCTCCAAATGCGGGACATTCTGCTACCAGGTGGATCTCGGTCTGATCCATGCCCGGTTCACAGAAGCACGAGGGGTCCTCCCTGAGCTTAAACCTATGAAGGTACTCAGAGAACCCCTGTAACCCCGTGAAGAGCTGGACCAAGACCGCGTCATAGGAGAGACCTCCTAGCCGTGAAAATCTAATGGTTGAAATGACCATATTTAAAATATCAGGATACAGTTAAATTTAAAAATATATGTTTTAGATTTATTCATCAGTAGCAAAGATCTATGTCTTACAGTAATAAGTAATTATATACATATAACTTTCTCTTTTTACCTAGTGGCACTGTGGTAGTGAAAGTAAGCAGTTTAGTTCGTACATTGTACGTTAGATGCTGTGATTTGTTTTAGCTTATAGCGGTTATAACAGCTGCTATTTTTTAATTTATTTTTACTGGAAAAGCAAAGATATATTTTTCTGGATTAGGATCTCGTTTTGTAGACGAATTAAATTAATCGACATGTATAGGCAGATTGGTAATTTGAATTGGCAGTGAGAAGGCTATATCTAGTGGCGATCACGAGTTTGTAGACACGACGTGGGCAGGCTCATGGTGGACCGACGACGCGAGAAGGCGCTGGTCATCATAGAGATCTTTGAGGGAGGGTCTATGTATTATAGTGGGCGTCCATCGGCTGAAAAGGAGTTGGCTATATGTAGGCTATATACAGCTTCTTGAGTGGAGACCACGGGTATATGCGCAGTGTAAGTTGCCCACAAGGTGGACAAAACACCTACGAGCTTAATGGACTATGTGGGAGGGCTATGTCTAGCAGTGAACGTGCTATGGCTGAATAGATGATGATGAATTAAGGAAATAGCAGGTCGGTAATAGCAACAGTTTAAACTGTTATTAGTGAGAAAGGGATTAATATATAGCTACTTCCGCTATACAGCAGTAATTGTGCAATGAAGTGTATTACACATATACACACACACACACACATATTTTATATACGTATATAAAATGTGTGTGTGTGTGTGCGCGCGTGTGTGTGTGCGTGCGCGCGCGCGCTTGTGCGTGTGTGTATGTGTGTGTATTTTTTAAAACGATTAAATACCGTCGTAGTTCTTTTCTTCTTAAGTTATGGATTTCCGAATATATTGTGACCGGTTGCAAATTTAGATCAGCTTAACTTGCTACTTAAGCTTGACATACCTTGAGGCGCTAGGCTCCATTTAAATGTATTTATGTTATCTACATATCAATACCTTCACGAAACACTTTGTACAGTGTTACGCAACACGTGGCGTCATTCTTAGGTAGCAGGTGTCAAACAAAGCGTATCGCAGACGTCAGTGGTACGGCGCACGGTATGTGGGGCAAGCCGTTATTCCGCCATAGCTTTTTATCTACACCCGTTTCTAACGCGTCGTGAAGATATCACCAGCTTAGTAGGTTACATCGCAGCGACGGTATATAGGGTTTTTAAATCTTATGCGATGTATGAATAAATGCCGTCTGGATCTACTGTGTGTTATCAAAGCAGAGGTCGTTTGAAAGTCACGTAGATTTAACCCTTAGTAGCCTGATTTATGAAAGTGATTTTAATATTACTGTGTTTGCTTGAGTGGCTAGATGAAGGGAAAAATAGCTAAAAAATCACAATATTTATTTTACATATTTATTTAGAAAAAATACGTACAGCCAACCTATAAAAAAAACTAGTAGTAATGTAAACATTCGGTTTAAAAGATTGGTATCGAAATTGAAATTCTAGGTTATTAAGGGATAAATCGAAGACTGCGTTATATGAGCTGCTTTTATATGTCACATTACGTCCACAAGTGGTCACTGTAAATCAGTATTTTTCCACTACGTCCCATATTCTTCTTTTCAGCCGATGGACTCCTACTCCAAGGCATAAGCTTAAGAAAATACGTGTTAAATATTTGACAATAAATAACTAAACAATAAATAATATTGCAAAATAAAATAGTAAGGAAACCTAGAATGTAGTGGTTGAGGATTGATGTTTGGCTAATGGAATGAAAGAGAAAGACTGGGAAAATTGTAGAATGAAAGAAACAGTACGACAGATAAGATGATATATGAAAGAGAAGAATGATAATAATAAAAAATATGAATAAATTACTAGAATTAAAAAGTCCCTGTCCCTCACGAGATAGGGGAACGAGAGGTCCCCAACAGCGAGGACCAATAAAAAAAAAGGCATAAGCTTTCACCAAACAACGCTATGATGATATTCCACTTAGAGGAAGACCGAACCACGTTGCGTCTATCGGCTCGTGGTTGCCATTTGGGAAACTTTCGGTCCGAATGGCCATCGGCCCGTTGCCATTTCAGACAAGCAATTCTTCGAGCTACGTGATCTAGGTCCTCTTACGGATGACCTGATTTCTGATTCGATCCCGCACCGAAACTACGAACACAGCCCTCTCCATTACTCTCTGGGTAACGAGTGTTAAGTGACTCCTCGACGTCTAGGATATGTATGTCATCACCGGCAACACATCTTAGCCAAGATCTGAGAGGAGTTAATTGTCTCGCTGATAAAGGAGGACGAAAAGACACTAATATTCCTCGAACATTGCAGGAAAAGTAATCATTAGAAATAAAAGTTAAAATTAAAAATAAGCTTAAAAAAAATTAACCGTGTATACAACAAAATGTTTAAAATAATATAAAGAAATGTAAAACTGTGCAATGAGGTGAGGAATGAATGATATCGAATGAAATTTAAAGGCAGAAGTAACTTGGAAAGAAAGATAAAGTACGAAAGATTATAAGAAGAACGCAAGAAGAGTAAGTAATGTGGAAAAAAATGATAAAATGAAATAAAACGACCCCGTCCTTCCCAAAGATACGAGAGGACCCAAATAGCGGAAGCCATATAAAATAAAAAAAAACACACCTTATCCTTTCTAAAATACATACGCCTCCCTGTATAACTTATCTTTTTACATTAAAACGAAAGGGTTAAACTCATGTCGACTCCTCGAACGAATTCGAAAGAGGTTATATAGGCATTGTGGCATATTTTTTTTTCATTTTTTAAATATTTTTATCTTAATTTGTATAAGTTTATATGTTACATTTAAGCTAATCCTGTATAGGCATGTTAATAATTAAATATGTAGAAATATTCAAGGTAGTTACATTTCGAAGATTCGCAGAATAACAATGTGGGCAAACATTGGGAACACGGGCCCGCGTTTGATCAACCCACCGTTATTGCACGCTTGGGCTGTCGCTTGAATTAACAATTATCTATTTGCTCATAACACACGGTTATAAAGACTATATTTGTAACGGATTGTAGCTTTCCGTACCGGCCAGTATACTTTTATGTCAATTCATTCTAGGGACGTTCGAAATTCGAATTCTAATTCGAACGCCTATTTGAATTTGGGCGCCATTATTACACTCATCTTTCTAGCCAACGTACCCGCTAATCGTATATAGGATTATTGTTTCTATCTTTCCCTCTCTTATATCTAAATATATATTTTAATTTGCAGCCGTCTCGCTACAGTTTCATGCCATTTGACCCCACCCACTGTCACTTCCAATTCAAAATGTATTGTTAAATTAGGCATATAATTGCGCTTTTAAATTGTCGATTATTAATAATGGAGTAATAAGTTATTACCAGCTCGTAATGATCTAAAAGTAGCCGGATTAACAATTGCAATTTTGAAATTAAATTTATAAATGTTTATTATCTACCGTGTAAATAAATCGAATACCAACGATACAATCTCCTTCAACTTATCATGATGGGAAAGGTCGCTGGTAAAAGGAAGGTTGGTAGGAGAAAGAAGTCGTGGCTTCGTAGCATTAGAGAGTGGATCGGAATCGCCAGCGCTGCTGAGCTATTACGCAGAACTAAAAATAAGGAAGAGAGCAGGAAGCTGATAGCCAACCTCCACTAGTTGGAGAGGCACTTCAAGAAGAAGATGAAGTAAATGAATCAACAAACAAAGCAAGAAGAGTAACTCATCAAGTTACGTAAGTGATTTTAGTTCTTCCGATTCAATCTCGCAACGAAATAAAGTTAATATTTAAATTGCTTCTTAAATATTAAGTTTCATGTTACGCAATGACTCGACATAAAGACATTCATGTCATTATTATGTATAAAACATAACGACGGTGAAATTAAAATTTCTCTTATTTTTAAAATTCGAAAAACCCGATTGTTGATACTAGATGCGAAGATGCAAATGCCTTACCGTTTTAACTTTCTATCGGTAGAGCGTATGTATGCAACATACTATTAGATTCTTTCCTAGAATGCATAACTTATGCTCGAGGTCGATGCACCCCGCTTTCTTCACACATGACGATGCGAAACTTGAAAATCTGTGGTTATTAGTAAAAGATGGTGCAAAACTAATGTCATAATGTGAACAGGCTTTATTTTTTTACAAACCGCGACAAATGTCACCGTGCTTTGACTAATACTATAAATATCTCCAATCGCCTGCCAAACGTATATATCTAATAGATTCAGGCGTTACCTTGCGGAAGTTCATCCTAACTAAGAAAGGAACTAATATATAGCTACTTCAGCTATGCAATTTTAAAAACCGCCTGTTCAGCTATGAATGCTGATCTTAAATATCTAATAGAATTGCGGAAGTTCATCCTGACTAAGAAAGGGACTAATATATAGCTACTTCCGCTATGCAATTTTATAAACTCGCCTGTTCTGCTATGCAATCTCATCTTAAATATCTAATAGAATTGCGGAAGTTCATCCTGACTAATAAAGGGACTAATATATAGCTACTTCTGCTATGCAATTTTATAAACTCGCCTGTTCTGCTATGCAATCTCATCTTAAATATCTAATAGATAGATCTTAAATATCTAATAGAATTGCGGAAGTTCATCCTGACTAAGAAA
Source organism: Battus philenor (assembly GCF_028537555.1). NCBI lineage: Eukaryota > Metazoa > Arthropoda > Insecta > Lepidoptera > Papilionidae > Battus > Battus philenor. The sequence continues at coordinate 12,842,199 of NW_027181683.1, forward strand.
GGGACTAATATATAGCTACTTCCGCTATGCAATTTTATAAACTCGCCTGTTCTGCTATGCAATCTCATCTTAAATATCTAATAGAATTGCGGAAGTTCATCCTGACTAAGAAAGGGACTAATATATAGCTACTTCCGCTATGCAATTTTATAAACTCGCCTGTTCTGCTATGCAATCTCATCTTAAATATCTAATAGATAGATCTTAAATATCTAATAGAATTGCGGAAGTTCATCCTGACTAAGAAAGGGACTAATATATAGCTACTTCCGCTATGCAATTTTATAAACTCGCCTGTTCTGCTATGCAATCTCATCTTAAATATCTAATAGAATTGCGGAAGTTCATCCTGACTAAGAAAGGGACTAATATATAGCTACTTCCGCTATGCAATTTTATAAACTCGCCTGTTCTGCTATGCAATCTCATCTTAAATATCTAATAGAATTGCGGAAGTTCATCCTGACTAAGAAAGGGACTAATATATAGCTACTTCCGCTATGCAATTTTATAAACTCGCCTGTTCTGCTATGCAATCTCATCTTAAATATCTAATAGATAGATCTTAAATATCTAATAGAATTGCGGAAGTTCATCCTGACTAAGAAAGGGACTAATATATAGCTACTTCCGCTATGCAATTTTATAAACTCGCCTGTTCTGCTATGCAATCTCATCTTAAATATCTAATAGAATTGCGGAAGTTCATCCTGACTAAGAAAGGGACTAATATATAGCTACTTCCGCTATGCAATTTTATAAACTCGCCTGTTCTGCTATGCAATCTCATCTTAAATATCTAATAGATAGATCTTAAATATCTAATAGAATTGCGGAAGTTCATCCTGACTAAGAAAGGGACTAATATATAGCTACTTCCGTTATGCAATTTTATAAACTCGCCTGTTCTGCTATGCAATCTCATCTTAAATATCTAATAGAATTGCGGAAGTTCATCCTGACTAAGAAAGGGACTAATATATAGCTACTTCCGCTATGCAATTTTATAAACTCGCCTGTTCTGCTATGCAATCTCATCTTAAATATCTAATAGATAGATCTTAAATATCTAATAGAATTGCGGAAGTTCATCCTGACTAAGAAAGGGACTAATATATAGCTACTTCCGCTATGCAATTTTATAAACTCGCCTGTTCTGCTATGCAATCTCATCTTAAATATCTAATAGAATTGCGGAAGTTCATCCTGACTAAGAAAGGGACTAATATATAGCTACTTCCGCTATGCAATTTTATAAACTCGCCTGTTCTGCTATGCAATCTCATCTTAAATATCTAATAGATAGATCTTAAATATCTAATAGAATTGCGGAAGTTCATCCTGACTAAGAAAGGGACTAATATATAGCTACTTCTGCTATGCAATTTTATAAACTCGCCTGTTCTGCTATGCAATCTCATCTTAAATATCTAATAGATAGATCTTAAATATCTAATAGAATTGCGGAAGTTCATCCTGACTAAGAAAGGGACTAATATATAGCTACTTCTGCTATGCATTAAGTATTGCATAGCGGAAGTAGCTATATATATGTCCCTTTCTCAGTTAAGCGTATATCTCCTACATATCTTTGGGGGTACTATATCTTCCTGTAGGCTTATATAGTTTGAAGCGACCAAGGATTATTAATATTTATGATGTCTGTATCTAGGTCTGTATGTAGGTAAAATTATTTTTATTTTTATAAAGCCTTTTGCAATTTTTATGCGGTCAATAATAATCGCACAAAAACAGTTTTGTGTTCATTTGAAAGTGTGTTAAATGTATTCGATGTACGTTATGGGTCATAGAATGACCTAACCGCTGGTTCTATTTCAGTATAAGAATGTGCGTTCTCCACGGACTTATTTGGTCACGCCAAACGCATTCCCGATACGGAGAGACACTGTTATGTGTTTATTATTCAATAAAGCCGGTCCGAATGTGTGGCAGTGTGATAGACGTACAGTTTCACGGCGCGTAACATTTGCAATTTGCTGTGTGTTATCGTGACATATCGTATGATTAATAACATCCTGTACATTAATACCCCGCTTTACCCCCGAAATTCGCGTATAACGAGGTTTATGATTAAACATAATCCAAAAATATTACAAAAAATACAAATCATTTTAACCAATCACTTTAATTCTAGGAACACTTTATACAATACATACTCTTATTTTTTACGGAAAAATACATCTATTGCCTTTTGGATTACGTTTTGTTTACGTTCTTGTAAAATACGTTCATAACATCCAACACTGTTTTTAATTGTTTGACAGATGGTCAAGACACCATAGAGAAGTTGATGACTACATTATATTTATACGCACTCTTTCGCGTAATTCGAGGCATTTGAGCGAGAAATTTACAATTCGCGTTATAGTGAAACCGCGTATAACGGGGTCGCGTAAAGCGGGGTATTACTGTATTTCGAGTTAATAATGCAGTTAATTATCCGGAATAACATTTTCAAATTAAGAACTAAATTGGTGTCTAAAGTCGTAAGGCAAATGTTTTCTTTAATGTATTATTTGAAACGATATTTCCAATTTGTTGCAAGAAGCGTTCAAGCGAAGCGGTCAGGAGAGGCCTGTATCCCCCCCAATCGCCGAGTATTCCTCGTTTTGCATAACTTACACTACACCTCATTCACTACACTATACACCTACACGGGTATAGTCTCTATGCGTGTGTAAGTCTTATTTGTAACTGGGGTACGATCACCCAGCGTAAATTTTTAGTCCCCGGACCTCCTAAAACTTATGTTCGATGAAGGTGTATAAAGCCTACATTGACATAACTTCAAACACATCAAATGCAATTATACAGTGTTTAGAAAGCATCTTAATAATTCACTGTTTAACAAACAGCCTTAAAAATTGCGTGCCGAAGGAAATATTTTCAAATTAAGAACTCTTTTGCTATCTAAAGTCGTAAGGTGTTTCTTCTTACGTACGTTTACTTTTCTCTCCAATATTTTTTTATTTGATGCGGTCAGATCTTTCTGCAATGTTGTATAAAGTAAATTTTTAATGTCGTGTCACATATAAAGTAACACATAACTGAATCATTATTTATGCGATAACTTTAAATGTATTTTTAATTTATGTGTACTGCTGGTGTACGTAAATAAATAATGATTTAATAATAATATAGAAATGGTCTGAATTATATGAAAATTAAAATATTCTTTATCCGAATAAGCTGTTTAACACTTTCAAATCTTCAATCAACATAAAATGTCAGTATTGTTGTCTCTACAGAAAGCAACCACCGACTCGGAAGGAAGTTCTGTTGCGAAAAGCCAAGGAACTTAACAGTTGCTCCTTACAAATACAGTTTTATAAGAAGTCGGAAACTATGATTTTCTGAGTGAGCTCCAAACAAATGTGTTTCCATGCATTAACATCAGTATAGTATTCTTGGATAGAATAAAATGCATTTTATTCAAAATATTTTTTTAAGTGTTTAAAATAATAATTAATTGATTATCGAATGAGACTAAAATTAACAAACTAAAGGAACATACAACCTATTTTTAATCCTAAATAAGAGCTTTCAGGATTTTAAATGATAATAAAGCTTGGAAATGAGTTTTATTTTTCAACTTTTATATTAGTAAAAGTAATATAAAAATCGACCGAAATTGTTATGATGTATTTTCAAATCACTACGTGGTAGTGACGTTTATGGAATATAGTATTCTGCTAAATACTATATAATGAAAATAAGATAGATGTTGACTAGTACAGAGTTATATAGATCTACAATAAAATAGAACAGAGAGATATTTCCAATACGGGTCGTGTGTCTTCAACACACATCAAGAAGTGACGTCGAATATTTGAACGTTCAACATAAATACGAGAAAGTCGCTACACGTTGATGTCTTTTGTATTGGGAATGTATTAAAAAGAATAAAACTTTTTATATTAAAAACATTTTATTATTTAAAGTTAAATGAGATGATAATGAGAAGGCTTCAAAGAACTTATTACGTCTTATTTATTAAATATGGATAGGAAATATAGCACATATGACGTATGGCCGCTGAAATTTTAAGATTTTAGAGTCCACGTATCGGCAAACTTAGTGAAAGACCAATATTTAGCTACTTCCGCACATGCAGTGGTTCCGCATCTTCAGGAGTTTCTCACCTCTCAGGAGAACTCCTGAAGATGCCCCGTGGAGGGGTGAAACACGTGTTGAGTGATTTGGCGGTGGCGGTTGTGTGATTCGCATTGTTTGCCGCATACGCATTTATCAGCGTGCTGGCGGGCGGTGCATTTCATTGCACGACTACCACTGCATGTGCGGAAGTGGCTAAATATTGGTCCTTTTCTTACTTAGGATGGACTTCCGCGAAGTAACGCCTGATTCCATTAAATATTAGTGAAAGACGTCTACCTACAAGAGAAGCCTCCAAAACTGGAACCATAAAAAAAACTTCCTATGCAGGTAGTTTACCTATGTGAGCAGAGGAAGTCCAACTTAAATGATGGTAATGGTGATAATACCGTTTCTATCAAATTGTGTGGGTCAAATCACATGTAGAAAGTATTTGCAACGTTTTATAATATTTAATAAATTGATAAAAACTTATAACAACACAAAAAATAAATACGTTGTATTATTATAGCAAATAAACTAAATTAAATACAGAATTAAATAAACATTTCTATTGTTACAGATATCAAATAACCGATGTAATCATAAAGTTGCGGATACAGTCGCTGCGTCACACTGTGAGTGATGTGTTAGCACGGATGGACCGCAGTGAACTGTCAAGTTTCCCGCCAAAACAATATGGCCGCTAGAGGAAGATGGCGGACGCGCGGCAATCGCATTACCGCGGTGCTGTTTGCTATTTTAATACAAGTCGTCAACGGTGGGTACTTTTATTATTTATATTTAGAATTATTTCATATCATTCTTGTATAAATGAAATATTCTCAAATATACAAATACATATATACAAATATACATGTGTATGTATATATATATATATACATATACATACATACATGTGTATATATATATATATATATATATATATATATGTATACATATTCTTCAAGTTCTTCATTTCAAGTTCTCAGATGATCTAAGCAACTTATCACGTGAGTCGTGTAAGAAAAGAAATCTAGATTTAAGGTAGGTGGGAGTAAACGGGTTAGACAAAATACTATAGATTTATAAATTAGTTTATATTTAAATACTAATATATTTTATGTCCTCATAACCGTGATAAAATTATTAAATGTTTCTAGTATCGAAAAAACGCATCCTTTTTTTATATAATTCTTCTCCAGAATGCCTTCACGTATCTTATAAAGTAACATACCTAAGCTTTGAAGAATTAACGAACGCAGCCTTAGTTACGACGACCAAAACGAATAATGGGTTGTTATTGGTGATAAGGCTGGTGGTACACTAAGTAAATTGTTATATTTTTTAATATCATATTTAGCAAAAATATAATTTTAAATTTGATTATTTATAATGTAATATATAGAATAAGCTTTGATCAATATGTCAAAAGATATAGTCGCAAACTATTTGGAAACTATGATATTCAGTTTCAGCCCATAGACGCCCACTGCAAGGCTTTGGCTTTGACCAAAAGATATCTATGGACATATACCATAATTGCCACGCTTGGCAGAAGGGTTGACGATCGCAGTGTAGAATTATAAAAGACAGAGGACGCTGCTGTCCATCATCTGGAAATTGTCTGCGCACAGTGGTAATCTTACATAATTAATGCACAGTGTGAATTTATATAAGATTTTACCTTGGGAATAGAATGAAAATAATTGGGGGATATTGTGTACGAAATATGTTAAAAAAATTGCTATGTAAATAAAGATCCTGTCCATCCATGATAAAGATTGAACGAGAGGTTCCATAAACGAGGTCATTAAAAGAACCGAGAATCGAATCTGTGACCTATCGCATACTCCTCTGCCACTGGATTCTCACTAAGACTGATATTACTATGATTTTTTTGTATCTTTACAGTCTATTAATATAGGACAGCAGTTAATTACTATTACATATGTAACTTCGTAGCGTTCCTTGTATCTACAATGCGGGTGTCGGAACCATCGCGTTATAGGAAGAGTGGCCGCGTAAAATGTTCGAAGCTGACGACTTACATACTACGTTTAAGACCTTCTTGCAATTGGTATTTAACTACAGAACAAACTTATCCCTCTTTCAAAATAAATTTTAATAAATCTTATACATGACTTGTTTTAATTAGCAGGTTCATAGAGAGCTTTCTACACATACAATTTCATTATCATATCAGCTCATAGACGCTCACTACAAGGTATAGCCCTTCGTCAAAGAACGATACCGTGAAATTTGTAAAAAAAAAATTATTTTAATTTTTGTAATACTCTCGGTGTGTCACTCGCCTTACATGCGCATAGCACTCACGGGTTATTTAGAGAGCTGTAAAGTAAGACGATTTCAAGGACATGAGGTCAAAATCCCCAGCCTCAAGGCGGCCGCCAAAAAACATCTATTACGTTTCTGATAGCCTTTTTTTTTACAAAAAACACTGTGAAAAACATTCTGTAACACTATACGTAGTTATGTTTTTGTAGAAAAGTTTTTCCTATGTTAAAAAATATCACGCAAATACTTTTCTAGTTCCTGTTTAACATTTTTTGCTTTATAAAGCAACCAGTATGTACAGGGTGATTGGTTACAGATATAAAAGCTTTGGGATGAATGTATGGCTCTATTTCTGTGGTACACCATATTCAAAAATAGATATTTTCAGAAGTAATAAAAATGATTAAATAGTACAATTAATTATTGTTTATTAACTGTTCCTTCCATATGGATGCGAGACGTCGAAGGTCACCAAAGATATCTCGCGTCGGCTCCAAGTCTTCGTTAACAAATGTCTTCGACGTATTTTTGGTATAAACAGGCCTGAAGAAGTCTCCAACGTAGATCTAAAATAACGTAGTTGTAAAATAAAAAAAATGTAAAATAAACAGAAATAAAATAAATAAAATGTTAATATGTAATGAGAGAGGAATGAAAGGTCATAGAGCGAAAGAGAACGAAAGAAGAAATGTGGAATGACTACCGAATGGAAAATCATAAAATGCCTAAATGAAGAGAGAGAGAAAATAAAAAAGGTTGTGAAAAATTAAATATGTGTAAAAAAAGTCCCTGTTCCACACCAGATAGAGGGTACGAGAGGCTCCCAATAGCGGGTGCCTTTTAAAAAATCCTTTTTTGAGCTATACATTCATGCCTATAAAACTTTTACACCTGTAACCAATCGTCCTGTATACAAGTCCAAACGTCTGTAAAAAGCACCTTCGATGCTCCTAACAAACGTTGAGTTCCTGGCCGCTGTCTCGTTCTACCACGTTCATCGTCAGATTTTGGACAAGGTTCTGGTCCAGATGTTCACAGGACATGGGATATTCTCCGAGTATCTTCATAGGTTTAAACTCAAGGAGAGTCCATCGTGCTCCTATGACCTGGAAGTGGAAAAGACCATGATGTACATTGTCACCGGCTGTCCCGTATTTGGCGCGAAACGAACAGATTGCCAATTAAGGTTGCAATTAGTCAAGAAGAAGGATGGCAGGTATATCTGGAGTGCTGTAGGAAGATAATAGGAGTTGTATTAAAAAGGATTAAGATGTAAGAGAAATAAATATTGTGAAAAAATTAGGAAAAAGTGAAATAAAGATTGTGATATCGAGCAGTGGTATCTCTATATAAATAATGCACAAAGAAGGGTCTATATAAGACTGTATCCCGGGTTGAACTCGCGATCTGTGATCTCTTTTTTTTTAAATGGCCCCCGCTATTGGGGGCCTCTCGTACCCCTAACTTTTTGGGATCAGGGACTTTATTGTTCAATTTTTTTTTCAGTCTTTTCTTTATTTATCACTCTCTTTCACGCGTCACAATATCTTTCATTCTTTACTTTTGTCCTGCACAATATCTTTCGTTTTGCTCTTTTATACCTCCTTTCTTTCCTCGCCTTTCTTCCATCATCTTCATACTCTAAGGTGGCTAGGTACATTTTATTTATTTTTATTCTTTAATTTTATCTTACATTTATTTTATCTTTATTTACACATTTATTTTACTTTCTTAATTCTTTATTACACATTTCATTTTCTATTTCTTATTATTAGTTCACAATTTATTTTGTGCAGAGTTTATTAAGTAACTTATTCTATACAGTTTTATTTCTTTCAACCGTATCACTCGCCACCCCACAAGCGAAAGATAGGAATGATGGACGAAGGTTGTCGTCGCCCATCATAACGGCGATGCTCTCTATGTCTATCTTTAGCTTTGTTTGATCTATGATCTCAAATCTCAGTCTACTATATTAAGAAATAAATATGAATTGGATTGAATTCACTACATACGCGGCGAATTGCGTTATAATTAACATATATCTGTCTCGCTCTATAATTGCGTCGGTACCCTTCTCGCTTCTCCGAAGGCAGCGTCACTTTCACCACCAATCACGAAGGCTTTCATTTTTTTTTCTTCTCCAACCGAATCGCAAGTTACGTGGCCTCACTGCGAGCGCTAACAATGCACCAAACTGATTTCATCTACGTAATTACTAAATATATTTGCATTGAAATGGAAAAAAAACCTTAGTCGATGTAATTCAGTTCTACTGGTATCGAATAATAAACTAAAATTCAATTTAGAGTTTAAGTTGAAATGGGTTTTTTTAAAGATTGAAGTAGTTAATTTTTTTTTCTAAATTTATTTGTCTGTCTAATTGTGTATGTTATATAGACATATATCTATATATGTCGTCGTATCAGCCCATAGACGACTGCAAACATAAGCCTCCCTTATCTATGGGAATATATACCATAATCGCCACTCATAGCATACGGTTTAGCGATCGTAGTACAATGTTATTTTTTATTTGGGGACCTTTCGTACAACCTCTGGTTTTTTTGGGCTCACTGAGAGTTTTTTATTAATTATATATTCAAATTTGTTATTTTATTACCTCAATCTTCTTATGTTCTTCCAATTATCTCTTAATCATTCTTCTTTTATCTGTCACAATATCTTCTATTCTTATATTCCTTTCCCTTTCGTTCCTACACCGTTTTTCTTGAATTGCTATCTTAGTTTTCAATTTATATATTTAGTGATATAGCCTTTTTTACATTCTATACTTTATTTTTATTGTTTTAAGTGTGTTGTTTGAGTTGTGTATTTTTTTTAAATGTAGTATTATTAATAAATGCGAAATAAGTTTGAGTTATATACGATTGTATATTGGGAATTGAATCCGTTGCTTTCGATCGCAAGTCTGTCCTCTCGTATCGCGTTTGGAGCCCCCGTGGGTAAAGTTGAAGGAATCCATGACAGGAGAAACCAACCAGGTTCTAGTTCCTATCAATTTACTTAGATGGTGCAAGCATTTTTGAGTAAATAATAGAAAAAATACACAAAAGTATGTTAATTTGTAAAAGGTACGAGCAAATTACTAGCCGCTGTAAATTAAAAAAAAAAAAAAAACAAAAATTTTCATAATTTTCACAGTATTGCCAATACTAATATAAAAAAGTATAATTTTTTGTATCTAAACATAAGGACTAACCCCATTTAACGGGTTATGCACTATTTGTGACAGACCCTGTATGTGCGGAAGTTACCAAGAAGCGAGAAAGCGCTTGTGTGGTTTATTGTCAAGAAACAGCAAGCGCTTGTTGTATGTGTATCACAATTGCGCGATATAGAAAAGGAAATTCATTCAGAATGTTCAGATAAACACCAACGCTGCAAATTATAATTGTTACTCTCTATTTAAATTCATTTTCAATAAATATTTCAAGTTTATTCGATATTTTTTTTAAAAGATGACAAAAATATAGTACCCGGCCATAAATATTGCACATCGACCTTTGGACAGAGACAATCGGGTAATTTCGGCTTCGTAGAGCACTATCTCTGTCCCACACATGTGACGTTTTGTCAGTCGTATTTCGTGCGACAGAGATAACGCTCTACGAAGTCGAAATAATCCGATTGTCTCTTTTTATATGTCGATGTGCAATCTTTATCGCCTGGTGCTGTAAAACCTTTTATTTTATTTTTGTATTTGCCTATTGTAAAATATACTATTTATTACAAAAGGAGCTGTGTGATGTACTTGCCTATATAAACAGTTAGTTGTCTGCAGTGCTATAAATGTGCTGGGCTTTTTCTTCATGAAATCTGAACAGCGATCGCGTTGTTTGGGACTCAAACTTATAAGATACGGTAGTAGCGTGGGTCTTGCATGACAGTTCATTGATGTTACCACTAACAGTTACAAGCAGGTTTAGGCGCGGCTAAATTCCGCTATTTGAAACCTTCCGTTATATCCCACGGACACTATCACACGAGTTTATATAAAATTCTAAATTCAAAAATATATATAAGTACGCATTTTACACGCACTTTTAAATCTTCAATTATTTTAACATAACTTCAATTATTTTAACATAGAAACTCGACTGTTGGTATTTTTAAATTTAATTAAAAAATAAATTTGTACATTGTAACATCAACACCTTTGACACAACAAATGCTATAATAAAATCTATTAATTTATTATGAATGGAAGATCTAAGATATCTTAATGAGCTATGTTATATACATCGCGGTGAATATTTACAATAAACTATATAATTTCTAATGTAAATTAAAAATTAATAATTTTATTTTTTCTAAAATCACACAAGAACACTTTCACGACAATATAGCAGATCGGTCGTAGAAATGTAAATATTTTAGCATAATTTTTTATGAGGTTATTGACATTTGAAAAACGAAATATCCACCAAGATAAACGCAGTTATAAATCGCATTATATATTAATGAATTAATATATATCATTAGACTTTGTTTCATTAAAATTTGGATTATTTAGATAGGCAGCATAGACAACACCAGCACAAGATTACAATATTAGGGGGATCGGAAAGTAATGTCGTTCCTTTCGACATATTTTACAGAAAAACCAATTGATTTGTTACCGCTCCGGTATTGATTTTGTATTCTAGATAGTAAAAGGTTAATAACGAAGGTGAATGTATTGTTGATTAGAAACAAAAACTTGTTAATAATGATGATTTAAACTATTACTTCTGAATATTCTTAACCATTAATACTGAATATTCTAAACTATTACTACTGAAATATTCTATTCTATAACTACTGAATATTCGATGATTCAGAAATGAATTCTGTTATTGTATGTGTGAATATTTCGTGTTATGTCGGTAGTTCCTGTTCGACAACAGATATTGTCGTTGCTTTGGATTTATCTACGAAATCCAAACACCAAAGTCCTTTCCATGGCTCATTGAACCACCATGAGTCCCGAAATGGGAGACTTAATAATCACTCAGGGATTTTTGACGAGAAGTATTCTATTTAAACATATATAAATAAAGAAAATATTCTGACACCTGTGAGTCTCGAAGTGGGTTAGATTGTACAAACAACTCTGTACCAAGTGACCGCAAACATTGCATTCTGGGCACGTTCTCTGCGTAAACTGGTCAACGCACAGTATCTGGGCCATCGAGCCCCGGTTACTCGTTCTACTAAAGAAAGGGCCGCACTTGGATCTTAAAAAAACAATGTGATGGTAAAGGAGAAATTGTCAGATGATTTTTAAATCTAGAAAGTCACAATATAGGGACGTTTATATAAGTATTGTGATGTAGTAAATTATGGTACACTAAAATAATACGTAACAATATACTGACAGAACAAACGAACAAGCAAAACTGCATCACAACACAAACTGTCAATAGAAAAAGTAAGAAAATGAAATAAAGAGGTTCTATATGCTCCAGTCAGTCGCCAACAGCTGTAATAAGATCAAAATTTAACAAGGAATGTACATGAAAGAAATAAGGTGATATGTGAAAGATCAAATTGTGAAGAATGAAAGGGAAAAAAGAAATTAAAACATAAATACAGAAATAAAAACGTGGGCCATGAAAAAGAAGAATAGTGTGGTGTGTGTCTATCACGTTGGAGGAAAAGATGCCAGGTACCACCCTCAGGGTTTACTACCGTATCAGGTTTAATTTAATTTACATAATTTCAGTAAATAGTCGAGATAATTTTATAAATGCAATACGTACAGCTTTGTTCCTCTATTATAGATAGTTAAGTGCGAAAAACTGGAGTAATTAATCTTTGTTGCAGTTTAAATAAAACTTGTGAACATAACAGACAGTTAAAAAGTTACTTCATTTGTTATTTATTGGATTTGACGCTGTTTGTGTAACTCTGGAACTTCTCAGAATAAGGGTCGATCAAATGGAGTTAATCTTGAACAAGTGCCGGATCCCTGGCTAATTATAGATAGGCAGGGTACGGTGAACATTTTGGACACAGGCCACTTCAAACCGGTACTACATGAGCTATTGAGAGCTATCTCCAACTATGGAGGTCCTATGTCTAGTGGTGATGTTAATACCGTAGTTTTAGCTGGTCTTGTGATTCCTCGACTAAGGGTATAGTTGGATTTATCCATGCCTTATATTTCGAGCAATCAAGCGCTACTGAAGTCTGAAGATCAGAAAATACTCCCAAAGAAAGGTGGTCCCCTACCACAAATGAAGGCTTTGGAGCCACGGGTAGGGATTTTAGCTAGCTAGCGTGGACAACTTATACCCTGGGATGATCTTTACATTATAACATTGAATTTAAAAGGATTTTTTGTTTGACACACCATAAAAAATTTTATATCGTTATTATGACACTGTTTTTAATCGGTCTTATTGAAAATCTACGAGGTGATCTATGTCCAGATATAGACGTTCTGTAGCTTTAATGACATCTTTTAATATATTGACATCTCTCGTTCCTACCTGACAGTCAGTAACGTTACAACTCGTTTAAAGTGTTTTTTGATTTATTCTTTTATTTCACTTTCTTCTTTCATCCTTCACATTCAACTCGTCTTCCGTACATTATCTTTATTCCTTCATCTTTATTCCTAGACCACAGTATATTACATCATCGCAGTGTGCTTGCTGAAACGATGCTGTTATGCTTTTGAGCTGAAATGTGTGACAAACACTAGTACAAGTACAATCAAGGTCATGGGAAGTCATGGGAAGAAGAAGAAGGAGTGGGAGGATGCCAGCAGCGTAAGAACGGTCCAAACCAAGTTAATAAAAGAAAGCCTCGTAACATTTTGTTCGTATGCTTACATAACTTGTTTGTTAAAACGGAAATGTCATTAATAAAAAACAAACATTAACTCAAATGTTTCAACTTACTTTATATGGGCGAAAGTCGTTTGGACATCGCAATGAAGTTTTCACATCCGAAACATCGCGCGCGGTTATGTAATATTATTTAACATTGATATATATATTTCATTAAAACATACTATATTTGTGAAACGCTTCATTAAAGGAGCTATCTTCGAGCTGAATTTGGTAAAACTAAGATATCTATAATACCTAAAAAAGATTGTCTAAATATGTGTTTTTTTATTTTCGGATATGTTGGGTAAACATAAGAAAGTTTCGTATAGCTAGCCAGTACGTTCACAATATTTTGTTTTTAAAATTTCTTGCGCGTTCGAATTGAATTTCGAACGTGGATTTGAATTCGGGCATCTCCAGTAATGCAACCGTCGTCATTGCATTTTGGTTTATTTATCTCTTTTTTTGGTCCTGTTTTTTGGGGCCTTTAATAGTCACCGTTGGATACACAAGGATTTGAATTTCGAACGTTGATTTAAATTCGGAAATCGCCAGTAATGCAACCATCGTCATTGCATTTTGGCTTTTTTATCTTTTTTTTTTTGGTCCTGTTTTTGGGGGCCTTTCGTAGTCACCTTTGGGTACACAAGGATTATTTTTAAGAACTTTATCTCACAGATTTTGCTGTTTGCGTTCTCATCCTATATCCTTTTTTACAGCTGAATGAAATATCATATTTAAAAATTCGAATTACTATATATATAATAATTTAATTATTGTTTACTGTCTGTTCTATTCCCATAGAATTTCATAATGAATACTTTATACTGTAAAACCGTAAAAAAAAGTATCTGTCCTTCAATATACAGGGTACGAAAGGCAACGAAAACGGGCCATAGAAATAGTCTGTACTTGTGTATATATATGTCGTTAGATGGTTTGTCAAATTGTCTTACAATGATTTCTCTTCTATTAATGTGTTCAAGTAGAAACCATCTTCCGATATGCGACGCCGATGCGTGACGGAGTCGAGATGTAAGTGTACATCAGGCCACACAGGTCGCGCAACCACGTCGCAGTTTGTCCCACATTGACGTCGCTACTTGTGGGCGACGGTGTACACTGTTCGATTTCTTATCTAGTATTATTTGGTGCTTTGTTGATTGTAATAATGGTTCGCTTATAAAAACGAATAGTATGAAATATTTTAAATTATCTGATGATGTTATATTACTGTGATCAAAAAGTAAAATTAATTTGTTTATAAAATGTTAATTCTTTACTTATTCTTCCAAATCAATTTCCGATGAAACGTAGTTTTGTCAACGCTTTTTTTCAGTCTTTGAAACAGTCTGAAGTCTTTCTCCGGTATAGCCTTCAAGATCTTCTTCGATTCGATTTTTATCTCCAAAATTGTGTTAAATCGGCGTCCCCGCATTGGCCTTTTGTGTTTTGCTGAATAGCAAGAAACCGGACGGAGCCAAAGCAAAAAATTCGCGAAGAACCAATGCAGTATGACATCGACCAATCGAGACTTGTCGCGTTTCCATAAAACATCGTTCAAAATGGTTTCGGCTGAGCCAAATATTACAACCTTTGACAAATAGACTATTAGCAAATGTTATAGACAGGCCTACCAACCTAGGAACAAAATTACCTGATACAATAACATAACCACGCTACGCCATGAAATCTATTTCCTCCTTCGTTGTCGCTTATCATGAAGTTCCGAGACGATAGATGAAAAACTGCCGACCTTCATCAAGACTCCTCCTTATATACTAGCTACCAGATCATTTCTAGACGTTTCACCGGGAGAGGAATTTATCATATCTCATCGCTTATCAGCTAGAGCAGAGTTCCCCAAACTCAAACTTTTTTGTGTCGTAGACCCCTTGCCATATTTTTCCGTGCTGGGTAGACCCCCTACTTACCTGATATTGATTTCCTGTCAATTTCTTACTGTATTAAAGTTTAGTGTTAAAAACTTAAAGTAAAAACTCATTAATTTATACATTTATCAATTTAATTTAAATTAAAACTACTCAAAATAAAATTTTGTATCTGTTATGTAAAATATACATAACATTAAATAAACATAAAATAAACTATAAATAAAAGCAATAATTTTTTTACTTAATAGGTACTTTTATAAATAATGTAAATGTTTTGATATTATAAGATAGTGTGATGTAAGTAAATAGGTACTATCAGTGTATGTGTTGAGATCCACTATCGTGGACCCCCATTTTCATTTCATGGACCCCCAAATTTTTTTCGCTGACGTAGACCCCTTGCAGGTTGTCATAGACCCCTAAGGGTCGATATAGACCACTTTGGGAATCACTGAGCTAGAGTGAAACATGCAATAAAGCGAGCGACGTACGCCAAAGCACATTCTTTTTGATATTGTACCGTCAGCCCCGATCGGCTCGATCGTAAATTTCGTCCTTTGTCTCCGGCGATCCCCTTTGTGTCAAATATTCAGGCGATTGTCACAACATTTTTATAAGTAATTAGATAATATATGTAGTATACTTTTCTATCTCAAAATTAGTAACCTATCTTCTGGTCGCTGAGTATCTCAGCATCATTCCGAGTTGACTAATGGAATAAATTTATGTTCATTTGTTAGTGAATATGTGTTTTTTTGTACACGTGAACTACCCTTTATAAGTATTTTTATCTTTTCCTTACTATGGTTGTCTGTAAGAGATTGCTTTGTGTGATAAGACCGCCCATTGTACTTTTCTGTATATTATTGTAAAACTTATTAAATGTATCTTATCGTGTACAATAAAGAATATTAAATAAAATGAACTTTAAATCGGCCGATTTAAAGTTTATTCTTACACAAAATAGATGTGTAAAGAAAGCGTTCTATCTAGAGTTTTCTATTACAAAAGCCTGCATAACGCACTATAATGCATTTCAACTCATAATGATGCACAAAACTGAGTCATTATGACGCGGAGTGCAGTGAAAGTGTGACCACGTCGGCGGCCCGCTGGTGACCGTCCCATTGTTTCCGTTAGTCGTTTATGTCACAAGTCGCTTGCGTCATCGACGATGACTTCTCGGAACGAGTGATAATTTGCAAGCCTCTCTTTCAGCTGTGAAGTGCCTGTTACTTTAAAACTATGTTTTATACCCGGAATGTCCCTCTTTTTTTTTTTTTGGTTCCGGTGGGGGAAATCTTCCGGTGTTCAAGATGGCCCTCCTCTGGGTGAAGGACAGGGGTATGTGGGATTGCTATCCACTTACCCCCCCCCCCCTCCCGTCATCGTTGGTCGCCCTCTGCGCTATACGGGGGACTGTGGTATCTCCCGGTCAGGGATCGCCACGCGGTTTTCCCTCGCGCCGTGCTATTTTTCAATAGCCCGTCCCGGAGTATGCGAAGTATGCGTGAATACGCTACCCCCGAAGTGTCCCTCTAGGGTAACCATACTTTGAGAAAGTTGGACGGGCGCATATCAGTTGCATGAAGTTATTCGCACGTAGTAAAGAGCTCTACCCGAGTAGAGCTGTGTAGTGTGCATGATGTGTGTATGCGGCTTGGATCCGCCGCTTGGATCACAAGCAAGCCTAGGATGGATCCGGATCCAACTACCCACGCGGTTCGCGGATAAAGCGCGGGCGGCTGCTCCTTTAAAAATGAGTGTTGATTTATTTATACGCTTCCTACACTATGTATGTCGGCGAATTTAGTGAATTTAGAACGCTACACGCGATTGGCGAGTTAAATATTGGCGCGATTAATATTCTTTGATATCAAGCGGCAATGGAAATCATCTGCAGCGATGTTTTGGAATGGACATGTGTTAACCCTTTCGTTACTAGCGCCGGAGTTAGCCGGCCTCCACTGGACGACCCGTGTGTACCAGCGCCGGAGTTAGACGGCATCCAACTTGTTATGTGGGCTTATGTGTAGATCCCTGTTTTAAGATTTATCACAGCCTAATAAATTACTAAGAATTACCCTAACTTCTATTTTTAATTAATATACCGGTAAAATCTTTAAATATGTAACACAAATGAGAAAATTTGAACATGAGCTTACCGCCATGCAATGTGCGCACTTCGCGGCGCACATGACCGGTTCAGTAGCGTCAATTCGGCGGAACTGACTGCCGTAAGGAAAGGGTTAAGAACTTTGAAAACTGTTTATTAACCCAAATGATGACATATGAGTTGACTAATATTACCTGTTATAATTGTAATGTTTAATATTTTTTTTCTTTTTGTTTCAGGCTATGAACAAATGTACACGATATCACAACTGTCACCGAAGTCTGCGATTGACGAAAGGTTGTATCTAGATGATGTACTACACACTACACAAACAGAGAACTTGGCTCTCAGGATAGAGCCCAGCGTCAAATTTGATCCAGAAGTTGAACCTGAAGACACCGTAAGAGATGATGACGAAGTAAACCATATTATAGTTGAGAGATCAGCCGATCCTAATGACAGAGAATCAAGATCGATCAACATTGATGAAATACCAACATCGAATCACAACGAGATTGACAACGAATTAGAATTACATAATAAGAGAAAGTACTACGAAATTTCTCCGACGAAAACATTAGATTTTTTGCAAGGAAGAGAAGACGTAATAGTCATGTCGTCGGAGGGATTTGGTGATAAACTCAACTTCAAGCTTCCGGGGGAAGCCAAAAGGGTCCCGAAGGGGCGCGCACTAGCTCCTACGGGGCCCAAAATACGGCCTTCTGCAGTGCAACCGATTTTTGCGACAGCGACCCATAGGGAACAGGGTCGTCAGAATTCGGAAATTCAAAATATTATCACAGGAATCGTTAAGTTGTTAAATGGAAATGTTAACGTGCAGGCTAATACGCAGCTGTTGAATGGAAGACCTGGTAGACCCATGGCTTCCAGGATTAATAATCGTGGACCGCCCAAGATATCTGATGTACCTCCGCTGCCAGAACTAGATCAGATTATCACCCCGCCCGCGTACGCTTTTCATCCAACGAAAACGCCTCCACCGTATCCTTTTGATCGACCTCCGTATCATGGTGTCAATTTACCTGAGCAAATTGTTCCACCAGTGAGTCCTCATCGACCAGGCTTTATTCGACCTTTACCTTCTTGGCCAAGGCCCCGTCCATGGCCTCCGAACAGGCGACCACATCCCGGTCTACCGATCTACAAACCCACACCTCCTCCTCCACCGATAGACATCCCTAACTACGACGACAGACCTGAAGACGAAGTAGACAACGAAAATGAAACTAGTCAAAACAATATACACCACGAAGATAAGGAAAAAGAACATCAAAGTTTACCTTCTACAAGTACAGAAGCGGCTCAAGAAGAAGTTCAACTCACATCTACAGAAGCAACAACAACATCAACAAGCACCACAACTACCTCAACAACAACAAAATCAACAACAACAAAATCTACTACCACCACAACAACAACGACCACAACTGAAAAACCGACTCAGCCAACAACTGAGAAGCAAACCGAACCACCTACTGAATCACCCACTCCACCACCCACTCAACCCCCTACTGAAAAAGTACCAACTACTACCACCACAGAAAAACCAAAAACCGAAGTTCCTATCACTCATAAACCTCATAAAGATAAGGAAACACAGCACGCAAACAAAAATGATGATGTTAGTAAAGTTGAAGAAAAGCCCGTTGACAAAATTCATATAAACGAATCTGCAGTGGAACAAATTGTTCAACCATCTATACCTGAAACGACTTCAACTGCAAGTTCTGTTGGTGCACCAACACCAACTGAAGGCCTTATCAGCCACGCCCCTGCCAGTGAAACTGTTGCCAATGATGTCATCAAGTCATCTTCGATTAATTCAGAACCAATACCATGTAAGTATATAATAAATAAATAGATATAGTAAACAAATATTAATATGTAGCTATTTGAATTTTGTAAATCCTTTCAATTTGATTTAATATTCTTTATTGTAAACTTAAGAAAACATACATAAATTATTAAAGTACAACATGCGGTCTTAACACACGAAGCAATATGTTCCAGACATTCATAGTATGGAAACAGTAGATTTAAATAACGGGTAGTTAACGTGTACAAAACATATATATACAAACATACATACATAGCATATATACTTAGAATAAATAAGGTATAATAGAATTTACGGTATAATATATTTTATAAATATAATACAATAATAAATTAAAACATCAAAATGACTTGGATCGCAATGGAATTAGAAAGAATAAATAAATAGAGAAAGAAAAAAATATGATTAAAAGATAATAGTCTTTTACGATATTATCATTACGTTATTCATTGTATATGAAATAATTGATTTTAAGATTAGGATAAATTTAATTTTCTATATAAATCATGGAATTTTGCAGCTTCACAAGGGATACCATATCACCCTTACCGTCCAAGACCAGGCATTGTACTGGACGACACGGATTTCAAGCCTCATGGGTCACGATACCGTCCCGAGGCATCTGTGATCACAGCTCCAGAACCTCCGCTGCCTGGATACGGCGAGATATTCGACGTCACCGTCTCCGCTATACAAGGACCTGGAGAGAAAGGTGGTGCTTCTGGTATGTATATTTCATTTTTAGCAGCGATCTGTGAATAAAGACTGGAATAATATCTCCATATATTTATTTAATATCAGACACTTTTGTTTTGATACAGCCTAAACAGGTATTTGCAACCAGAACAACCTCGCAGACGTCAAATAACACAACCTTCGTCCAGTTATGATAATTTTAAAAAAGCTCCCCTTGCATTAGTTTTAAAATGTATAACAAACTGTAATAAGAAAACATGGGACATACATTGAAAAATTCCCAAAGATGTTAAGGCATTTTTTGGCAGTTAAATCATAATAATATTGTAATAATGAAATATATGTACAGTATGCGGCGATAAATATTGCACATCGACCTTTGGAAAGAGACAATCGGTCAATTTCGGCTTTGTAGAGCGATATCTCTGTCGCACGACTGACAAAACGTCATATAGGTAGTGTGGGACAAAGATAGTGCTCTACGAAGCCAAAATTAGCGGATTGTCTCTTTCCAAAGGTCGATGTGCAATATTTATATCGAGGTACTGTAGTTTCGTTTGTTTATCAATTTTAATCTATTAATTTAAGTTATATTTTATTCAAATATGATTGTTACTTGGTGTTATAATAACAAATTAACTTTATCTTGCCTTAATCATTCTATTTTCGAATAAAAATGCTAAACGTGTAACAGATCAAGTTGTGGTCCCTACAAGGTCTCTTTGATCCAGTCATTTCATGTAGTTTCATGTAGTTAATGTAGATGACAGTTTAGAAAAACTGTCTAAATCTTTGCCTCACAATCTGATAGATGTTCTACCGCCATTGGACGATATATAATTAATTGTATTTACTACAAGGATTAGTCATGAATACGAAGACGAAGGTTGACCTATGTGTGTTTCCGGTGATGACATACGGAATTGACACGTGGTCACTTACGAGAGGTCCCATATGAAGGCTAAAGATCACCCAGAGAGCAACGGAGAGGGCTATACTCGGAGTTTCGCTGCGAGATCGATTTGGTCTAGATTTTTTATCTACATTGATAAGCTAATTCATTATAATTGTTTACATTTAGCGTATCTGTACTTAAATTGGCTACGTTTTAATTTTTTAGTTTTATTAATTTTATTCCAGACAGTAAAATTTATTTTGTTATTTCCAGTTCACATAGAGAACGTCCACGCTGGTGGAGGTGATCACGACGATATTATAGTGTCAGCTGCAGGTTCTCAAGGCTTCGTGTCCATCGACGGCAAACGTACCTACCTCAACCTTTTCGACACAACTACCACCAGCATACAGCCTTCCCGGGTGCAGCCTTTACCACACCATTCATGTAAGTACAAGGGTATCTGTAAAATATTAGGTGAAATTGTCATTTAAAACTCCTGGGCATTAGGAAGGATAGTAAGTTTTTCCTAGATTAATACAACTGTCTACAACATTTGCGAAACGTCTGTCAAAAGTTTGAGTATCATTTGTCTTAGACTAAACCATTTTAAAGGATGTTATGTGTCTCAAACTATTACTATATGTTACTTGAATTAATACATGTTCGTGGCTGTCATTCGTGAACCTTTTGGGTCCAATGGTCATTAATTGCACGAGCTATGTGATCCGCCCAATGTCACTTCAGATGAGTAATTCTTCGAGCTACGTTAGTGATGCACTCGGCTCTTCTCGCCGCCCTTAAAGCGGAATTTAAATAATATCCTCTCCCTCGTTTCAACGGCACCTTACAAGCCTCACATCGAGCCCCGGCCTTGATGCACATGTCATGCACTACTCACCTACACATGACACGGTGGCTGCGTCCGCCTAACCCGCGTTCAAGCGAGGGCGGTCCGAAGAGGCCCGTGTCTCTCCCGACCGTCGAGTAGTCCTCGCTTCGTGCTATATACACTACACCCTACTCACTATACTATACACCTACACGGGTATAGTTCTCCGCGTGTGGACGTCTTCGTCGTACCTGGGATACGATCCCCAGCATAAAATTTTTACTCCGTGGACCTCTGTTTCCACAGGGTAAATTTTGATAAAGCTGCACAAAGCCTAAACCTGCTAGCAGCAAAACTTATAGTACATCTAATGCAAATGCACGTCAGTGACCTAGGTTGTACAGCGAATGTCTTCATTTTATTCCATCTCGCTGGGAAGGTCCGTCTATAGTTCTCTCTATTGTTCTCTGGGTGACCTTATAAAACCTGCAGTGAATGACTACGTCACAGATCTATAAATCATCACCGGCAACACCCTTGTCAAACACCTTCGTACATTTAATGTGTGTTTATCTTCAGCTCCACCTCAACCACCGCAGACACCACAGCCGGCGCCTCAGCCAGCGTTAGGCCCAGGCGTGGGCACAGGAGTCGCAATTCCAGCGGACGACACGCCTCCTCCTCGACGGACGCACACGCAGCACCCGTTGCAGACGCGTCCCCAGACTTATCGCAGACCACAGCCCACTGTGCGGTAAGATATATAATATGGCTTCATAAATATTAAGATGTTACTTACAATTGAAGGTAAATCTGTAAAATATTGTTATCATCATCATTTCATCAACAAGACGTCCACAGCTGGACATAGACCTTCAAAGATTTCCAAAAGAACTAGCTGGAAGCGGTCTGCATCCAGTGTCACCTGACAGCCTTTACAAGGTCTTCCACCTGGTAGATATAAGTCCGTGCTGCTCTCGCTGGTCCAGAATACTAAGGACCTAGTGGCCATATTTTCTACGCTTCCCATAAGTGGGTCTAGTCCATATAGAACCTGAAATAAACTCTATACAATCTTCTCAGTCGGAACGATCGATTGAAAATTAATTTAACACTCGATAATACGTGTATATATAACAAACATATATGTCAATCCAAAAATATAACCTCCTCGTCCAAAATACCGAAGATTCATGAACAAAATATTGCCAGTGATGACATTTGGATCCTTGGTTCTTGGTTTCTGATATTTTAACATTTTTGAAAGCCATACAGAAGTAATCACTATAAATTGAAAGCCTATATCACCTGTCTGTAAAAATTACATCGTCCACAGAATAGACACCTGCATCGTCGGTGATGACTCCACCTGTGACCAGGCACAGAACGAGAAGTGCAGAACAGAAGCGGGTGTGTTTTTTTTCTTATTTTATCAAATCTTGCTCTACCAAAATCTTCCACTAGGTCTGTCTTATTGAAAAACAGCATAGCAGGTTTCTATTTATGAGAGGAGAGTAAATCTCAATTCTCTCCTTTTACAGACCTTGGGAGTCTGGTTAACATCATTTAATATTTTACACCTATAATTACAATACCCGGCGATAAATATTGCACATCAACATTTGGAAAGAGACAACCTGCTAATTTCGGCTTCGTAGAGCGATATCTTTGTCGCACGAAATACAAACGTCCGGTATCTATAAGGAGCTGTTACAACAAGTATCATTTGCTTCTTTTGATAATTATTTTTATTCTTTGTATAAAATAGATAAATTTTTTTATAGGTCGTACTGTACAGGGTGTTTTAACACGTCTATAGTGATAATACTAAAATTAATATAGTTACAACAAAATACGTTTTGTTAGACAAATGTATAGCTTCTGGGCCAAAAATTTTCAAGTGCTTATTTACAATCACCCTGTTTAAAGTAATCATTCAAAAATGTAACTAAATGAAAATAATTTCAGTCCGTACAAAGTCTGTAGGCACAGATAATAAATAACAATTAATTATATACATATTAATTTTAAAATGCAGTCATCAGAATTTTGAATTTTCTTACCATGTTATCATTAGGAATATATATATATATATTACTTACTCGGACTTACCTTCACAAATTAATATCCAAACATACACACATACACACCATATATAAATAGAGTATGTCACAGTGTTTCTAAATTTTTTGGGGGAGGCGTATGTCCAGCTGTGTACATCTTACCGCTGAAATGATAATAGTGGACTTAATTATATAACAGGTATCTCCAGCTGCCAGTGCCGACCAGGATACGCTAGGAGGATCCACAGGGACCCTTGCCGCAGAGTCGTATCCTTGATACTGAATTTAAGAGTGGACAGGCTGTACGATAGGAAGGTAAGTTGGCTTAACTTAACTTTTACTTTAGAGTTTTTCAAGTACATGTAAACTTAGTGCATAGAACTAACAGTCCTTGGGTTTTTTTTATTAATATTTTTCTTCCTTCTTCTTTCACAGTATCTTTCATGCTTTTCTTCTTCCGTCATAAAATCTTTCACTCCATAAGCATTATTGTCATTCAACCATCAACTGTCATCCTTCTTCTTCATTCCCGAAGTACCACAGATTAATTATGACATACTGTTTCCTAGTTTTGTGTTTTGACTTCTGTATTTTACATTTTATTATATTCTACAATTCATTAGTTATTATTCATCTGTAGCAGTTTTTTATCTGTTCTTAAATATTTTTTCATTCCCTTAGTCTTATCCTAACTTTTATTAACTTGAAAAGTTATGATCTAATTTTTATTTCTCTCAATTGACTACTTTATTGTTGTTCTGCAGTATTTTAAAAAGGGTGGGGAAAAGGGAGGCAATGTTTCCACCATTTTCGGCCGCTGGGGATGTAAGGTTTACGTCCTTGTACAGGTTACCGGAAGACACTGGACGCTGGAACTTTCAAACCGGTCCCAAAATCTTTGGGTGGGGGGGGGGGGGAAACAATGTCCAGCTATGGACGTTATACAGATGCAAAAAACTCAGACACAGAGAATAAATCAAATATAAAGTTTTTGAAAAAGGAGTTATGTGTAAACGCATCTTTACATCTCTTTATAATTGTACATCTAGATCAAACGCCTGTTCCTTAAACTAACATAACATCATGACATAAGGAAGATCTATATCAGGGGTGGCTAAGCTCATTGATAGTACGAGCCATTGTTCGAAATTTGAATTTTATTGCGCATTTAAAAAACGCTAACGAATATTTTTTTTTCAAAAAGTTATATTTATTGAAATTATATAATAAAAGTATGAAATATGTGTATTGAAGTTACATATAATGGCACACTTATATGACTGCAAACTTAATAATACTTAAGATGCCGGTTAGTTAATTATGATCGGTGTTCGGATATCGCATTTTATACTGTAATAATAATCATAATTATTTACATCAATCATTTGTTTCGATTTTCCAGGAGTTGACATAGGTTGTATAAATTTAAATATTGTAATAATTCGACAATCAATCAAAGCCAAAAATAATAGTTCAAAAAGCCGCGTTTGGTTTGCGAGCCGCAGTTTGGCCACCCCTGGTCTATACCCAATAGTGGATAAAGGCTGAAACTATGTTGATATACATTAATAATTAAACGCAATAACAATTTACTAGGAAACTATGACAAACGGAAAAACTGACAATTTTTTGGATGTATATATTAGATCAAAGTTATTTTGTTACAAAGATATAAGACAGTAAAATTTTCTTTCAGGTCGCCTGGGACAATAAACTGGCCGATAAGGAGTCGGAACCCTACCAGCAACTAAGTTATGAGGCTATAAGAGCGGTAAGTTAGTACTAACTTAACATTGATGAATACATTGCTGTGTTACTTCTTGTGATGGTGATTAGTACTTTACAGTAGGTGATGGTGATTAGTACTTTACAGTGATGATGTTTCAGATTGACTCAGCGTTTTCCATGACTCCGTTCTCCGATGACTTCGTCAGTGGTTCCGTGAACTCTATACACAAGGGCGACCAGCACAACCAGGGTGTATTCGTCAATTACACCGTCTTGGTAAGTGTTTTATAAATTTGTATATTTATAAAAATATAATACTTTTTATTTATAGGAATTTTATTATATTCTTTAATCCGTACAAAATTGTATATATTTCATATGTTTTCTATTTGTTCAATCTATTCCTACTGACACGGAGATCCAATGTTATTTGATTCTCTTTATTTTTTACTTATCAATTTCATCCCCCTCTTTTTCCTGCCTTCCCTTTAAATTCCGTACTTCTACTTTTAAATTTTATAGTTAACACCTTTCTTTCTAATTTTTGCTTCTACCTCGTAAATATATTTTCAAATATATATGAGACGGTAATAATTTTGCTAAAATATAACAAAGAAATGCAAAGGAAGCTCAAATTCATTTATAACGACATAAATAGTTCTTCAAAGAGTCGCAGTTTGCTGCAGACGCGTGGCAATCAGCTACCAGCGCCATCTATTGGTACCGTCTGAAGTAATAACTTACAATAATCGGCGATGAATATTGCACATCAATTATATTTATTAAACGAAATATAACGACTAACAAAACGTCACAAAGGTAGTGTGGGACAGAGATAGTGCTCTACGTAGCCGAAATTAGCCGATTGTCTCTTTCCAAAGGTCGGTGTGCAATATTTATCGCAGTGTACTGTACTATACAATATGTTTGTCTTAGAGGTTATTATTATCAACATTTTATCAGCCGATCGACGCCTACTGCATGGCCTAGGTCAGTTTTACACTGCCCGTGACCTAGTAGACCGTAAACCTAGGTAGAAGCCTGACCTAGGTTTGAGTGACAATCCACGCTGCGTCTACCCGCTCGTGGCTGCCACTCAAAACCTTTTGTCTCCAACGGAAATCAGTTGCACCAGCAATGAGTTCCGCCCACTGTAACTTCATACGAGCAATACTTCATGCTATGTCGGCGACTTTTGTTTTCATGTGGATCTTCTCATTTTTTATCTAGAGTCTAGATCTTGGATATTAAAAGCGCTTATGTCAGCTTGCAGTAACTAACTCAGAGCCTAGGTTATCAGGGTAGAGTTCGCGGCAAACATTCAGTGTTCGCGGAGTTATAGTTGAGTGATCGCGTACGAAATTGTACGTAAACAGTCAATATACACCCGAAGCTTGTTACTTCTTCGAATCTATAGCAAAGCCTATTCGATATGTCCAACATACATCATCACTTATTATCTAGTCACAACGATACACGTGTTTCGATTATTTTGATCCAAATTTTCTAATGGTTTATTTACTATTTTATATCTATTAATGCAATTACAGATGCAAGAAACAGCGGAGACATTACGTTCGTCAGTGGCGACGGACATACAGAAGCACCTGCTCGGAGTTATCCGGAGAAGGTCCAACAACGTGGGCACCTCTGCTCTATGGGTGGACAGTCCTGCTGGCAGTGTGCTACCCCTAGCAGGTATTTATTACCAATGTCTCTTCTGTCATAATCGTGAGACGAATGACTAATAAGGCGATTTGATAGTAACGGCATCCTTCAATTTAAAACTAAGAGGGTTTCAAACGCGTCCCGGTCTGAGAAGAGATCAGAATAAACTCAGACGGGTTTTATTTAGTCACAATATTCACTGGACTTTTATTCTGTTTTTTATTTAATGATTTTATTACAAAATAATTAAGAGACATTATAGAAGTAGGAGTTTAGTTGTGAGATTTAATCAGATGTGAGGATATCTTCAGAAGAACCAAGGTCACCGATGTATCTCGAATAATTACTCATCTGTAGTGGCAGTGGGCGGGGCCCAGCGCTCTTGCAACCAATGGCCGTTGGCCTAGAAGGTTCTGGAGTGGTGACCACGAACCGGGCACCACAAGACTGATCATCGTGGTGATGTTTGAGGTAGACCCATACCTTGCTGTGGGCGTCTATCGGCTGAAAAAGAGAAAGGGTCACATTGTCCTACCAGTGTTTCTATATATTTTCAAGTTAAATATTAAAATACAAATATAATGGTATAGCTATCTCTTTCTAGTTCATAGTAAGCACTGAGATAACGAAAGAGAATGATAGAATGAATTGTGGAATGAAAGAATGGAACGATAGATTATGTGAAGAATGATAGTAGAGAATGAAAATAAAAAGGAAAGTGAAAATAAAATTTAATAAGACAAGAAACGACCCTGTCTTTACCAATATATGGGAACGAGATTTAAAAAAAAATCACTAAGATATGACTTCCGCAGTGAAGGAGAGAACGCTAGTTTTCTGTGCGCATACGATGCAAGGTATGGGTAGGTTTATATGACCGCGTATAGCTGTACTCTTTGTTATAGCTTTTACACCTATTTACAATCACCCTGTATAACAAGGTTTATTATTAATGCTAAACTAATGTACATCCTAAATTTTTTTTTGTACATACACCAGATCATCATATGTTTTATTTTCAGACGTTGACGAATGTGCGTCTTCGGACCTCAATGACTGTCATCACCTCGCCAGTTGCACCAACACGTGGGGCGCTTTCAGGTAAACATATATACCAGTATTTCCCAAAAGGGGGCGGTTGGATTATTATGGGGGGCGCTTCTAAAATGGTCTCGATACATATTTAACCCTTTCACTTAAATTTGATTTAAAATTATGTGTACATAGGGGGCGTACGTGTTTTAGAAAGGTTAAAACACTGGTTTATATACTAACTAGCTGATCTCGCAAACGTTGTTTTGCAAAAAAATTAAAGTTTTTAATTAACAAATGTAAGATAAGGGTTAATCGTAGAGGGGTGAAAATTTAGGTTTGTATGTATTTTTGTATGCTGTATCATAATAAAATAAAAACCAAAAAAATTGTCTAAAAAATTAAAAATAAAATTTAGGGGTGGACCACCCTTATCACTTAGGGGTA
The DNA here is from genome assembly GCF_028537555.1 of Battus philenor. Lineage (NCBI taxonomy): Eukaryota > Metazoa > Arthropoda > Insecta > Lepidoptera > Papilionidae > Battus > Battus philenor. The sequence continues at coordinate 12,870,682 of NW_027181683.1, forward strand.
TGGAAAATAGATAGTAGCCGATTCTCAGACATACTGAATACGCATGTAAAATTTGGTAAAAATCGGTCAAGCTGTTTCGGAGGAGTTCAAGTTCGAACACCGTGACACGAGATTTATATATATTAAGATATAAGAAGTGGAAGAAACAACGTGAGAAGTGAAAGAAAAAAAAACTAAGTAACAGTGGTCGCCCATCCAAATACGTCTTTTTTTACAATATCTTTTGCAATCAGTTAATATGACTAGAGTCAAGATGCTCTCCAGCAGTAGGAAACTTTTAAAATTTTTGGAGGCTTCTTCTTCTGAGCCGATAAGGCTCTGTAAGGCATAAGCCTGCCTTAAAGATCGCTACGGTGATGGATGTTGCGCTGCCTGTATCCGGTGTCAATCATAAATCTTGAATATGTCATGTATTGTTTAGCGATAAAAAAATAAGGATGCGTTCACACTGTGCAAAACTTTAATTTTTCGGGTTACGGAGCGTATTTAGGTCGACGGATAAGGCTTTGATGGATTATGTCAGACGTGTACGGACTAAAGCTCCTTTATTTCTTCATCATCGAATTACATCACCCATCGCATCTACGACAGCTGTCTACACAGCTTCGTCTCTCGAGAGAAAGATCTGCTTTTCTTATATATAAAAGTGCGTTTAAACCTGGCACATCGTATAAGGGATACTGGTTAAATGAAAATGATTAAAAACAGGGATGTAATGGAGGGAAGTACATTGAAAAATTGTACGCTTGCTCACTGCTGAGGAAATTGCCTTACGAACGCGGCGGCAGAGTAATAAATATTATGTGTATATATTTAAATATATATTTTAATTTGAATTTAGAATTTGTGTATGATATGTGCATGTGCATATGCAGGTGTGCGTGTCCGGATACGACGTTGGACGTAGCGGCTGGAGGCACGCGAGCGGGGAGGGAGTGTCGCGCATGCGCAGCCGCACACTGCAGCGAGCGCGGTGTCTGCAGATACGCTAACGGACAGCCCTACTGCAGGTAAGTTTTATCTCATGTTGTCAACCCTAAATAAGAAAGCTGCGTTATAGTGTATTTATATCCACAATTCTGATATATTTAATAATATACTCACACTTTTGGACTTGGTGCGATTATGGTATATCCTCTATAGATATTATGAGGGGAGGCTAATGCCTTGAAATGGACCTCTATAGAGCTAAAATGACAAATAAAGCTCAACTTCCAAAAACAGTTTTGAGTATATTAGATACATTTATAAAGATCTTTTAAGACTTGTCCCAGTTGTGGGCAAGATTATTAGTGAATATATATATATATATATATATATATGCATTTCATTTCGTGGTCTGACTGTGGTTTTTATTTGCAGCTGTTCTTCCGGGTACTACGGATCGGCGTGCGAGGTGGACGGGGAGGTTGTGGGGGTGGCTGTGGGTGCTTCGTTAGCTGCAGCCCTGGTCATCGCTCTCACACTGGCAGCTCTGCTCTCCTGGAGGTCAGTCAAACTATTACAATATACATCACGATCCAATTCGATCAATATTTGCTTGAAGTTTCAGTTACTATATACTTAGTCTGGCCATAAATAATGCTATAATTAAAAATAAAATATTACTTTTGAATTTGGAATATAGTATTTTCGCGCCAACATAATGTAAAATATTCACAGAGCGAAAGAGAATGAAATAAGAAATGTGGAAGAAAACCGAACGAAAAAACTTAAGATGTATAAATGAAGAGTAAGAAAATAAAAAAGATTGTGAAAAACTAAATAAATTAAAACAAAAGGTCCCTGTCCCACACCAGATAAGGGGGTACAAGAGGCTCCAAATAGCGGGGGCCATAAAAAAAAATTAAAATTTTTAGTCGTATTAAAATAGAGTGGGGTGATAAAGAGAACAGAATTTCTCTAATTGCATAACATAAAAGATGCATGGTTTTAAAAGCCTCCATACGCTTAATATTAGTCAAATATTTGTATACCAGGATATTGATAGGCACAATGAAATATCCTCTGTTTCTGATAAAAAAAGACGTGGCCTTCCACGTAGTATTTGTACGAAAAAGGTGTTTAATGGAATCAGGCGTTACTTTGCGGAAGTCCATCCTAAGTAAGAAAAGGACCAATATTTAGCCACTTCCGCACATGCAGTGGTAGTCGTGCAACAATGTTACAACGATTAGTGCCAAACACAGAGACTCTTAATCGGTGTAACATAACTCCTGAAGATGCCCCGTGGAGGGGTGAAACACGTGTTTAGTAATTTGGCGGTGGCGGTTTAGTGATTTGCATTGTTTGCCGCATACGCATTTATCAGCGGGCTGGCGGGCGATGCACTTTGTTGCACGACTACCACTGCATGTACGGAAGTGGCTAAATATTGGTCCTTTTCTTACGAAAAAGGTGATTATAGCAGAAAGAGAAAAAATTCTTAGAAATTCTGTCGAAAATTAAAGATTTTATCCGGACATGAAAACAGCACCTGGAACTACGTTGTGTATTATAAAAGATGACTAATGACTTGTAGGCTATATAAAACGCACTGGTCATTTCTTAACTGATAATTTAAAACTTTTTCAGTAATAAATCTAAAATTAAAAACATATCAGTAAATAAATCATATCATAGCATTAAATAGTTTTTACTTGATCGAAATTTGTGCAAGTTTGTTTGTTGACACATTTACATGATTGATATTATAATGGGCACATGAATAATTCTTAAATTTAATTTAAAAGAGCTACTGTTGAGTTTCTGTTTGTATTTCCCAGTTATATGTTTTCCCAATAGTGGGCTATGTAATAAAACAGCTAATATTCCTCAGTCGAAAATGGTCACGCGAGCAGAAGGCAGCTGGAATGGGCTCTCCGGTCTTCAACTACATGGCTGCCAACACTGTGAAAACACCTCCGGTTGGACAACCACCTTATCAGGTATGTTAGACCTGGTATACACGTATTGTCTATCCAATCACCACCACATCATCATCGTTCCAGTCACAGGAGGTCCATTGCTGGACATAGGCCCCATAGATATTCTATAGCACTGGTTGAGAGTAGCCAGCATCTTCCGGTAAGCTTAACCTGGTCGTCTTTCCAACTTGACGGCTGATAACCTACGCTGGGCTTGTTAGTCTGTGGTCTCTACTTCAAAAGGCTTGCGTTCTCATCTTTTTTCCGTCTAAATGACATTTATTCATTCAGCTTTTATTCTTCACAAATTCTTTCATTCCTTTAATTTTTTTCTAATCCTTACATTCATCACACAAGTTTTTGTGTTCATACTTTTTAAGGAATTCAAACGCATCTGAGATTTATTCAGGTACATTAAAAAGTTCTTCTGCACGCGTTTTAGTAGTACCGAAACCTCTGTACCGCGCGTTGGGAACTCTAGCCGAGGTGGGGGCTGAGCATAAAAGAGCATGAGAGCCGCCTTCGCAAGCGTTGGCGGTGGACTGATGGAAAATATCCTTCTCTTGTCTTCAAACCGAGGCGCGGTACAGCAGTTCCGGTAGCACTATAACGCAGGAATAATAACCACGAACGCAGGTTAATCCAGGTTATCCGCCCAAATAGTAGACATACCCTTATCTGACCTATTTTTAATTTGTATATTGTACTGTACCTAAAGTTTCCTAGAGAAAAGAGAACTATTTGTGGATAAGTCTTGCCTTTATCGTCTCTGACAGCAGTACTCTGTGCATCTAGTGGATAGGCGACTTGTTTATGAAAACCCTGGATTTGAACTGCTTCCTGCTCGTCCTATTGGAAATCTACTAAGGGCCCGTGGTGGTGAAATGAGATAAACGGATGCTATTGAGAAAATCCTTATTTATATATATTAGCGAGAGTTCATTGCGGCGCGCTTGCGTGTGCGCTGATGTGCAGCCGAACGATCCGGGCTGTTGGCTTACATCAATGCGCTAGGGCGCGCATGTTGCCGCCGCGGACAGGACAGTCCGACGTTGTGGAACTGTCCGCCATAGGTCTACATCAAGGAGAGCACGTACTCTGGTTGAAATGATAAAGGTGATGACAGCTGATGAGTCACTTTTCTTAAAACTTCTATATTTCCATTGACAGGTAACGCTGGAGGAACGCCAGCGGTGGGCTCAGATCGCAGAAGCTATGGCGCAAGCCAACCATTACGCGGTAAGTGTCACTTCCTTCTTCTATTATATATACAATGTATACAGATTGATTGGTATCTGAAAACTTTTACACCTATTTATAATCATCCTATATAAAGTGACCGCTGTGAAATGTGGAAAATTATTTTTTTATCTATTCGAATAAGACGTCTATTACTTCTGGTAGTACAAGCAGGGACAGATAGTAAAAATAATTAATTGTAATATATTGTTATTTGAATTATGAACATGCTTTTCCTTGTATTATATAATATATTAATAAAGAAACAACTAATTATTATACAGGCTGTACAATACATTAAATAATGGCAAATGAGGTATATATTAACCACTATAAAGCTTTTACATCTATTAACAAACACACCAAATTTACAGCCATATAACTATATATATATATATATATATTTATATATATATATAATAAAATGTAAGATCTTGTAACAATATAATTTAAAATTAAAACGTAATATTTAAGTACATTTGTCCCAACAGCCCGACCCAGCGCAGACGATGGCCACCCGTCCTTCATCAGCACTCTTCGGATACCCAACTCTACCACCAGTACCGTTACCCAGGTATATACCAATATCCACTATATGTAATTTTTCGGAAGGGACTTCTGTATTCCAATACACACTCAAACAGTGTGTATGTTTCTTTGTATGTATGTGTGTGTTTTTGTCCGTCTCTTTCTACGTGTATCTGTCTCTCTGTGTTTGTGTCTGCCTGTATATATATGCACATGCGTGACTGTGTCTATATGTATGTACGTGTCTTTGTCTCTGTATCTCCCTCTCTTTCTTTCTCCCTCTCTTTCAGTGTGTGTGTAAGAATTTTAGAGAAAGAGACAGAATATTGAAGCTGTCATTTAGAATTTCGCATTTAACCACAACCCCTGCTGAAAGTCGAATCTTCCAGAACACGTGGGATACGAGACCTTAGGATGAATACTATGTGTAATGTACAAATGTTACCGCAGGATGGGTGTGCATGGACATCATACGGGCACCATGACAAACATGGCACCAAGACCTAGCATGACAGCGTCTCATCTTAACCTTTATGGTGAGTAGAGTTTTTGTAGATATGAATTGGTGGTTTCATTTTTTTAACGTTTTTTTGTGGGATTGTAATATATAGCGGTAGTTAGCTATATATATTTATATTTATATTTTTATATGTATACTCGTCCCTGAAAATCCTGGTTTCTAGGATCTGGTCCAACTTGTCAAACGACGCAACCCCGCCCAAAATCAAAGAAGTCAGCCCATGATATCCCAACAGCAATTCCAGAAACGCCATACATTTTCCTCACTAGACCATGAGGTCATTTCTCCCACTGGAGGCGTTTGCTACCGCTATAGACACACTAAAACTGTTTTTATTTATGCATCCACGTATTTCCTACGAGTGTGATAAAGAGTATTAAATAAATAAAAATAAAATAAATAAATTCAGTGCCTAAAGAAAGTCGTGTTCGAAAAAATCGTGTCTCACTTCTGACCTGATTGGTAAGCTATGTTATTCGTCGATTTTTGAAGAGGGATGTTCCCAGGATTTCTGATCAATATAGATATGAGGAGATCCGTAGATGAAAGAAAGTCCGGCATAGGCCAATGGATTGGTTGGCAAGATGTGACAGTTGGCAGACCACAAAAACTGGCAAATAATAACCAGTTTAAATTAACCATTTAATGGAATCAGGCGTTACGTTGCGGAAGTCCATCCTAAGTAAGAAAAGGACCAATACTTAGCCACTTCCGCACATGCAGTGGTAGTCGTGCAACAAAGTGCACCGCCCGCCAGCCCGCTGGTAAATGCGTATGCGGCAAACAATGCGAATCACACAACTGCCACAGTCAAATCACTCAACACGTGTTTCACCCCTACACGGGGCATCTTCAGAAGTTATGTTACACCGATTAGTGCCAAACACAGAGTACAGAACACTTGGTCCTTTTCTTACTTAGGATGGACTTCCGCTAGGTAACGCCTGATTCCATTAAATATACTGACTCCCGTGTTCAAGATACCGGCAGTAAAGCTGTTATAGATCCAGAAATCAATTTCTCACAATCGCATAAGATTTGAACAGAGTCATTCGAAATCTACACCCAATAAATATAAGATTATTCAGTGAAATTATAAAAATCGACTTTGATATTCTAGGATACAACAACCACATGGCCGAATCGACCAGTTCAGAGGCCTCCAGCCACGTACAAGATCGCACTGACCTGCTAGTCCCACGGCCGAAGTCACGCGCCCGCAGCATGCATGTACGTTGTTAACACTCAAATGTTTTATAACTGGCCAGTTGAAATAACTTAAAAGAATAATTTTGAAATTTAAAAATGGAACTCTTTACTATATCATACAAGTTAATTTGAAATTAGAAAATAGAAATTTCTACTAATCATTTACAAAAGATACGGAATTATTATGTTTTAGTACATCATCACCACTACCACGATGACTACAACAACGAATACTTTCATCACTACTAAGCACACCTCTACCACGTACACTATTATCACTACCACGACGACTACTATCTCTTACGCTACCACCCTTGACACTTCTACCACTAACACTACTAGCAAGTACGCTGCTACCACGTACACCGCCACCGCGACTACAACGAAACTACCACCTCTAGTACTACCACTAGTAATACTACTAATTCTAGCACTACCGCCACTATCCCAATTAGTACATACACCGCCACAAATACAAAAGTCACGACGACTACTACCACCACTATTACCAACATTATTGCTTACACTACTACCACTACCACCATCTACAACACTACTACTGACACTATTTTAACGTTCACTTTCACAGCGAACACTACTATCACATCTACTTTCTTCGCTAACACTACTACCACCTATACTGCCACAACTACCGCGACGATTACTACCTCTTACACTACCACCCTTGACACTTAGAGTCTTACTTAGTCAACCACTTATACAACCATTACTAATACATGTATAACGTACACTGTCACCACTACCACTGCAAAAACTCTCACTTAAACTACCACCATTAACACTACTAGCATATACACTGCTACCATACATACACCCACCGCGACTACGATAACACTCACACCTCAAGCACTACCACCACTAACCCTATAAGCATTTACACTGCCACCATCATAGAAGTCACGACGACTACCACCACTGCCACTTAAAATTACAGTTACAATGTCAACTGTTGTTACAGAATCAAACCGGAATCTATTACGACGTGGAGTATGAGAATGCGCCGGAACCCATATACGGCAGCAAAGGCATCCCGCTGTCCACGTACACGGTCAGCCGGGGTCCGACCTTCTACCGCACATAGTATGTCTAGTGTCGGCAGCATCACCACCTTCCATCACCACCCATCATCACCATCATTCATTTATTCGTATAGACAGGTCGAAAAAAAAATAAAAATCTTATTCTATGCTTACAATATTTTGTGATAATATAGGAAAAAATTATTTGTATATCTTTAATGTGTCTATACGTTATATAGATTTTATACAGAATGTTTTAAAACTCGTCGTTGAGTTTATAATGTGTTCGGATAATAAATGTCTCGTATCAAAAAAATGGCGGGAAAAACTCATTGCGGCTACATATATCTTTAAAATACATATATAATAAATATTATTACAATTATTTGTACTATTACATTGTATTTTGTATTTAAAATATTTATGTATTACAGAAAAAAAAGTGTTAATAATTTTTTTTAAATATTGATATGACATTTACGATATAGTCTAGTAAATGAATAAAAATTTTTAGTCTGTGGCGTCTGAAAAAGCGCGGGAACTCTTATGTCAACACAACGACATTTCGTGTTGTATTATTAATATTTTGTAATATATCTAATATACGGAAAGTATAAAATGAAATATAGATTAGTAAATTATAATTTTACAATTGTAAATATTTTAGGTTATTTTATATGTTTACGTCTAAAGTACACACACAGTTTCAATGGCTGTCGACACGGTTGAATTATCTTCATATATTTTTTATAGACTGAATCTTATTGTCAATTTAAATAAATAGATTAAGTTATAACATGGACCAATATGGCGTATTTGATTACGTATTTATGACACTAGTTGCTCATTTATTAACCTCATGGAGAATGTCAGGTGTGATCAGGTGTTTTTACTAATGGGCCGGATATCGATATTCTAATATATTTATCTCAATTTTACAAATCACGAATTGATTTTCTCAATCAGAGTAGATATACAGGGTGATTAGTTAATTCTGTGTCAATGAAATGATAATATGGTGATAAAATGCGCTTTATACATTCAGATGACTACATATTAATATTACATATTATTGTTTACTATCTATCCCTGTAGACTTAATACTACCAGAAGTAATTGTTCTCTCGCATTCCATTAAAAAAATGAAATTTTATGTGTAAAAAAATGAAAATATTAAAAAATTAGAATGACATTGCATATTTTCATTTTTGACAGTTCGATATGAACTTCGTGCGTTTGAAAGTTCATTCTATACAAATATATGTCGTTTGGCATTTGCATAAATTACGAAATAAATTGTTTATTAAAAGCAATAACTTTGAAAATATTATTGTTATTTATGTATTTAATTGGAATTGGCAGTTTTAGTGTAAAGTCAGTTGGGACGTATAACAATAAGTTATTCGGGCAGACGAGCGGGCCGGACTTTGATCACCCCTGGCGTACTGTAGTTGAGCATGTAGGTTAGTTAAACAAATACGCGCAGTCAAAGTTAGTAGTAACCAAATTTGCATTTACATTTGTACATTTCTAACGATTTTATAAATAAGCTTTATTAACTGAGATGAATGTTTATATTGTTGTATTAATAAATTATTGTATACAGTATGTCTTTTTTTAGACCTGAACTAGATATACTTCATAGGTATAACGCAATCATCACCATTTTCATCATGTCTGCCACTAGACATCCACTGAGGCCTTCTAAGCGTGGTGATTAAGGTAGATTCCCTTATAGATATCTTTGGAGAGGCCTATTCCTTGCAGTTGGGCAGAAACGTTAGAGAAACATCAAATCAACTATTTTTAGTCTATCTATTGCATCGAAAATCCGCAGATGAACTAGTCATCGACGTAACTCGAAAAATTCATGCAACAGATGGACGTTAGGCCCGAAAGATTTTTTAGAGGTAGTCCACGATGGTAGACGAGCATAGCTAGGCTCCCCACGTGGTCCCATTTGGTAGCATTATAGTCAAGATCGGGAAGTAGTTGGATGATGGCAGCACTAGACCAGTCATTGCGGTGATGATTATTTAGTTCACAGACCCTTTAGCTCCGTGAACTCAGTACTGACGAAGCTGTAAAAGGCTTAAGGCTAACATCATCTACATATTTTATTGATTAATACATACAACACACTCCATGACATCATACTAGACACAATATAAGTGTGTCTAGTCTGTGAAGATTGTAGTTGTGTGTGTAGAATATCAATTCTTCGTTTAAGATGATGGCGTTACCAGTTTAGAATCTCTGAATCTAGGACCCCACTTTAAGAACTCGCGACTCCTGAGGATCCCATTCTGGTAGATGAACTTCTTTTTTCGGAGGACCGTCTCGTGTGCTGATGGCGTCGTCTACAAGTCTGATTTATCCAGACAACTTACTAATTAAACATGACGATTTTAAAAAAAATAGACTATGTATCTCTATGCTGTTGATCCTTACAGCATCGACGACACGACTGCAGGAACTGAATGGTCCACCAGAAACCATCTCTCCGACTGCCACGCTATCTTAAGGTCGTTGTGTAAAAATAAATACATTTAAAAAACTTTTAAGTTAAACGGTTTTTTGGTACCCATATTGCGGCGGTTGTGGAAAAATATGTACCTAGTCCGCAATATTGGAACGGCGTCCATCTTGAATTTTAAATTTTGACATAATCATCGTGTTTCACTAGTGTAGCCCTTTCATTTGATACCCATATTGAGGGGGTTAAGGAAAAATATGTAATCCTTTAAATTCCAATTTCTAATTTTGACCCCAATAAATTCCGTACGGGTCAAACTAAATAAAACCGTTTAAAAATATGCTGCGTTTATACTAAGTATAATATTTGTAAACATAATACGCGAAGAATTGTTATAGGCTCCTTGTTTAACAACACAATTGATTTATATAATTACCTATATTTGATAGTCTTCCATAAAAAAAGATTAAAAAAAAACCAAGTGACTTTTTAACATATTTATTATAACCTAAAACTTAATAAATATTATATGGCTATTTAAATGCAAGATTAGATTGTATTCTTAAATCTATGTGTACTTTAAAATTTAATCGAATGATACAACATTTAATAAATATTTTTTATATGACAGACCATTAATGAAATAATTTTTTTTTACATTCATAAATAAATTAACAAAAAAAAACTAAGATTTGGGCTTTAAAACAAATAAAAACTTTTTTAAGTAATATAAATAGATTAGATTTTTTTAAATAATTTAGTCTCATTAAAAAGATGCATTCGATTTCTGAACGCATCTGCCATCTGTCAAACTTAATTTTTTTTAATTTTAGCCCTTACGATTGGGCAATGGCCTTTATAGCTTTATGCTACTTCTTGAGGTAGCAGTTGTTGAGGACGTTGTAGTTGAAGCGATAGCCGGATTCCTGAACTCCATCCGTCACAAGGTTGTCTGAGTGGAAGTGCACGTAGACTGGCCCAGGGGGAGCGGCTGCATGTGAGAAAGAGATACTTAATAACAAGACTCAAATGTTTCGGAGATTTATATTATAGGTTCAATAACAAATTAGATTTTATCATACAGGATGATAGTTTTTTTTACTGTCGCCACAGGCCAATAACTTCTTGCAATAAGTCAACAGGTAGATGGTAAGCAATTATTAATTTTAATACCTTATCATCTGAATTTTGAAAACGCGTTTAATAATTATATTATTATTACGTTATTTATTGTTTCTGAAAACATTTATTTATGGATTGGGTGTACCATATATTAATTAACAGGAGATGAACATCCACCCCTTTAAAGTTTTAAGTTCGTCTGGTAGAGATCATTTCGAGCGATAAGACCGCCTGTTGTACCTATGTATAAATTGTTTAATTTTAAGTTTTCATCTATTTTTTGTTACGTTTTTTTTAAGATGTAATTTTATTGTATTTTGGTGTACCAAAAAGTCTGAAATATATAAATAATTCAGAAGCAATGCTCAAAACATTGAAAGAGAAGAATTGAAGAATTGTTCATCTGAAATGGCAGTGGGTCATCGTTCAAGTAAGTGATTGCCGTTGGAGCCATTCTTTTTGGGATGGCGACCACGTGCCGATATACGCGGCGTGGACAGGCCCAGGAAAAAAGAATATATATATATATATGCCTAAAAGAATCAAAGAACATTAAGTCCACTCACAAGCTATAATCTGGTTCTGCGCGCTGATCCCACAGAACTTGGACCCGCGGAGACCTTCAAGGGTCTCCGCCTCTGGAATGAACAGGTAGTCTTCTGACTGCATGGAGCCCTGCGTCACCGGGTTAACCTGACAGTCGGTGTCCACGTGCATGTTCTGTTCATCACGGTATGCCAGCTGGAAGTTCGCTGCTGTCAATCTGGGAAAATAATTATTTTTATTTATTGGTGGTGTGAGTAGGTCCCCCACTATCGACGACATAGTCAAACCTGGATGCGGGCAGCCTAAGACTAGTCATTGTGATGATCATTAGGGAAGGGTTCTACCTTGTAGTGGACTTCTATCAGCTGGTACGATGATAATGATGATCAAATATATGTCTACGATGTTGCATGCTTGTCTAGAAGAAACCTATTGACTCTTATCTTCAAGACTCCAGAGTTAAAGATGGCTGGAAATAATGACGCCGATAAGTTGTTTCACTCCTTGTCTGTCCGCACTTTAAGAGAATTAGCAAAACGCTTAGTGCAGAAGGAATTTAAACAGTGTACGGATGTCGTGAATCCGTGCGTCTTGTTGTCTGATGGAAGAAAGGAGATGGGGGAATTCGTTACTATACCGAAGGCATATATAACTTAATATCCTGTTAGAATATATATTAATTAGCTCTATCTTTATTTTTATCTCTGCACTAATTCAGTTTTCCGTAGATAAAACTTCAATTTTATGCGAAGAAATACAGACACAGTGTGTGTGTGCAGCAAGTCAGCACATGAGCTCGGGATTCCCCGTGAAATGTGTACACAGCACACGTGTTAAATCACAGTAGCATTTAGTAGAGTGCGATAAAAACAAAAAAAAATATATTTGGAAAACTGTGTAAAGGCGAAAACGTGTAAAACCAGTATCGTGTAAATCGGGGGATAGGTGTATTTGTATTGATATAAAAATTCATAATACGGAATAATGAAGAGGAATATTAAAATTAAACGAAGTATTTCACTCACTTAACACCACAGACGTCGGGCGTGCGTTTGAAACAAGTCGCGTAGCCCAAATTTGCGATGTAGGGTCCATCACCTCTGTTGTAGTTGAACGACTCGATGATGCCGGAGCGGTCGGGGTAGTACTGAAGACAGCCGGGAGGAGCTAGTACAAAAATTAGGAACTTGAAATAAAAATTAAGACATATTCACACAAATCTGAATTTGTTAATTCTTCTTATCTTGTCAATAGCGTCAAGGGCGGCTTTAGCTCATGCAGCGCCCGTGTGCAATGAAACCCTGGCGCCTCCTAGGCCTGACCCTTCCGCGGTTATAACTATTAACATTTCCGTCGTAACAATAAAGTTTTTTTATATTTCAACAAGCTATTTTATAAGTAGGTATAGCATACAGTATGGTATTAGTTACGGCCTTTCTTCTTATGACGGCAGAATAACACTCGTTGTTTTTATGCCTGTAGCATATCTCTGTTGCGAAACTAAGCGGCGAACCGCGATATTTCATGTTTCGTCTTGTGTTTTAAGTTTTATGGACAGCGAAATAGAAGCGAAACGTATCGAATTTCTGTATCGCTGCCGTGAAATAAGGTTTATTTCGAGTTGAAATAAAATGTTCGGAAAAGAAGCCGCTCATAGGGCGCTCACGTTTGATAACTGCCGCGACCGTATTGGCTGGAAGCTTCTGTCATATCATTGTTGTACCATGTTGGTCCAAGACGATGCTCTTAGCTATCTCTGGTGGCGCCTAGGTACATTGCACACCCTGCACTATACGTTAAACCGCCCCTAAATAGCATTTTGCTTTGATATAACCTTACCTTCAGAATTATAGAGTCAGTAAATCATCTAACATGTATGTTTAAAAAGAAGTTTCTAGACCTTTCGGTGGAAGAGTCGTCATAAGCGATTTGAATATGGACGCCATTAGTGATGTGAACGCTGGTGATGCGATAGGGTCATATAAAAGGTTAGCAATAGGCATAATACAGCCTTAAAATTAATCCTTTTAATCAATGCTTTAAGGAGATTGTGAAGATGATCTACAAAATTTCTAGAAGAAAGACAGATGACATTTGTTAATGTCATGGTGGTAGTGTATTCCAACTGGTACAATTGGAAATTTGTAGAGGAAGCCTATTTTCTGTGTCAATCGTTCTGTAAACTAAATGATGATAGTTACGAAATATTTTTATGAGATCTTCACCAATCAGGGTGCATGTGAAACCCTTTTTACTATGTATTTTTATTTAAAGAATTGAATAACAGACTAACTTAATTTATTTCTTGTTTTTATCCAACTGGACTTTTCTGTTGAAATTGCAATGAACGAGCAAATCGCAAAGAACATATCTGCTGGGGTCGGCAAAAGTAGCATCTTACGTCGAAAGATTCTAAAAGCAGTTCAACTGGTTATATTTGATCTTTGGATGAATCCTGTCCAACAATGGACGTCCTGTCGTTGACATTATGATGACGACTCTTCTGGTTTACCTTCTCATGAATAAATGAATGAATATACTTACCAATGAGGTACTCGTCTCTATCTGCTGAAGAGGATAGTGGTGTAGACGGTAGAGACGACGTGATCGCCTCTAGGATACCATCTCGGAATTTACTGTAACGTATTATCAGATAAATTACTATTTCAAAATTCATTTGATTCAAGTTTAATGTGTCCAAAACTTTAGAACTAGGGGCTGTAGGGTTGAAAGGCTTTCGAGTGGATAACATAAGCCGGTAGACGGGGAATTACCCACAAATATTATACGGGGAAATACCCCCGTACCCCGGAGAGGCGTATGTCTTGAAGTGGGTGTTCATCAGGTGAAAGAAGAAAGGTTAGTTTGATGATGAAGGTTTTTGACCAGTGTATGTTGCCAGTGACGACAAATTAATCTAAGACGTGGTCGTTTTTCGTGTGCGTTATAAAAAGGCTCAAGGTCACCTACAGAGAAACGGAGAGAGCTTCGTTGCGAGATCGAGTCAGAAATGTGGAACTCCGTATAATAATTAAAGTCACATTGCCCATTTGAAGTGACAGTGGACAAGGCACATCACTCGTGCAGCCGACGATCGAAAGACCAGAAAGACCATGAGGTAGACGCGGCGTAGTTAGGCTGCCAACTAGATAGAACTATAATCAAGGTATTTAATGGAATCAGGCGTTACCTTGCGAATGTCCATCCTAAGTAAGAAAAGGACCAATATTTAGCCACTTCCGCACATGCAGTGGTAGACGTGCAACAAAGTGCACCGCAAGTTACTATATAACTCCTAAAGATGCCCCGTAGAGGAGTGAAACACGTGCTGAGTAATTTGGCGGTGGCGGTTGTGTGATTCGTATTGTTTGCCGCATACGCATTTATCAGCGGGCTGGCGGGCGGTGCACTTTGTTGCACGACTACCACTGCATGTGCGGAAGTGGTTAAATATTGGTCCTTTTCTTAGCCTAATCAAGGTCACGGGAAGTCAACGTAGGCTGCGTAAGAGAAGTCATCCTGGCCATCTTTGAAGGAGGCGTGAATAAGTTACTGAAAGAAACCATCTGGTCTGCTTACCCGAGGGTGTTGAAGCATTCAAGCTGGGTAACCTTGATCTTCCAGGTGGCTTGGGGCAGGTGGGGCTGTGTGCTGCGGTCTGCGATCTTGAAGTTTATGCGGATTGAACGGCTGTTAGTCGACGCGTTCACTCGTACATATACTGAAACAAGCAAGTAGAGAGGAAATGCTTAGTCTGCCTGAGACCATACATGATGGTAGAGTCAGAAAACGGAGCTGTCGTATGCAACTTTTTGTTCAGTTTCAAGTAGAGTTAAACATTTTCTTTACATATATAGGGTGCTTAGCTATGATAGATGTAAAAACCTTTAAGAGGTGAATGTATAGTTCATTTGATGTCATTAAATGTATGGTACACCCTATACATCATTGAGTATTACAAAATTGTATTGTTAATATGTATAAATATTTTTTTTTAAATGGTCCCCGCTGTTGGGGACCTCTCGTTCCCCTATCTCGTGTGGGACAGGGAATTTTTAATTCTAGTAATTTATTCATATTTTTTATCATTATCATTCTTCTCTTTCATGTATCATCTTATCACTATTTTTGGTACTACTATATTCCTTTTATTTCTATATTTTAGTGTTTGTTTTATTTTTACCTATTACATTTATTATCACCTTCCTGCAGTAGCTGAGGAAGCATTCTCTCTCCCCTTCAATATGTATATGTATGTATAAATATTAGCTGTATTTACCAATAAGAGAAAATTGTGTAAGAAACATTGTAAAAAAATTATAAAACGATATCGTGCCTCGCAGCTGGAAGAAGAAAGATCCGTATCAAATAGCGGCAACACTCTCCCAACTGTCTGCGTTTAGTAAAAGCGAAAAATAAATATTGTAAAAAAATACACTAGCGATACAAATTAGAATTAATAAAAAAACACCCTATACAATTATAGATACTCACCGAAATAATAAATAAAATAAAGATGGTACAGTAAGAAAAACCGTTTTTGAAATTCGTATTAGAACATATTAAAATATTATTGTTTAATATCTGTTCATGCAGACTTTCTACCGCCAGATGCCATTAGTCTGTCCTATTCCAATAGTAAGAATATATTAATGTAACATATCTCAGAGTGATAGCTTGATGCAGGTGAAATGGAAATAGGTGGAAAAATTATAAACCTTTTTGCTGACAATAAACTCTTAAAAGCTTTTATTTCAATAACCAATTACCCAGTGGCGTACCTAGAACTTTTGCCGCCCGGGACGATCTCCAGTTTGCCACCCTTTCTATTATATGTCAATCAAATAGTGGTTTTTGATTTAAAAAAATATTGATATATCACTTTAAAGTAATCGTATAAAGTTTTCAAAAGAAATGACATTTATAAACTGACATCAAAAAATTTTAGTTAGAAAATAAATGCCGAACAAAGTCGTAAAGATCCTTTTACGAATTCAAAGAATTTTATGAATACAATAAAATAAAAATATTATCTTGTTCTTGAATTAGAATCCAAAATTTACACTAAAATGCATTTATATACACCGAAGAATAACATTCGAAATCATAAAGTTAATCATAATTTATTTATTTATTAAACTTATTATAATCATTTATTATTCAAGAAAGAAAATAAATTTGAAATGAAAAAATTGCTTTTTACAACTATAAGTAAATATAAAAAATGCCGCCCCAAGGTAAGTGCCGCCCGGTGCGGACCGCACCCCCCCCCCCCCCCCGGTGGTCGCCCTCGGCGCTAAACGAGGGACCGCGGTATCTCCCGGTCAGGGATCGCCACGCGGTCTTCCCTCGCGCCGTGCTATTTTTCGATAGCCCGTCCCGGGGTATGCGTGGATACGCTACCCCCGAAACCCTCGTGGTGCTATCACGCTGGTTCAAGACCACGTCGAACCACGGCTGTGCCGGGGGGCGCGCGGAGGGACTTGACCGATCTTCCGGAAAGAGAGTATCTACTACCCTCTTCAGAAAGACCGGTTCTAAGGTCTCCGTCGTCGGGGGCATCCAGGGCCGGAGTTTTCCCAGCACTATTCGGTATGGACGCCCCCACGGATCCCTGTCGAGTCCCTGTAGGAGCTCGACACAAGACCGAGCCTTGGCGCTAGCTACCGCCTTCTACAGCGCCTATGAGTTGTCGAACTCATTCAACATACTTTGTTCAATAATACAATAGGAATGTTTTCCTATTGAGCATTCTCTATTAAAAAAAAACATTCAAAACGTTTGATATTCATTAATCATTTTTTTACTTTCTTCTTCTTTCTTCTTCTGTCTTTCCCTTTCTTTCATAATGATTTAATTATTAAGAGAGTGTACATATAAATAGCTTTTACTTACTAGAACAGAGCTCTATGAATCTCTATTTAATGGAAGAGAGCTACATAGTTACTAGATAAATTATGAAAGTACTTACAATGTTGCCCACTATTGTCGCCGCAAAGTGAAGGCAAGCTGTCTGAGTTAGCTTGCAGGTTCGTCACTTGGAATATGTCGTTTCTGCAAGTGTATCCTGGTCTCTGCGTAACATTTTCTACAGGTTCCACCTGGGAATAAAAATATAGTACAGCGCCATCTATTAGTGATTATAAAATACACAACCAGACGGCTTACATCGTAGCAATCTATATTATCCGATAGGCTCTGCCCGAAGTTTAGGATACTTTCTGAGATGTAAGAATGCGGCCTTAGCATGTTTTCTAAATATATTCATAGTAATTACAGAAATATATAAATATTTGCACAACGTATTATTTAATTTCTTTTAGATTTTACAATAAATGAACTTACCGTCGTTGGAGGCGCAAGGTTGAATGTTTCGAAATCAATACGAATCTGGCAGACGTTGTTGTTATTAATTTCCACGTTGTACGAACATTCAAGACCGGAGGACTCCCTATTGAGTGGGGGATTTATGAACATTGCAACTTTTGTATTTGTTCTCACATCGCACGCGTTCACTGTAATATAAAATAGCGCCATCTTTTGAGTATAATTTAAACTAAACAGTATATTTTTGAAACGGTTCATTTGGTATCTTTTATTAGAAAAGTAAAAGATACTTACACGAACAACATGTAGCAAATACGCCACAGAATCCAATAGCCTTGCCTCCTTGGGTGTTACACTGATTTCTTGAAAGGCAGACTCCGCCCGTACTTCTGTCTGAACCTAGACATTGTTCTCCGTTTCCAACAGTAAATATACTTGCAGGCGCTTGTCTGGCAGCTAAAAAAAAACGAAATACGTGTAAGAAATGTATCGCTAAATTTGTAATGTTGGGTCAGAAATTACGAGCCAAGTACTTTCGAGTAAGCTTTTTAATTTTGCGAACTATTACTTATAATTTTCTTGATGATATTGTCCAAAAATGTGAGTAGTTATAGTACTACAATATAGAAATAATACTTCATCATGACTTGTGACCGAAAGCTATATTTTTAACCTGGTTTCGAGATTTTTCATATGAAATTTATAGTCAGTGTTCAGAAGTTCCAGTATCGCTCAATAGATGTCTCTTTTTTCAACTAACGTATTTTGGAATGTAGTTGTATTGTTTTTGTGTTTTACTTGCAATACTTTTAATCGAATAGTTCCTTATCTTTCAAGTGTTAAGATAGGCTTTAATAAAGGTACCGAAATCGATGTAACTCGCTTTAGAAAAGCTAAGCGAAATAGAAGTCAAAGTAAAAAGAATATGAGCTTCGCCGCTGCGAGTGTTGACGGGAGACTATTGGAATGAAGCGGTTGTTGCTCCTACTCCTCCCGTCTCGACGCGTGAATACATAAGGCGCGGTACAGCGGTTTCGGTAATAGCGGTACTATCTCCAAGGCTCGTTAGGAAGGCCGTGAGGACTGTATTTGTATCTTTAGTAAAAACAACTTACATCTAAATAAATTTGTCGCGACTACACATTGAGCCGCGGCTAGTAACAGGAACGCTTTGTGCAGCGCCATCTCTTAAACAAAACCTGAAACCAATGAATGTTATTAGTAATTTGTACTTTGTTTATATTACTTTGACATATTTATCTGTTCTATTTTGGATAAAGGATACATTATTTGTATAAAAGTTATTTCTTTACACGTAGTTATTGCTTGTAAACGTCAGTTTCAGGGCTTGTTACAGCTTCAGGTTGACTAAGCAATTTTACTATGTACTATTTTAGGAGTACGGAACCTTAGTGAAGTAAACCGCGCAACTGTTCCAGACGGAACGCCATTGCGGAATACTTGAAGTAATTAAAGTTACATGTTTATTCACTAATCATCCTGTATATATGTAAACAATTGTTAAGTTACTTTAATTTGTACATAGGTGTATTAAAAAGTAATCAATATCCGGTGGAATTTATGTAAAGCAATATTAAAAACTTGTCATTATATTTGACAGTTAAATGCTGAGTAGAGATACTGCCTTCGTGTACGGAAGATACGAATGTGACCACAGGAATGTATACGCTTAGAGGTCAAAATAGACAAGGTCCGTTAGGACAGTGATAGTTTAGTAGCGCGTGAGACGGGTACAAGATGCTTAAAATTGCTTACAAATTAGGTGAGACGCGAAGTAGAAGCCTCCGTTATTCAAATTTAAAATATCTTTAAGAAGGCATTTACAAGCACTTTTAAATCTTCTATTATTTTGACATAAGTAAGCTACTTGCTTACTCTGATCTATTGAGAAGAGCCGGCAGCAACTAAACAGTTGCTATTTGAATTTAATTTTAACAATTTTTCAAGTATACATTATAATAACAATCATGTAATTTTGTCCACAAACCAAGTTCCACACATTTACATATTTATTAACTTTATTGGAGATAGACAGTAACAAAAGGCAGTAAGAAAGTACAAACTTAGAAGCTTAGAAATATAAAAATAATTACATTTGTTACCTTATAACTATCTCACTGAGAATATATAATGATTTATAGTCAAACAATGAAAAAACAAATAAAAACATTACTAAACAGAGATCAAAGACTATGGTTTATATATTTATATTATGTTTGTTTATATTATATTTAAATTATGGTTTAAATTGCATTGTATGTACTCAATAACATAGACTAAAATCTATTGAATGTTAAATAAGATATATTTAATAATATACATTTATATTTGGATTTAATAAGTAAAGGAAGGTGTAAGATATCTCATGGAACTTTATTATACATGCGTACACGCAGACATAATTTGTTATCTTTTTTAAGATGAAATTTTGGCGTTACGAGTTTATTTCGTTTCTTGTATAGATCACGTGTCGCAATTAAAATGTTATTACATATTCTGAGATATAACCGATAATATAGAAAATCTAGATTAAGGAGCAAAATAGTTTTTTTTGTAGTATGTATTTCTTTTACAATTTTATTTTTAACTCGAATAATAATGTGTTAAATATTTTAGTAAAATAAATCTGCTATCATCAGAGCAGTTGTAGCTCAGCGATAGAAGACTGACACTTGCGATTGACTCGGGTTCGATTCCCGGGATTCAATTTTAAACAACTCACACTTTGTGTATTAATTATATAGGATTATCACTGCTTATCGATAAATTTCCAGAGGATGAGCATAAAGTACTTGTCTGTTACCTATTGGTATAAAGAATATTTTAATTTTCAATTGGAATGTATATTCTATTACTATGCAAGACTATTTTACCAACGTAATCTGTACCGTATGTTAACGTGAATACCGTAATCACGTTGAGTTTAAAATACAAAACAATTTAAAATGTTACTACATTAAAACTGAACAGTTGTGGCCCAGTATTTGAAGACTGAGTCTTGCGATCGACTTGGATTCGATTCATATACAATCCTATTTAAGTAGCTAATTATGTAGTATTGTCACAGATCACATAGAAGTTTCTAGAAGATGAGCAGCAGTGTTCTCTGCGTACTATAATACCACACTGATCGCCAACCCAACTACCAAGAGTCGTGATTATGATATATCTTCTCATAGATTTCTTTGAGGCTTTTGTCTTGTATTGGGCGTCTATGAGCTGAAAACACGACATTTCAGTCATTCAGACTTATGACGTAGGACGTCATCTGACATAGGATTCTTGTATAGACGAAGTCCAGCGTGATCCAGTCGACTCGATAGTCTTCTATTTTGTGGGTGGACATTCTATACTGCGCTTGCCCATCTGTGGTCCCCACTTCAGAGTCTTATAGCCCCAACGGCAACCTATTTTACCCGCGATGATGTCATTTAGTTTATGGTGGTGCCTATCCGAAAATCTTTAAAGTTAATATTAAGTTTTATATTCGTCCCTTTAAAGCATTGACCTATATAATCACCCTATATTCAGATTACATACTGTATTATGTATGCTTAAGTTGATCATTGCTATAATAACGCAAACTTTCCAAATAAGTTATTCCGTTCTCATTATGTATAAGTGAACGCTTAAAATTAATCATTGATAATTATAAACTTAAAAGGCTTTATAAATCTTACTAGTTAAGAGTTGATCCATGCTTATAATTAATACGATTTTACAAAGTGATGAGATCTTTAACCTAGAATTATCAATCAATATTTTTTATCTAAACATAAACACCGTTAAGGCATCCGTCTATCAAATTGAGGCTTAGTGCGTATGTTATACGTGAACAAGCACCTTGAAAAGTAACGGTACCGGATGTGAGCTTTCAAACTGCAGTTAAGCTCGTGGAACCGTTAACCGATAAACTTTGAGACGAAAGCTCCCGGCCTGGTCGCGTTAGGAATAAGCCCAGATAACTGTAGTTTTCGAAGGTAAATGGCATTATAAAATCTTGAAATAAACGTACGCAGGTAAACAAACACTTGTTAACCGTACATTGACCTTTATTTAAGTGTATGATCGTAAAAGAATTTTTTATGTATATAATTTGCAATAATGTTTCCGTATGAATGTGCGTGCGACTTTTTAGTTTGAAATGTAAAAGTATAATAAATATATATGTTCACTTAGTTGTTCCAAATAGGACAATTAGACAGCCTATGTATCTTAACATTTCCAAATGTACATCAGATTACAGACAAAATTCCTTCTTTATAAGATCAGCGAGAGAGATGAACAAACTAGCTCGGGGTAACTAGATTTGTTTGTCTCTAACACGCATAATTTTAAACAAACTTTATCGAAGGCGTGATTTGACAGTTCTGGAGCGTGATGATAGCTTCATATTAACTTTAGTGTATTCGCTCAACTTAAAGGCAATAATGTATTTTTTATTTTTTTTTACTTTCTGCGTTTTTTATGTTTGTGTATCAATGTGCGAAAACATGTAATTGGTGTATAGTTTTTATTGAGGTTTTTATTTGTAGTTGTAAGACACTGTTTGTTTTCCGAATAAAATATAGTAAAATAAATATATTTATCTTAGCATAGTTAGACTTTTCAAACATGTGAAACTTCTGCAGGGTGCATTATTCTAAGCAGATCAATATTCCAAGCTGGTCTGAAACTACTCATAGACAGAGTACACTGACTTGTAAATTCTTACTTAAATTTAAATATATAAAATCAAAAATTGTCTCGCTGAGGCTATAAGTATTAAGTAAGATCTTTGATACAAAATATGCGTTCAAATTGTTTTTAAAATCAATAGATAGGTATAGAAAGTAAAATGGAAAAGAATTTAAATTTTGAATTTCGAAACACCAAATATTCTTTAGTTATTTGGTAATTACGAAAATTGTCAGTTATTTCTCATTCGAATTAAAAAAGATAAAAGGGTTTTTGTTAATAATAAAAATTAAGAAATAAAAGAAAGAAAGTGGTTGATCAGAGAGAATGCCACAGATAGTAATTGCACTCACGTCCTGCTAGGACAGAGTTTCTTAATGTTTATGTCTTATATATATTTACGTATGTCTATGCATTCTGAATATTTTAAAATAGGTTTAAGTATTGTTTATTTGTAAATATATAACGTATGCAATTTAAGACGAGTAAATTTAATTTTTTTTTCGTGTGGACTAAAATTAAGCCTTAAACGAGATGTAAATAAATATACATATATATTTATATAGAAAATCTTAGAGGTGGGCAAAAGAAACGTTCATACTTATATACTGCACCTAATTCTGATCAAGTTGATTTTGGCAATAAAATATTTAAACTAGTGATATCATTAGACGCATTTATAGCGCTAATATCTGTCTTATTTATTTAATGGAATCAGGCGTTACCTCGCGGAAATCCGTCCTAAGTAAGAAAAGGACCAATATTTAGCCAGGACTCTGTGTTTGGCACTAATCGATGTAACATAACTCCTGAAGATGGGGTGAAACACGTGTTGAGTAATTTGGCGGTGGCGGTTGTGTGATTCGCGTTGTTTGCCGCATACGCATTTATCAGCGGGCTGGCGGGCGGTGCACTTTATTGCACGACTACCACTGCATGTGCGGAAGTGGCTAAATATTGCTCCTTTTCTTGCTTAATATCTGTTTTATTTACAAATGCAAAAAAATTTATACAGTGGGACTTTAACCCTATTGCATATATAACATATCATAATAAGAAAAAAATATGCATTTATTTTAGATATTAAAATTATTAGAGGACATTACAATCACTTATAAATATTATTAGAAATGGTATAACAATTCATTCAAACGAATTGTAAATGAGGAGATTTTAGACGAACAAAAGTGGCCTACATGTCCCAGTAGATTTACAAATTGAAGTAGCAGCGGGCGGATCGGAGCGTGAAGGTAGCGTACCTGGAAAAACCGAGGAGTCGAAGACCAGAGGGGAGACCCAGGTATCGCTGGATCGATCGCATTGAGGCAGAATTTTTGCAATTTAGAAATTGCGCGAATTGAATGTCAACCAATGGCAGACAATGGCGCAAGATAAAGGAAAGTGGAAGTCTCTCGCTTCGGAGGCCAAGACCTACTTTGGATCACTGAGCCAGCAAAGTAAGTAAGTAAGCGGACAGACTACAGAGTAAAACATATGTCCACAGAGGCCTTAAGTTTCTAGAATGGCGTCCACGAACCAGAAGTTTCAGCGTGGGATATTCACTACGACTTTGTTAAAAGATACTTGATGCCAGACGCTTTCAACAATTTATCTTATTGGAAATCTGTGGGCAAAGTCTAAGCTCAGCAGTGGACTTATAACTTAAATAATTGTGATGATAAAGCAAAAATCTTGGGAGCCTTTTTACCCATACACTGGTAGCGTCTAAGCAAGCGGGATTAAAAGCCTTCCAATGCAAAGTGTAAAGTAACGGTGAGGTACCTATGGTACTTCTCCTACATAGTTACTGTTAAGAGGTCTAAACTAAGCACTTTTCTCCCTTCGTTCCTAAAATTCAGCAGAAGAGATTGTAATAGAGAGAATTAAAACAGAGCAGTAAAGGTCGGAAAAAAATTATAAAATGTGAATATAGATATTACACTATAAACAAAAAATTAAAATAATTGTATAAGAATGATATACAAAATTAAGGTATGTAAACAAAGATAAGAATTAAATATTAATGTAATATAAAAGATAAAAGAAAACCTACTGTGATATTTTGGGAGCGAAGGAGAAGCAAGAAAAGTGTACATCACCTAGTAAACCAGAGGAATGTGAGGTATTGTGAAGAAAAATAGATGAATCTATACCTGAGATTGTGACGGGAAAAAGTTGAGTTAAAAAATAAAAAAAGACGTGAAAAAAATATTGAATTGTAAAAAGCCCTCTCCCTCCTAAGGGAGCTAGATGAGAGGTCCTCAATAGCGCTATCATACCTCAAACTTAACGCAAACTGTAAATATCTAAAATCAAAAATAATTGTACACGGCGAAAAAAAAATTAAAAAAGCTTCTTATAGTTCAAGTATTGTAAATAATGTCTGGATTTTATTTAACCGATTTTTAAGTACCTTTATTTATTAATTTAATATATTTAACGAAATAATCGTAATCAAGTATTGAAATATAAAAGATCAATTATTATTGTAGCATCGTTCTGTATAATGTATCAGTCGTTGAAGTCTTTTGTATGAAAAAAAAATTAACTTATATCTACAAAAAAAAGAAAGTATGAATGTAAATTCCAAGTATTAGTAGTCCTGTAAAGTCCAAAATAAACTCAAAGTTCACGTAACGTATTACCTTTTTATGTATGCCTAATTTTAAATGACTTTATATAAGAAATTCTTGTATAGAAAATTAATTTATTTTTACATATTTATAACTTATTTGGTTATTAGACGTACAATTACTTTCTTAAGGTACGAAATAATTTTAATTTTCGATTTTGAATTTGAATTTGATTTTGAAATTTTTGAATTTGAATTCAAGCTATATACAACATAACATAAGTCAACCTATACCGGTCGAAGTCATTCTGAAACTCAATAAATACATTTAAAAAACTTTTAAGTTAAACGGTTTTTTGATACCCATATTGTGGTGGTTGTGGAAAAATATGTACCTAGTCCGCCATATTCGAACGGCGTCCATCTTGAATTTTAAATTTTGACATAATCATCGTGTTTTACTAGTGCAGGCCTTTCATTTGATACCCATATTGGGGGGGTTAAGGAAAAATATGTAATCCGCCATTTTGTTTCGGCGGCCATCTTAGATTTATAATGTTATTGATTTTATTATATTGTATTGTTATCTAAATTAAATATGTGTACCAAATTAAAGATCAATCTGACAACGGAAAGGTGCTTAAATTTCAATTTATAATATTGACCCAAATAAACAAATTCCGTACGGGTCGAACTAAATAAAACCGTTTAAAAACCGTTTAATCAGTATGAATAATCAGTAGCATTGACTCAGTCGTTGTCGAGTTGTATATATTGTTAATAATAATTGCCGTGATCGTTTCTGCCCATGAACGCCCACTGTAAGGCTTGAATCTCCTGCAAAGATTTCTATGGAGGATGTACAATAGTCGCTACGCTTGGAAATCGCAGTGTTGTATTACAATACGCAAAGGACGCTGCTGCACATCCTCTATAAATTTATTATTAGGTAGTATGATGGTATGGCCACATTCAACGAAAATCTGATGACCACGTGGTAAAAACTGCCTTAAGCCTCCCAGAATTCCCAAGAGGGAGAGGGCGTCCAAAAGCTACGTGGTGGTCTAATATAGGAAAGGAACTGGAAACCCTTCAACTTGATGCAGAGACAACCTAGGATGGAGGGGCCTGGCGCAAATTTATAACGGTACCCGACCCCATATTTAGATATTTTACCCCACATATTTAGATCAAATAAAGGGAAAAGGGAAGGAAAAAGAAGAAGAATCCTATTTAATTAATGTACAAAATGTAAATTAATTAAGATTGTATCCCGGGAATCGAACTAGCGACCTAAGATCGCAAGTCCCAGTCCTCTACCGCTGAGCTACCACCGCTCGAAACGATACTAAACGAAATAGTTCATTCAAATTTTATTTATCGAATTAGTATCTATTTTGTGGGCATTGGTATAAGATTCCACAATACACATATAAATCCACAATACACGTATAAAATACAATGTAATAAATTTAAAATTACTTTAAAATGAAACTTAAAAAACTTCTTTTACAGTATGAAGGTTTTAAGTGAGGAATTTCTCTACCGAGTGATGTGAAAATGATTACAAAAAAATAAAACTTTTTGAGGTGCTTCTAAGTTATTATAAGATTGGGACGCGTTAGGTACCTTCGTATCTAAGTTATAACGTACCAATACTATTACAGGGGAGCTTTCATTGATACTAGCTTGTATCAAATTGGAATCCTTAGGCATTCTTCTCACGACTTACACAAATACGTTCAAACGAATCTAAATGAATCTCAAATATATTCAAAATATCTTTATTAAAGTATAGTCGATTATTTTAACTTTTTAAGCAGTAAGCTACCACTGCCAAACGTTGAACTGTTCAGAAGAGCTAGCTGGAAACTCAATAGCTGCTTTTTTAAATGAAATTTAACAAATTTTCACGTGAACACTATTATATTGAACAAGCAAATGTGTTAAAAAACCAACTTTCATACATTTAGATCAACTAAAAGCTATTGAATGCTATATATATATATATACACACACACACACACATATATATATATATATATAAATTTAAGATACGGAGAGGTCTGTGGTCACACCCATGAAGGATTTGTTAATTTTTTGAAGACCATATTTAGACATTACGAGGTATTTTTTTAATTTCTTGTATTTAACATATCTTTGTCACTATTGTTTATATAATATTTTAAATTAAGGCGTATAAATAATATGATATTAAAAATGTATTGCGAAGCAACCCTTTGAATACCAATTTGTTTATAAATATTTCACAGGGAATCTTTAGCTTTATAGGTATAAAAAATAGTGAAGTTGTTTTCTATAAAATAAATATAGAATAAATATCAGCAGCACTGCCCCATAATAAAATACCGTAAGAGAACGCTATGAGAATATTTAAAATATAAGAGTAGAGTTATTTTAATGTCCGTTGATTGTCTTACTTTTTTAAATGCCAAGACGGCGAATCTGAGTTTACCTGAGTGTTTAGAGATAATGATTGTATCTAAAGAAATACACAAGAAAACCGAAGAGTAAGTTCTAATATTTGATTGTTATTATGTAAGCCACAATTTTGACTTTTTTACATTAGGATCTGTAAACCATATGAGCAAATGAAATAAATTAATGAATAATTTACATATTTTTAATGTTCATCTAAGTATTAGGGTGAACGCAAAGTAATGTCGCTTCTGCGCTTGTTGATATTTAATTGTAATTTGTGAAGTATACGAGATGGCAAAAGGTTTTTGATAACGAATTTGAATATATTGTTAATTAGAAATAAAAACTTGTTATAAATTGTGTCGTGTGAATTTAACTTAAGAGAGAGGCATTACTTTCCGGTCACCCTTATATATATATTAAGTAGTATGTTAGTGTAAATATAAAATTAATATGTAGTTTGTTATATTTTTATTACGTTATACCAATAACAAACAGTCTCAGGCTAGAATCATTCAGTAGACTTATTACTGTAGGATTATGAACAAACCTATCAACTTAAACAAGTTATATCTTACACGCGGTTAAAAACAATGAATATTTACCGTTAGGTTGTATTATTGTACCTTTATCTAGGCTCTATAAAAATTTATTTAAATTTGGACAAACGTAAACGGTTTTACAAGACATATGCTTGTAATGTTTTTGATTTTATCATCTAAAGAATATAATACTTTTTGATTATACATTCCAGGCATTAGGAAGGCATGTATTTTTTTTTGCTAAGCTGATAGGACTGTCTATAGCATTTGCCAGGCATCTATAGGATATTTTGTGTTGTTTTAAACACTTGAAGTTTCGTTTGGTGCCAAATTCACTCAACCTTTTTTGGAAGAAAAGCTTAAATAACTGCACTGCTATCGTTATGCAACCACCGTATTCGCTTGATATGTCTCCGTGCAACTTCTGTCTATTAAGCAAACTCAAAAGACCAATGCGGGGATGTCGTTTTGATAAGAACGATGTGATAAATCCGAATCGAAGGTTTTGAAAAAGACTATTCAGACTGTTTCGAGGACTGGAACAGGCTTTGTGCAAAGGTGCGTTTTATCGGACGATGATTACTTTGAAGGTGATGAAATTGAGTTGAAATAATAAATAAGGAATTTACATTATATTAACAAATTCACATTGATTTTTTTTGCAATATAAAACACTCGTTAAAAACTTTTTTTTTTATTTATATAAGAATTTTTAAATAAAGCCTGAGAGTTAATTAAATAACTACTGTATGAAAAAATTAATAAAAAGGTTGACAAGAAAAACCAATCGTTTGCTGTAAGCTTTTATCAGATAAAAATGCCTTTGGAAACCTCGAAGCTTTTTAAGTAAGGCAGAATTTCTAGGGTTGTTTAATTTGATGTTAGTTTCTATAAAACTAAAGAGGATTTTTTTTAGATCAAATTTGGAAATAAAATAAATGAACATATTAACAAACAATACATGTCACTCAATATTACGTGTCAATATAAATTAATATAAAGTACGTATGTGATAATAGCATATTTATCAACCAATTCAATAGATAAAGAAAAGAGAAGAATTTATTACAACTTTTCTAACACTAAGGCAGTTATATGTATAAAATGAATTTGTCAATACTTTTGAATAAGTTTAAATTAATATTGTGTAAAATTTAACTATTTCCGTTAATGTATAGTTTTAAAATATACATAGAGTTCATTTAAAAACATTTAATTTTTTTTAACTCAAACTAAATCTTTGAAATACGGCAATTTTTTATATATAACATTGAAATGAATACAAAAAATAGGACTATGTAAATAGATATAGAGATATATATAAGGGGTCTATATCACGAAAGCTCCGTGATTTTATTAACATCATGAAACTGAAAAATTATCAAAAAAAGGAGGTTTATAAGAAAAGATCGCTTGAATACCCGCTTGACCTTTTCACGAAGAACATACTTAAAGAATTTTAAAACTTTTATGTTGACGTAATAAAGATATATTAAATTTATTATCATCCCACAGCTGGGTTATTGGTTCACTTTCAAAAATAACTACCTCTTTTTGTAGATTAAAAAAAAACAGTCTAAATAAGATTAATTGTAATAGATCTAAAAGCTATAAAATTATTAACATCTTTAAGACTTTTACGTTTAGAAATTAAAATAAAAATGTCGCTATGTTTTTAAAAATAAATATCTATGAAATATTTTGAAATACAAACAATCGATTATTATAAATAAATATAGAAAATTAAAAGAATATATATGTTAACTTCTTTTTAATTTAAAACAATTGATATTTTAAAACATATATCACTCACGTTAATGTTAGCATAATAAAATTATTAAAAAATTGTATATATACGCACGTGCGTCACCTTCGGCTGCGGTCGGAGAAATGTGATGATTATGTAAAAGGTAGCTTTATATATGGCACGGTAATTGACATTCGCCGCTTCGCAAACAAACACGCGGTCCGTGTCTTGTTTATTTTTGCTCATACCTAATTTATTGACGAACAATTTTTTTAATTTTAATATGATAGTAATGGTAAATGAAATGCGGGGTCGATGACCTTAGTCTTAGGTGCCTCTAGCTTGCGGTTATTAGTTCAAAACCAAGGCTCTCGTCTATACCAGTGTTTCCGAACGTTAGTTCCACGCTACACAGCTGGGCAAATTGTTAAGGGGCCGATTCCACCAGTTCCACCCTTTCGCTCTAACATAGAAAATATATATATATATATATAGCCAAAGGTGGGGCATGGCATATAAAGAGTTGAAAAATACTATAGATAGAAAAGTATAAGTGTGAAAGTTTTAAATTGCCCGACTGTAAATATAAATGAAAAAAATAATAATATAAAATATGTGAAATGATAACCAAAGGTTCTATTTTCGAACAATTTTTAACCACTTTTTTAAACTGTCTAGTCCTAAAACAATTTTAGTATGTATAGAGTAATTGATAGCTCATTATTCGGTTTAAAGCCTTCAAGCTTTTGCATCTATTTCCAAACAATCTGTATAAAGTGGTACTTTGAAATATGTTACATCAATTGGTTTTATTTATTACGATAGGCCAACATATTCTGGTGGCGTGAGCAGCCTCCATCTTGTGCGGACCGACTACATAGTTAAAGACATTGGAAGTCGCTGAATGCAAGCAGCGCAGGACCTCTCATCGAGGTTATCTTTTGGAGAGGCCCATACCCTGCAATAGGCGTCTAGAAACAGATTGTACCTAACTCATTATACACAACATACACATGCCGATAAACAAGTTCTCATTAACCAAAGCTATGGTACAGCGATAGGTTTAAGGAAACTCACCATGTCCAAGACTTAGGTGATAAAGAGCCAGGCGTTCATCGTTGTCTGTCAAACAACAGATACCCTAGGGATGTATAACAGTGTCCATCATGTGGCGGTAACAATATCACGTCACACCAACTCGCGCGTGTATTGCATGGACGAGACTCAAATTGTGATCGCAAGATTCATCGATGTGAATACAGCAACCATACATATACTGGCGCACGACCTGAGGATGCCAATATGTAGTAGGGATGAGGAAGTGGTCGCACGAAACGCATTTATAGGAACTGGACATTATTAGGCCTCTTTAAAATAGATTAAGAGACAGTAAACATTGTAACATGCAATAACGTGAACCAAAAAATTTGGAAATATTAAATGTAATTGTAAAAACAAAGACACGAACGCTAATGTCTGTGGAATACAGATTCTAATTTTTTTTATGTATCAAATTGGGTTCTTTTTGCATTCTTCTTATAAGTCAGAGATGGTTACTATAAATGATCCTTTAAGGATAATTAGGAACTAATTAATATGTATGGTTCTAGAGACTAATCCCACAGGAATCTCTGCAGGGAGAACGACATCTTATGAGGTTCCAAATTTCAAACAGAAACGTTAAAAAAGGAGATTTGTACTCTCTTACTGTTCTCATTTTCGTTCTTTCCGACCAAAGACTCACTGTAAGACATATAGGCCTACCCAGAAGATATCTATGAGGAGATATACCATAATCATCACACTTAGCTGGCGGGTTGGCTATCGCAGTGTGGTATTATGGTACGCAGAAGACGCTGCTGCCCATTCTCAGTTTGTTACCAAATTATTTGTGAACAGTGGCAATCATATACACAAAGTGTGAATCATATAAGATTGTACTTCAGGAATCTAATTTGCGACTTACGATCGCAGATCTCAGTACTCTACCACTGTGTATGCTTATAATAGACAAACATATTTAATTTTGTACTTTAAAAACAAACATAGGAGACATAGGACGTACTATAATACCACACAGCATACTTTATATACATCTTCCCCAAAATACTTCAAATGAGACATGTTGGAAACAGCCTGCGTCCAACGTCTTCGTCAACTTATCTAAGTTAGATACTAAGAGGCATATTACGTATCATTCAACTTAGAATAGACGATAGTTGTCATAGTTTCAGCCCATAGGCACCCACTGCAAGATATAGACCTCCTTCAAAGATATCTATGAGGAGATATACTCATGGCTGGCGAGTTGGTGATCGCAGTGTGGTATTATGGTATGCAGAGGTCTCTGCTGCCCATCCTCTGGAAGCTTGTTTGTAACCAGCGCCTATCCTATATAATAAATAAACAAAGTGTGAATTATGTATATCAAATTGTATCCGAAGAATTGAACTGGTGACATATGATCGCAAGTCTCAATTATCAACTACTCAATAAAAATATTTAAACATTTCGACTTTGTTTTATTTTTATATAGATTAGAACGAAATTGAATATAAATTTGTTATTTAAAGTTAAGAGTTATTGAACTTATTTATTTTAAAACAAATCATGTAGTATTTTTGTCTTTTGTGTGAATCTAATTTTTGAATTAAACCAATAGTACAATATAAACTAGCGTTTGACAAAACTTTAAGATATGGTTAAGTAAAAACTTTGTGCCTTTCTATTTACTTGTTAGTTATTTTGACAATTTAATCTTAATTTTAAATAATGAAAAAGTCTAACAAACTGAAAAGAAATCAAGATAAACAAAAAAAGTTCTGTAATTTTGTGAAAGAGATTATGCAAATATAGTTAACCAAATAAGTTTGTTGCCGGTTTTTCTTTAGTTGCGTTTGAAAGCATTGACCTGAAGTATGACATTAGGGGGAACCAGATATTGGATCAATATTGAGCTCTCCTTTATTGACATTTTGGCTCTGATTCTAGAAGATCTTGCAAAAAACTCTTTCTCTTCTTAAAAAAAGTTTTTTTTTTCATAAAAATGACAATTTTTCCTCAAACTTTATTATTACATAAGATTAAGTAAATTTGACAATTTACTTCGTCCAATGTAATAATAAAGTATAAATAAAATTTCAATTAAACATTCCTTGTAGTCATCGGCTGCAAGATCCACGCCATTTGATTGTTTATAATGTAATTTTTTGAGTTTATTCCGCCTATTCCTTAAGTATGAAAGGCATTTGCCATCCAAACATGTGCTAGAATCAACTTCATATTGAAAGCTAAATTTTTCTCCACTAAATATCTTCCCATAACGATTGTGTGAAATGAGTTCCGTTTTACCCACCGAGACCTTCGTAAGTTATAGACACCAGCTTAAGTTAGAAATTAATAAGATAATGAACAGTTATATAAATGTGTGGCGCGACCTATCGCAAACAGGTTCGAACGTGGGACCCTACGTGCGAAGATAAAACTATACAATATATTTTACACTTTTGTTTTTATCGTATGTTTACTATACTGCCTTCATTTAGGTGGGTAAGATTGTATAATACAACCTTCTATATTATCACAGCTACTTCCTCATCCTTCTTATATCTTCCACTCATTTCTCTTTTCTTCTTCCTTTCACAATATCTTGCTTTCCCTTTATTATCTTTCCTTTAGTACATCGTTACATACATTTGCATTATCTTTTATTGTTTGTTTACTTTATTATCTATATCACAATATATTATTAGTCGAATTTTAAAATTGTCACAGTTTATTATGACTTTTGTTTATATTTTTGTTTTATTTAAATTATTTCGATTATACCTTTTATTTGTTGTCTTAAATCATAGGTCCTAGACTTTTCTACAAGTCTAGATAGGTCTGACGACTTGTTTTATTACTCGCTAGTGAGGTAATGGCCCCCTTCTAGATACTTTCTACTACTACTTCCAACTGAAACTGGTAATCTGCTCTTTCCACGCTATATACAAAACTGCCTGTGACCCGGTGCCGTGGTCAGCCGTCTGGTTCACTCCTAGGTCACAGATGCAGAAGTATTATTTTTGAGCATATTATATATATAGTTTATTTATAACATACAATTTTTCTTATGAGTTAATATAGTTAAAAATTATAAATTATATACATAAAAATAAATATACAATACATTCATTTCTAAATATTATTTCTTATATTTCATTTGAAATCGCTACCTAAGCGCCACAGACTGTTAAATGTATAAAGTTTAAATTAATGTGCGCGGCCAGTTCATAAAAAGATTTTGCAGTAGATTATTTCTTGAAGAGGTCCAGTAAGTTGAACAGTGGTACATGAAAATTCACACCTTTTTGAATCAAATCTGGAAGAATTTTTTAACAAAAACTTGAAATGGTTGCGATATATCTATTGGAAACCATTACAAACTTCTTAAATTATATTTGCATGAAAGAAGAGGAAATAAAATTCGTTTATTCAACATTGGAACTTTTAACAGAACTCTGATTGGTCGTCGACTTATCATCTATTTATTATTTAATCTATTTTATTTTTGACTCTACTCTGCTTCACAAGATGTAGTAGTTATGGAGAAGAAGCAGGAAGAAACTCCACAACAACACATCTTTTAATAGAGTTTAACAATACAGATTTATAAATATACACTTTATCAGATATAGCCTAAATGAAATGAAAATAATCAGGGGACATCACTGCCAAGAGTTCTTGACATTTAAAAATTCGTTTATTGAATAATAAAACTTGTCCGTCTATTTACCTTTGATATGCGTTTTGAATTTTGTAAATGGTAGCCCAATAATGTTTTCGGGAATTTTATTAAAACATCTGATTAATAGAACTTGCCAAGAAACTCTTTCAAACGCAAACTCTGCAATTATTTCATATTAAAACTCTAATAGAAATAAGCGTATTTAAAAACATAAATCTGTAAGCAAGTACACTGTAGTTTGTTGATAAAAGCGCATGTAGTCTAAAAGTTAAACTAAGTTCATATTTAACAGCAACTATATTAAGGCAAGATTTAGAGAAGATTTTTATATATATATATTTAAATATATATATCTTTTGTCGCTGTCAGTTTATAGAATGAGTTACCAGAACCAATAAAATGCGCTAAATCGCTGTGAGCATTTAAAAAGATGGCATAAGAGCACTTCCTTGGCCTCTAAAATAGTATACTGTGTATATGTATATATAAGTATATATGTATAGTAATGTATGTATTTTTATATATATATATATATATATACCCTAAACTGCCCTCTCCTTTATGTCTCTCATCTCCATCCAAAGACCTCCAGGTCCATGGACCTCCTTACGGTAAAAGCGTCCTTCAAAGCTTTCCATTTATGTATATGGCAACTTGGAGCCACCCGTGTCCTGTTGTAGCCACGATCTCGTCAGCCCGCCTGGTGTTATGTCTGCCTCTTTCTTTGGTACGAAGTCCCGTCAATTTTATAACTCTTTGTGTTGAGAGACAGCTTCTTGTACCTTTATATAAACTGTTCCTTTTTCTAACTTATAATCTATAGTGTACAATAAAGTATAAATATACCAATAAATGATCATTGTAAACATAGCAAACACCGTACCTAAAAATACCGTAGATCAAGTGGAATTCAAATACCGTTATGAAAATTGAGTGTTTCGTAATTTATAACTGAACCAACGACATGCCGCTGCCTAAAACAAACACTCAGCCGAATGGACTCATACAGCCTCCAGTCGGACAATCGAAGACGCGTTTGGATGCAGCTTTACTTCACTTACTTAAGTTGTAAATTTCCACCAATCAAAACTTGAAGATGGTCCTTTATATAGCCATATAATACTGTTTAAAGCGATTTTTTCCAGTGAGGGAAGGAGATCTATCGGCCGATATTATGTTATGTTATTTACGTGCTAATTTCAGTGTTTATACTTAGATAAAACTAAGCAAATATTTATGAAACACACCACAAAAGTAGTCGCAAGTTTAGCGCCACTTACTGAAATCAATTACTTTCAAAAAATTATTTTACCATGCCGTTAGTGTGAAAGTATATCAAGATTCAAGTGATGTAATTAACTTGCTGCAGATTCGCCGACAACATAACATCATCATAACTCCTGAAGATGCCCCGTGGAGCGGTGAAACACGTGTTGAGTGATTTAACGGTGGCAGTTGTGTAATTCGCATTTTTTGCCGCATACGTATTTATCAGGCTAGCGGGCGGTGCACTTTGTTACGCGACTACCATTGCATGTGCGGAAGTGGCTAAATATTGGTCCTTTTCTTACTTAGGATGGACTTCCGCAAGGTAACGCCTGATTACATTAAATGAATAATCCTCGACTGAGGTTTCGGTTATAGGTTTTTGAGTGACGACCAGGAGCCGGTAAATATGATGTGTGCAGGCCACCAAATTTGTGGGCGGATGACATAGGTATGGTCAGAGGAAGTAGCGAATTCCACATCATCATCTAGCGAGATGTGAGCAGAACAGGACCGGTCATCGTGACGATCTTTGGAGAAGTCCTTGCGGTGGGCGTCCATCGGCTGTAAAAAGAAAAATTTACTTGCACAATGACAACATTGTATAATTCGTGAAATTATTTAAGAGCGATTTCGCGGAAAATAATTTACTTTTAAATTTATTTAATATTTACTTTTTAATGACATTGATCTCTTTATACATTTCATTTGTATTCTGTGGTTGTCGAACTAGCTTCTATGAGATTGTTCGTCGTCGACGTTTTTGCCCATAGACAATTACTGCAAAACATAGGCTTTACGGAAACATAAAATTAATGTATGAAATGTGAATTATATAAGATTGTATCCAGGGAATCGAACCTGGAATCTGGAATCGCATGTCTTAATTATAATCGTTCGTCTACCACTGCTTCTCTATATCTGTAATCAAAGTACATAAATACAAACTCATTATTATATTTAAAAACCATAAGGCGTAAAGACTCGCCGAGTAATGGTTAACTAAGAAAGGATTTATAAAATTCCATACATGAGAGGTACGTCAAATATAATTCATTAAAATATGTTTTAATTTTTTGTTTGATTTGTGCGATGGTATGGCCACATTTAACGAAAACCAGATGACCACGTGGTAAAAACTGCCTTAAGCCTCCCAGAATTCCCAAGAGGGAGAGGGCGTTCAAAACTACGTGGTGGTCTAATATCGGAAAGGAACTGGAAATCCTTCAACTTGATGCAGAGACAACCCAGGATAGAGTGACCTGGCGCAAATTGATAAGGAGATCCGATCCCAAATAAAGGGAAAAGGGAAGGAAGAAGAAGAAGAAAAAGATGTTTTAAAAACTATAACATATTATATTATATTATATTATATTATATTATATTATATTATATTATATTATATTATATTATATTATATTATATTATATTATATTATATTATATTATATTATATTATATTATATTATATTATATTATATAATATAAGAAGATATTTTTTGATAGTTAAAAATGACCAAGATTCGAATCTCTAAATTCCATCCTGATATTGCGGAGGACACTAGAAGTTGTATACATATGTAGAGAGAGTTTAAACAGGTATATTGAAATATCTAGTTACTGTTCAATGAGCATGGCCACTGGCCTCAGTGAAAGATTGCACCTTATTAAGTGTTCTAAGTAGGAAACGATGGGCATATAACCTGTTCTGGCTTGTGGCCATAAAAACAGTGATTGATTATGCAGTAAACAGCTATCAACATACGTGCATCAACTGAGTTGCTCTGTAGGATTCGATTCATGTTTTTGTTAATTTAATATCGACGTCGGCCGCGTTTAAGCGAGGATTGTCAGGAGAGGTCCGCGTTGCTCCCGATCGCCGTGTATTTCTTCGCTTACCTACACTGCACTTCAGTCACAACACTATACACCTGCACGGGTACCTCTTCGTGCAAAAGCCTTCATAATAACTGTTCCATCTTATCATAGATATCTTTTGATCAGGCCCTATGTCTTACAGTGTAGGTCTATCAAGTGTAACGACAGTATATATATATATATATATATATATATATATATATATATTATTTATTACAGAATCTAATTTTCCATGCAAGGTGCTGACTTATTGGAACGTAAATCATATGGAGTCCAAAAAAAGGTATAATTTTTTTACATACAAGAATATAAAGCGAATAAACACTCACAGCAAGTTATAGGCCTCTCTCAAAGGCCGCCACAACATATGTATGTGTGTATATATATATATATATATATATATATATATATATATATATATATATATATTAGCTGATCCCGCAAACGTTGTTTTGCAAAAAAAATTAGTTTTTATTTAACAAATAAAAAATAAGGGTTAATCGTAGAGGGGTGAAAATTTAGGGTTGTATGCATTTTTGTATGCTGTATCATAATAAAAGAAAAAAAACTAAAAAAATTGTCTAAAAAAAAAAAATTAGGGGTGGACCACCCTTACCACTTAGGGGTATGGATATTGTTTTTTGTTATTTTTTCCTCACTCTATCTACAGTGGGAGATCATTCTGATATAAAATTTACATTTTTATAAAGAAGTATATATATTTACGCATAAATATTTAAGAAATTTCGAGTCAGGTGTTTAATTTAAAGAAAAAAATATAATTAACAGAAAAACGCCCGAGGATTTCCTGGCCGCACACGATTCCAGGGCCGCAATCAAGTGGATTATATTAATCTTTTTTACCTGGCTACGCGTCGTTTCGACATCTGACGGCCGCGGTCCGGTTTCTGTTCATCACTCGTGCGTCGTTAGCCTAACGCGGGGAAGATTTATTGAAATGAAAACAACAACCAACTCGTCAACGACCTCGTAAATGATAGCACAACACTAGTACACGCCAGCGATGTCACTCGAATTATTCGTATACTTTTAATTATATTTCTAGGTTACAAAATATCTTGTAATAAAGTTAAAATAGCTATTACTTAATGAAGCATTTAGAAATCAGAAAAACAGAGCTTATACCAGGAGTTGTTTCTAATTAAAGTATCCCACAGGCCTTCGCTTTTATAAACGATGTCTATTCTACTACTCCCGCTTGTGTACCCACTTAGAACTCACTTCAAAAGAAACTACAATCAAATTGGTGTCTCCTTTAATAGAATCCTTCAATATTTAATGGAATCAGGCGTTACCTTGCGGAAGTCCATCCTAAGTAAGAAAAGGACCAATATATATACTTCCGCACATGCAATAGTAGTCGTGCAACAAAGTGCACCGCACGCCAGCCCGCTGATAAATGCGTATGCGGCAAACAATGCGAATCACACAACCGCCACTGCCAAATTACTAAACACATGTTTCACCCCTCCACGGGGCATCTTCAGGAGTTATGTTACACCGATTAGTCCCAAACACAGAGTCTCTG
The DNA here is from genome assembly GCF_028537555.1 of Battus philenor. NCBI lineage: Eukaryota > Metazoa > Arthropoda > Insecta > Lepidoptera > Papilionidae > Battus > Battus philenor. Next base: position 12,910,017 of record NW_027181683.1, read on the forward strand.
TGTTTGGGACTAATCGGTGTCGGTCATGTGCGGAAGTGGCATAATATTGGTCCTTTTCGTACTTAGAATCCTTCAATTAAAGATCTGAGAAATGTAATCTCGAATTCCGTTTTTGTCTCTTTAACAAATATCTTTCAGACAGTCGTTAAGCTTCAGCTGAATTATTATAAAATCATGATTTGGTACATGATGGAGGCTGTAAATTTTTTACACTTGTAACCAATAAAAGATAAAATTCGTTTATTCAATATTGAAACTTTTTACAAAACTTTTATTGCTAAACATATTTTTTTAGACTATTTTGTTTTTGACACTACTTTGTTTCTCAAGGTGTTAAAGTTGTAGAGAAGAAGCAGAAAGAAACTTCACAACAACACATCTTTTAATAAAGTTTAACACAGATACATACATATACACTATCAGATTTAGCCTAAATGAAATAAAAAAGGCGACATCACTGCCAAGGATTCTTATCATTTAAATATTAATTTATTGAATAATTAGCTTTTCATTCAATCATTTTTTGTAAATGTTAGTCTAATAATGTTTTGCGGAGTTTAATTAAAAAATCTGATACTGTTTATTACAAATGAATAAGAGCCTTTTTTGAGTCGATACTTTGGTACAGTCAGTTTTTCACGACACTTTTTAAATACACTATTAACATCCTCTTTTTGATAATTATTGTAAATATACCAAATATTATTATTAATATATTGTGAAGACACTGTAAGAATATTGACCGACGTAATAATCTTAGATGGCTTTTTTTAATATATCATCCGATATACAGCATGAAAACAAGTTTATTATTGAAAAATGTATGGATTTGTTCGTAAACGAAGGAATTTTATTTCTTATAGTCTGCCATTCATACAGACAAGTTGTAAGCGGGCGTAGCAATCGTCGGCGGAGACCTCCGTGAAAGAAAACGCATGCCGACGAATGCATATTTTAATCCCAAATTATTACTGTGCGATATATTCATAGAGATGATATAACGGCTTACGTGTTTATTATTTATCACTCTGTGTTTGGCACTAATCGGTGTGACATTGCTCCTGAAGATGCCCCGTGGAGGGGTGGAACATGTGTTGATTTGACGGTGAAACATGTGTGAGTGATTTGACGGTGGCAGTTGTGTGATTCGCATTGTTTGCCGCATACGCATTTATCAGCGGGCTGGCGGGCGGTGCACTTTGTTGCACGACTACTACTGCATGTGCGGAAGTGGCTAAATATTGGTCCTTTTCTTATTATTTATCAGCTCCGACAAATTACGTACTGCTAGAAGTCATTGGTAGTTCTGCTTCTTCTTTTCAGCAGATATATGCTCTTTGCAAGTCACAGGCCCTCTCAAAATATCGCCACGATAAACCGCATCCTTACCTATGACTCCAGCATATTTTAGTCTATCGTATTCCAATAGAAAAAAATAAATTAATGTAACATATTTCAGAGTGATCACTTTAAACAGGGTGATTGGAAATAGATACAAAAGCCTGAAGGCTTTTAACCGAATAATGAACTATCAATCACTATACGTACTAAAAGTATTTTATAATTAGACATTCCCGTGATGTTAATTATGTCATAAGCTGGTTGTCTCATTCTATAAGAAAATTTTAATTTAATGTAATATATTTCAGAGTGATCATTTTGTACAGGATGATTGTAAATAGTTGTAATTACACAAAAACGAGCTGTAAACATCAAAATTAAAGTTATCAAATAATCATTTCAGTGATAGATCGTCCACCGCTTGACTTTGACCTGAACGGTCTGACTTCCCACTCTATGGTTGTCAATCCGTGATCTCCACATCACAACTTTAAGGTCCCAGTATCTGTTTTGCTCCTGTAACCTACACACTGTCACTTCAACCAAATGCTACAGCAGCTTGTTTCATTTGTAACAACTTGAAAATAATAAAATATATCTTGGTCACATTGTACTTGACACATGATAAAGCCATACAATATATATGCCAGTGAATTGTATTTGGACTTATTGGGAACAGTTCTCGAACATTCTACATATAATAAAATAGAATAACTTAGTTTTATTATTATTCTTATATAAGCTTAATCAAATATATGTTTCGGATGTAAGGAAAGGTAAGTATAGAAAGGAATAAAAGGTATTGTGAAGCAAATTAGAGGAAAGAATGAAAGATATTGAGAAGAAGGATAAGTTTGGAAATAAAAACAAAAAAAAGTAAAAAATTATCAAGTAAATTAAGACCACAACCACCCATGATTTTTTTTCTTTTTTGTAATTATATGTGACTGAAGCCTTAAAATTACGTTGTGTGTATGCGTGTGTATCTCTCTTTCTTCCTCTCTCTCTGTACGTATGTTTGTGTTTGTGTTTTATCTTTTCCCAAGTTAAATAACTGTGATTATTGTATGCAATAAATATATATAACTACATTATAAAAGACCAAATGGCCATTCACACACCTGATGTTAAGATCAAATCAAGTCAATAACTGGTGTCTCCATCACTAATACCCTGAGAAAAGAAGAGAATAGAATGTTATAGAAAGAGCTAGTCATAGATTCCGTCGATGCGTTTTAAAACGGTGGACGTGGAGCGTTAATCTGGCGCATGTTCGCATAAATTCGTTCCGTTTTTTGTTCCAAACTGTTTTTTTTATCTAACATATAAAGGCTTATCCGGTTGTAAGACAACATACGTACGTAAACACATTAAGTACCGTTAAGTTGGCTTATACGTTTTAATATTAAGTGATATTTACACAAGTACAATTATTCTGTCGAATATATGAATCATGTTGGGCTATGAGAATATAAAATCGCTGTTAAATTTTAATATGAAACACCATGGTTAGATACGAAAGACATTCTATAAATACAACATATTATTTTTAATTAAAATTAATATCACATATCATCTGCTAATACACTGAATGTGCAGTATAAGGCATTTGCCTCCTACAAAAATATTTATTTAGGATATAGCTTAAAAACCACGCTTGGTATTTAATGAAATCAGGCATTACCTTGCGGAAGTCCATCCTAAGTAAGAAAAGGACCAATATTTAGCCACTTCCGCACATGCAGTGGTAGTCATGCAACAAAGTGCACCGCCCGCCAGCCCGCTGATGAATGTGCATGAGGGTGGATTCTCATAAGAATTAACGGTGGTAGTTGTGTAATTCGCATTGTTTGCCGCACGCGCATTTATCAGCGAGCTGGCGGGCGGTGCACTTCATTGCACGACTACTGCTGCATAGCAGAAGTAGCTATATATTAGTCCTTTTCTTATTTCAATTTTTTAAGTATTATTAAAATATATTAGTGCGGTAAAATCAGCTCTTAGTGAATCCCCGCCTGGCAGTCCGCGAACGATTCTCACCGCGGGCATTGAGTCCGCAATAAGTCTGGATTTGTAACAGACTAGCGCTGTCGCAGTCAAACGTCGCCGGGCAAAGTTTCGAATGTCCACTTTTCGCTTCGGCCGCAGAAGGAGCTCTCAAATAAAAGCAAAGAATTAGTTTCCGCTACTTTAGCGACCGCTGTCCGGCGCAAACGAAGGGGATAAAAAAAATATACGGAAAGTGTATCGTCTAAAGTTTTTTTCCGACAAATGATTTTTTAAGTTTAACATGATGAAAGTGTTATAAAATACATTATTAGTCTAGTGTCAAATATGTCTTTAAAAGTACAATCATTTACAAAATTGTCTTAATAACTATATGTTATATATATATATACATATTAGATTTCTATCTATGTACTGAATCATCAAGGTATTTCTGTCACCATATGACTTAAAAACTTAAAACTTGCCAAACTTACATATTGATAATATGATATTTTTTTGCTCGGTAGACATCAGCTAAGGAAGGCTTTCATGAAATTCTTTCATTAAGTACCCAAACCGAATAAGGAACAGTCATACAGGATATTGAAAAGGTGTAGAGATCATTTGCTGTCAATTTATTTATGATAGACTCCTTAAAAAATCAGTGAATGTAGAAATAATAAATAGCGTATTAATAAAAAAAGTACGAAAAAATGTGTTTAAAATTAGGTTGAATATATATACAAAATAATGATTGTTTACGTTGTGTGCCTGAAAAATTTGGACTGCTAGAAATTTTTAGCCCGTTGCATTGCAATGGAGTCTAATATGTTGAAGTTTTAAAGATATTTGCTGACAAATGAGCTAGGATACTTTCATCCTTTTAAAATTTTCCACTCAAAACTAATCATCCTGTATGTTAAGATAATAATTGCTAAACGTTTTGCATATTAAAATGACAATTGCAAATAATTACGTACGATTTTTTTCTTGGATGCCATAATTAAGAAATCATTACTGTACTACATAAATCATCTTCATTTCAGTCATTAAATGTCCACTGCTGGGCATATATATAAGTCTCTCCCATAGATTGCATCGTACATAAATACTCAAATATAAATGTTAATAAATATTAACGTCCATATATATATAGTTTATATGTATTTATATAACTCGTGAACGGCGTGAGAGGTTCTTTAATATTTTGGTTTAAGGTAGAAAGTATCTTATAAAGAAAAATTGTGTAAAAATTCAAGATAAATAATCATAAAACACTTTTCTTCAAACGTTCAAACCACAGATTAAAATAAAACATTTATTTATCTCTAGCTGTACAATATTTGACGTCAATTAAAATCTAAAAAGTGTTGGTATGTAATAAAACAAAATTTTTTGATAAATAATCGTATTTAAGACATTAAATTCATAAATAAATTGAACACTGCTTAGGCTAATTAGTTTTGCATAGTTATTTTTAAATAAAAATGCATTGATATATTTACAAATATTTTTTATAAAAAATGGAAATTTTCATGAAAGTCGGATTTAATACTCGACGACAACATATCCGCTAATACCGCCCGTGATCCGGGCATTATTGAAAATGCACATTTGATCTGCCCACAACGGACTGACAACGCAGCAGCCCTGACCCGGGGGAGCCACCCCTCGATTAATTCTTTTGTACCTCGCACCGGGACCTACTCGATTGTTTCCTTTATTCAAGTGTTCAGATTAACAGGTCTGTTTCTGTACGTAGTATTTGTTGTGGGTCGTATGCAGCTTGCATATGTTATTGACCACGATACTGCCTGTACAGATATACATATACATACGACCATCATTCTAGTATATTCATTTATACATGTTATATTTACTTAAAACTAATTACAGCGAGTACCACCGGTGGACGTGATGAAAATATTAAAAAAATCTAATTCGATACGGTAAAATAAATATTTGTTCTTTAGTATAGGCTGTCCTAAGCGGTCAACACATTAATATAATGTATATATGTATATATTTAAATATATGAGCAGTGGTAGCCCATACATATAGACTGTGACTGATAATATGTTGCGGGTTCGATTCTGTACACAGTCTTGTATGTAATTGACACTTTGTGCATTATAAAGGATTACCCCTGCACAAATTACCAGAACATGGGCAGCAGCATCTTCTGCGTAATACTGCCATCCACCCGCCTTCCAAGCGTGGCGATTATTACATCCCTCTAAAGATATCTTTGGGGGAGGCATATGCCTTGCAGTAGGCTTTTATGGATTGAAATAACGACATTTAAGAATATATTTATAAATGGAATTATTGACGCGAATTTTCTTCATATATTACAACTAGGTGCGAAATGTTGATTCTATAAAGAAAATTTTGTTCTACTATAATATCCTTCACGTTAAATTACCATTGTGAAGGTTGCAAACGCTCTGATATGAAAAGAGTTCACGTCAAACACATGCGAGTTTTTTGTGATCACTTTGACTTTTACTTAATACATTAGCATAGTAATTTATTAAAAAGGTTTTTTTTTACACCGAAATCTTTTAAACTGTAATATAATTACATGATAATATATAAAAATTCAGAGATATAACATGGGAGTGTTTTGTAATACAGTACAGTTGGACAGAAAAGTGTTACTGATTTGATTTTGACAACATTGTTCGTTCGTATTAATGACTTTTGGCGAATTTTGAATAGGTATACATTTATTTTTATAATGTAAATATCTTTGGCGATAGAAATACCGCAATATACATACCTAAAAGATATTTTATAAAAATGTTCCTAGGTATATATGTATGTCTGTAGCTGATTAAAAGATATTAAATTAAAAATATATTTTACTTTGATAATTCGTGAATAAAATCGTAGTATTAGACCTTTGTATTAAAATCTATAGCTTCTATATTATAGTGTGACAGTGTTTTGGAGATAAAATAAATCGTATTGAACAAACAAATAGTACGTTTTCACATAGATTAGTTATAATGGCAGTACGACATTATTCTAAATTCAAAAGAGAATGTTATGTTTTCATGTGACTTTATTTTTTAAGGAAAATCAACAAAAATGTTATTATTTAAAAAATAAAAACGATTCCACTAGAAAGTTATTAAAAAAGATTATTACTTTCTAATTCTTAACTTTATTTTAATTAAATTATTTTATTTTTGTAATTATTTCGAAAATTGGTGTTTATGCCATCTAATGGTTACAAAGAAAAGTTATAAGAAAATACTTTATATTTTAAACTGTAAGGTGCAAAAAGTAGATACATATATTTTTATTATATAATTTTACATGTTTAATGTTATCTAAATCACGACAGTATATGTTGTTAATAATAGGCTATAATTACATGACATAACATTTAAATATATTTTATAGTAACGCTACTCGACACTAGATGGCAGGCAATGTTAAAAAGAAGGGTCTTTTTAAAATTAAAAAATTGATTGAACAAAGAGTTTAAAAAAATAAAGCTGTTTTATTACATTTCAAAACATTTATTTCCAATGAAGTAATTATTGTTTATCTTAGTGCACTTATTAAAATAGATGGCGCTGATTACATGAAGCATCTCTAGTTGGATTTCATGAATAAGTTATCTAAGATAATTATTGACTTTACTTATCAGAAAGGTAGTTAATAGTTCGTTATTGGATACCAAAAAATGGTGAAAAATTATGTTTCTAACATAACTGTTAACTAATTCGTTACATTGCAATGTTAAATATTTTCAATTTTATACATTTATTTTTAATTGCTTTTTTATCTTATTTATTAATTACAGAGAAAACTCATTGATTTATTATTGTGAACTGTATTTTTTTATGTTGTTATTAAAGCTAAGCTGTTTAGGAAGGTCATCTTACTTTATTCCCATATCTTATTCATCTTTACTTAGTTAGCTAATGACATGTCAACAGTTAATAAATGAAAAATGCTCAATTAATTTAAACTATTTTGATGAAGTAAACATTGCAATTACAGTTGTGAAAAATCTTTTGAATATTCCTATGAAGATAATAAAAGAAAGTCATGTAATCTTAACCATCATTGACGCCGTCAGTGGGCAGCAAGAAGTAGTATCCCAGCAATAGAGGACTAAAACTTACGATTGAAGGTCGCAATTTTGATTCCCGGGATACAATCTTACATAATTCACAGTTTGCGCATTAATTATATAGGATTGCAGCTGCTCACAAACAAGTTTCCAGAAGATGGGCAGGATCGTTCTCTGCGTACCATAATACCACACTGTGATCGCCAACTCGCCTGCCAAGCGTGGCGATTATGTTTTATCTTATATTTATATGATTTCATGCCTTCAGCCATGGGATATTCACAGCTAGATATAGGCCACTCCTGTATATTTCCAATAGTATGGAATGAACTGCGTTCAGGGTTTTTCAAAGACTTCAATAACGTCGTTTGTCCTTGAACTTGTAGGTGGAAGTCCTTCGCCGCGCTTGACGGTATGTAGTCTCTGGAACCTTAAGGTTTATTAAATCACTAAATTGTATTATAGCTGTTTAACTAATAGTTATAATAAACATTAGTAAATCAATTGTCGTAGATTATTCTGGAACGATAGCGGTCTTTGACCTTCAATCTATTTTACCTTCTCTTTTTATTTAATAAGCTAGTAAAATATATAATGATATTACAATACATTGTATCTCTTAGAATAGAATAATCAAAAATGCCTTTCGGCTAAAAATCCGAGATTTTATACAAACAAAAATAGGTTTTAATAAATAAATATTTTTAAATACTTTATGAAATGTTATATACGTTTTGGTTCTGACTTTTATAAATATATATATAGATTGATTGGCTAAAAGTGTAATTTAAGAGAGTGTCAATTTTTGGTACACCCTATCCAAAAAAAAATTAGTGTCAGAAATCATTAATATCGTAATGATAAAGTTGTAAGAAAAAATAACTTAACGTTAATAACTTTTTACTATCCATTCTAGCAGACTTTTTACTGTAAAAAGTTATTGGCATATCCATTCTAGTAGTAAAATAAGTTGATATAAAGAATTATATTGGAAACAGGTGTAAAAACATTAAATTTTTTGATTACAAATGGTCTATACGATTTATATATGGGGGAATTCCCTTTAAATTCTTTACCTAGCTTATATTTGATCATCCTGTATATATCGTAGAAATATTTTCATGTTTTTTTTAAAGAGTGCGATGTAAGTTTTGTAAAGCCGTCGTAACCTAGTGGTACAGGACTGAGATTTGCGATAGACGGTCGCAGGTTCGGTTCCTGAGAATCAATCTTATATTTATTCTTGCTATGAATATTGCTACAATGAAAAATAACATTTTTTATTGTGCATAACATTTATTATTATTACAGTGTGTTAGTTAAATATATTAATATAAAAACGTTAAAAAGAAATACAACCTATTTGCTGTGGTCTCCATTGGCTGCAATACAGTCCTTTAAACTTTGAGGGCAGATAACAATAGCAGCACGCACTCTTTCTTCAGTTTAAATCGTATGGATTTGTAGATTCCTCATTAAAACTCAGATATTAGGAATCTACTTTATTTTTAGGAAACACAAATTATACATAAAACATAAATTAGCATTGACAAGTAAAACGAACTGACTTAGAAAAAGTCATGTCAAAAAACGAAAGAGTCCAGGCGCCCACAGATTGTTTTAGGTATTCCAAATTATCATAGCGTTTGAAACAAGCCTTTACCCTCTAAAACTGACCATAAATCATAATCGACTGGATTAAGACCTGGTCTAGATGACGGGTAGTCTTCAGCTCTGAAAAAGTTCGGAATATTTCTCACTAAGTTTGGGTGGAGCTTTATGACCCGGCGCCGAGTCTTGCTGAAAGGACCACACTTGTTGTTGTTAAGGAGCTTAACTACCTTCTCGAAAAAGGTATCTTGATATACTTGTGCCGATGTTTTGATATCTTTTTCACAAAAATATGGCAAAGTTTCTCTTTCATAGCTAACATCCTACCAAACCATCACTGAAGTCGAATAATGCCCATGTAGTACTCTGTTGATTCATTGGGAAACTTTTTTAGAGCTTTCAGTGTAAATAAGGTCATTTCGTTTGTTAAAATATCCGTAAATAAAAATTTTCTGTGGTCTCTATTTACATACCGCTTAAGCTCTTTTTTAATTTTACCAGTGCGTTGCTTATAGGTTGTAAGTTCTGTCATCTTTTAAGCGACATGGTTATAGATGCTATCTTGATCTCCCGAAATAAAATCTCTCGTTTTCAGATAAGATTTTTCGAATTCTTTCCTTTACTGATTTGATCGTATTTTCGTACGAACACTACCTAGACTGCCAGTTCTTTTTGTTACAAACAGAGGAGGTTTCAATATACCTATCAATAGCCGGTACACAAACATTTGACTAATACCAAGCGTATATAGGGTTTTAAAAAAAAATATTTGGCGCCATACATACTTCATGTAATGTAATCACAGCGATTCGGTTCTCTTTATCACCTTTCATTTCCGATATCACAAAGAAATTTACAACCTTTTGGCGCGAAGATAACAAATCACCATGAACAATGATATGAAAATGACATATTCCAAATACAAGTGGTTTTTTTTATTTTTAATTATAACAATATTTATGGCCAGACTTATTGTTCCTATAATATATATAATACACACTTTGTGCATTAATTATATAGGATTGCCAATTCTCACAAACAAGATTCTAGAGGATAGGAAGCAACATCCTCTGCGTACTATATATAATACCACCTTGCAATCGCCAACCAGCCTGTTAAGCTGTTCAAATTTTGAATTTCGATATTTTATCTGTGCAAGCGGCCTGCATACAACTTATGATTTTACGTTCCGTAATCGATCCTATTGTTACAAACTGCATTACTAAAACTTCACTTATACTAATTATTAATATATCTATGAATGAAAATGTAATTTAAAATAATTAAAAGTTCTTATAAATTTAAATACATATAAACTTTCAACACGTAAGTTTTGAAACCTGCTACTTTCAACTGGTAGCTACGGACACCGTAGGCGACTACGGCGTAGCAAACATTAGATATAATTTCTATATCAGGCACCATTAATAGTTTATGAAATTTGAAATTCTCTTTTTCGAGTAGGTTTAGCTTACAGACACTCGAGAACATCATTTGTGAATTATATATATGTAGGAGTGGTCGTAGTACGGTGGCTTCTTGTTCTTCGGTAGCTTCTTGTGCTTCGGTAGTTCGTCGGTTGTATCTTGTTCGTCGATTGCTTCTTGTTCGTCGGTTGCTTCTTGATCTTCAGTTGCTTCTTCCTGTGTTGACCGCACCTCCGCTAGCCCTTATAATGAGCGCGGAGACTCTCAACAGCGCGATGCAGATTTTCGTTGCGTCTACTGTGGCGCCATCTGTCATGTATCTGTTTCACTGCCGCCGCCGCCGCCATGCGATTGACGGTCACGTGGGTAAGAGCTTAGTGTTTGAGTGGCGCGCGATATGCACGCCACATATATATAATTAAATACGTAAACAAATATATATATACATATATATATATCATATGTATATATATATATATATATATATATATATATATACATATATATGATTGTCCATAAGAATCTTCATATTCATCTTCATTCTTTTAACTGCTAGAAGTAGACTGCAAGACGTATGCCTTTCCCAAAGATCGCTACACCCTCGCAGTTTAAATTATATGAGACTTGAATTTTATCACTTTCAAATCGGACTCTTCTGTTATTCTTCTACCACACATAAGTAATTACTACTAATCTATAGTTTAAAATAATATAAATGCATAGTCTACTAGATATATATCTAGTGAAATGATTATCCAGGTCGGTTATTTCAGCTGCAAACAATGACTAGATGTAAATGTGAGATATGAATGACTGGATTATATATACTTATAGTTTTCAGGGGTAGCGTGAACCATACTCGCACATGAGAGTGTAAGAAGTACAAAGATGTTCCTAACAGTGATATTGGAGTCCCTTACGTGTCGAAAGCATCCTCTTGGTATATTCTAATGGTTACTACTAGAAATACCACATAATCTAGTCGCGGAAAAGACAAAAATTATAGTATCTTGAATATCTGAAAAATTCACAACCTTCCTCTCTAGTACCTAGTGTTGATATAAGTAACGGACAAATCGGGTACGGATAAAATGAATTACTTGAAAAATACTCGTCATTTACTTTGAGCCTATTGTAGACTTTTTTATGGCCCCAGCTGTTGGAGGCCTCTCGTACCCCTAATTAGTTGGGATCAGGGTCATTGTTTACAAATAAGTTTTTCAGATCTTTCATCTTTATTCTTCACTCGCTGACATTCTTCTCAATTTCTTTTATTCTTACCTTATTTCCATCACAATAATATTCATTTTGTTCTTTCATTCCTTCTTGCTTTCATCGCCTTCCTTCCATCATCTTATTACTATTAGGTGGCTAGGTACATTTTTTTATTATTTATTTTATTATTGACTTATTCTATTTTTTATCACAGTTTTCTTTGGGTTGTGCTTTCTTAATACATTACTACACTTTTCTTATTCTATTTTTCCTATTATTAATTGACTAGTTATTTCATGTGCAGTTTATTAGGTACCTACTTATCTATACTGTTTTGTTTCTATTCACAGTGTCACTCACCACCCTACGAGCAAACGATAGGAATGATGGGCGAAGGTGTATTGTAGACTTTATATTGAATGGGTTAAAAATGTCGTCATTAAACCATGTATTTGCTAAACATTATTACTTGGGTTTAAATATAAACCGGCCAGAAACACAACTTCGCGGGAGATCGCAGCAACTTCGTCACCGTGGCGATATATGTTCTGCATTGAGCGTCTATTAGCTGATGTACAGGAACCAAGATACACAGGTCATCACCAGCTGGCCATTGATCCCAATGGCCCGGTGTAAGCACGACCGCATGCAGCGCCCGTATTCAACCGTATCCATTAGCGGTTTTTGTTTGTTTAGTTAATTAATGACCTGAATAAACATGCTCGCCCCGCAACTTTGTGAAACTTTTTCCATCTTCCCCGGGCGAGCGTCATTTCGACGGCCGTTTCAATCGTTCGTTTAATCGTTGATTAATCTACGATTAACTTACTTGCGTGTGCATTTGTTAATATTTTTTTTATTTTTACTTGTTTGGGAAACAGAAACTAGTTGCACTATAATAGGCGAAGTATACAACAAGGATCATTACAAGTTTCTGCTTTCGACATTATTTATTATAAAATGAACTTTATAGCATATAAACTATGCGCAACAAAGTCTTACAAGACATATACATACATACATATGTGCATGCACACACACATATGTATACAATATATAAATAATTAAAAAGGTTATTTTAAATTCTAAATTCGATAATCAAAGAAATCGTTCGTGTGTTTGCGTCTTAAAACATATAAATTGACTCTAAAAACGTCAAATTGTAATTCTTTATCCAATTCATTCAACCTATGCGGAGCAAGCAACAAAAATGAGTAATATCTATTGTTACTGGTCGCAATTGGGAACAGAGTGTGACTAAAGATTTTGTTAATTATTTTTGTTATTACATATAACTAAGTACTACTACTACTACTCCGCTAGCTCAGTGACCCAAAGTGGGTCTTGGCCTCCGAAGCGAGAGACTTCCACTTTCCTCTATCTTGCGCCATCGTTTGCCATTGGTTGACATTCAATTCGCGCAAGTCTGCCTCAACGCGATCGATCCAGCGATACCTGGTTCTACCCGCTGGTCTTCGACCCCTCGGTTTTTCCAGTTACGCTACCTTCACGCTCCGATCCGATCCCATTCGCTCTAAGTGACCAAGCCAGCGGATTCGTTGAGCTTTATATTCGCCAATGATATTTGGCTGTGCTACTAAAGTCTCAATTTAATATAACTAAGTAATGTTTTATTTTCATTTTCACGATGACCAGTCTTCCTTTACTCCCATCCAGTGACATAACGCGACTTTAATTAGTTCGTTGATCCTCCTAGCTGGTACCCACGCATCTAGTGATTCGTGGTCGCCGCGTTTTTTATAGACTATAGATAAAGCACTTAACCTCTGTTATACCTTATGTTAAGCGATGATGAGACATACAATGGTACATACTTATCTTTTTTTTAGGGCACCCGCTATTGGAGGCCTCTCGTACTCCTAATTATTTGGGATCAGGGTCTTTGTTTACAATTAAGTTTTTCTGATCTTTCATCTTTATTCTTCACTCACTGTCATTCTTCTTAATTTCTTTTATTCTTACCTTATTTCCATCACAATATCTTTCATTTTGTTATTTCATTCCTTCTTGCTTTCATCGCCTTCTTTCCATCATCTTATTACTCTTAGATGGCTAGGTACATTTTTTTATTATTGACTTATTCTATTTTTTTTATCACAGTTTTCTTTAGGTTGTGCTTTCTTAATACATTACGAGTACTACACTTTTCTTATTCTATTTTTCCTATTATTAATTGACTAGTTACATACTTATCTGGAAACCTATTCATTCTTAACTTGAAGACTAAGTTATAGTTGGCGTAACGTTCGTTCCATGAAGGGGTGCCTATTTCGCATGCTAAGCATCTGCTTAGATAAAGAGACGCTAGATGTCTGCAGAAATAATCAGAGCTACAAAAGCGTTTCTACCAGACGTCGAAGGTACCCTGATCATATACCGAGGCAAGCCTTAGAATGGAATCCTTAAGGTAAGCAAACACGTGGCCGCCCAAAGAAACCTGACGACGATCGCTGCAGAAGTGAAGGCAGTTGGAATAACGTGGGGCGAAATAAAGCGCGTGGCTTATGACCGCTCGGGAAGGCGACGTACTGTGGACGCCCTCTTCCCCATCTTGGGGACATAGGAATAAATTAATCTAGGTAAATAATAAGGGAGTAATAAGTAGGTACTGAAAAATATATAAAGTGGAAATGATATTAAATGACACAGGTAGGTTTTCCACTACTTGTCTGTTGACACTATAATAGTATTAGCCAAATTCTTAGTGCAGGTGGAAGGAATTTCAACCGTGTTCGGATGTAAATCCGTGCGTCTTGTTGTCTGATGGAAGAAAGGAGATGGGGGAATTATTTGGTGCAGTTCCGCTTCACACTCTCCAAAATGCAGTCTAAAGATAACTGCAGATATACTGGCAACTTTACACCGATACTCCAAACTTGGAAGCTTTTAGCTTGACATAGCCTCTTGATCTCTCTGTATGAAATCCAGAGCTTCGTACTGAACCTTGTCCAACCTACCACGTGTCTTCAGATGAGCAATTCTTCGAGCAACGCCATTGATCTTGCTTTTCCTGCGCAGTGCTTATAATGCATATTTAAAACAATAAATATCTATTTACTTGTTTCATTAACACATTTTTATACTCAGCTAAACCCTTGAAAAATTTCATTGTTTGTTTTATTCACGAAAGTCGAAGAAGACGCGAGAACAGCTAAAATTATATATCTGTCGTAAATGGTGATATCACTAAAAAAACTACACGAAATTGATTTTTACTGTAATTTTTATAACAACATGTATGCCGATAATTTTATGTTGATTAGGTCAAAACACACAGTTTTAAGATCATAGACAAATGATAAATATTCATCTAACTTCGCTCTCTTAATGCTAAACAGTTGATTAAACTACAATTAAGAGATGCAGTGGCACCGGCCCGGCACAGGTGTTCAGTTAATACCGTTTGAGTGACTGGTCCTTTCCAGCAGGATTGACCGCGCGGTTAACACGTGAAATATTTAGTAACTGCTTGTGCAACCGCCCATAACAGATTATATTTCTTGTGGACCAACATATCCTGGTGAGGACATTATTTTAGATCACTTTCTCATATCATCACAGGTAGCAAATGTCAGAACCTTTCATCTCGTGACGGTAGCAAATGTAAGAAACTCTCATCTCGTGACAGTAGCAAATGTAAGAATCTTTCATCTCGTGTCGGTAGCAAATGTAAGAACCTCTCATCTCGTGACGGTAGCAAATGTAAGAACCTCTCATTTCGTGACGGTAGCAAATGTAAAAAACTCTCAACTCGTGACGGCAGCAAAGGTAAGAACCTCTCATCTCGTGACGGTAGCAAATGTAAAAACCTCTCATCTCGTGACGGTAGCAAATGTAAGAACCTCTCATCTCGTGACGGTAGCAAATGTAAGAACCTCTCATCTCGTGACGGTAGCAAATGTAAGAACCTCTCATCTCATGACGGTAGCAAATGTAAGAACCTCTCATCTCATGACGGTAGCAAATATAAGAACCTCTCATCTCATGACGGTAGCAAAAGTAAGAACCTCTCATCTCGTGACGGTAGCAAATGTAAGAACCTCTCACCTCGTGACGGTAGCAAATGTAAGAAACTCTCATCTCGTGACGGTAGCATATGTAAGAAACTCTCATCTCGTGACGGTAGCAAATGTAAGAAAGTCTCATCTTGTGACGGTAGCAAATGTAAGAAATTCTCATCTCGTGACGGTAGCAAATGTAAGAACCTCTCACCTCGTGACGGTAGCAAATGTAAGAAACTCTCATCTCCTGACGGTAGCAAATGTAAGAATCTCTTATCTCATGACGGTAGCAAATGTAAGAACCTCTCATTTCGTGACGGTAGCAAATGTAAGAAACTCTCATCTCGTGACGGTAGCATATGTAAGAAACTCTCATCTCGTGACGGTAGCAAATGTAAGAACCTCTCATCTCGTGACGGTAGCAAATGTAAGAATCTCTTATCTCATGACGGTAGCAAATGTAAGAACCTCTCATCTCGTGACGGTAACAAATGTAAGAAGCTTTCATCTCATGACAGTAGCAAATGTCAAAACCTCTCATCTCATGACAGTAGCAAATGTAAAAATCTCTCATCTCGTCAGGGTTACTAATATACTATTCTATCATCACTTCGTTGTCACCAATAAGTGATTCTGTAGCGACTGTGGCAGCCTTTAGTGTAAAAAAGATCGCACCTATCTTACGCGATCGTTCATTGTTAATTATGCTCGGACGCTGAACGCACGCTTCTTTTTGCCAACTCATTTGCAACATATAGCACTAATAAGTAATGAGTTAGTGAACAAACAGACTTTAAATAAAGTGACCCCGACGTGACGGTGGAGGTGGAACGTCAGCTCGAAATGCTTCCACGGCAGCATCTTTGAACAGCTCCTTCTTTTTCGTTGCTACTTGCTCGTTAGGCATTGTCGTATGTTACCGCTAGCAAAGTTAACAATTGAAGATCACATAAGGTAGGTGCCCTGGCATAGTAACAATGAACGCTTGTGTATGGTGGGTACGATTTTTTTTATACAAAAGGTCATCACAACTACACATATTACAACGTCACATTGTCTGCTATAGGATGCTATATCTCTTAATGTTTCCTCTTACGTGCGATCAATTTTCTCTTCATTTTTTTTTAATTTAATGTTGTCTGATATTTCTAAAATTTTGTATATAATTTTTTAATATTGTGTCACCTATAAATATCTAATAGATTCATGCGTTACTTTGCGGAAGTCCATTCTAATTATGAAAGGGACTAATATACAGCTACTTCCGCTATGCAACCTAAGCTAGAATATATAGTGGAAGTAGCTATATATTAGTCCCTTTTTTACCTATAAATGAAGAAATAACAGAACTATTATGTAACTTTAATGTAATTTTAATTAATTTGTACTGCTGGTGTACCTAAATAAATAAATATTTTGTCTCATTTACTAATATATGTCCTTCTCATGTCATGGGAACCTCTACTAGATTACAGGGTGATTTAAAAAAGACATGACATCCGTTTCTGTCGTTGAAACATAATTTTTATTTATTGGATCTATTTACTATTTGCGTACTATACCTACTTTGGCAAAGGTAGTCAAAAGTAATTGACCTGTTGCGATATATAATTAAATAAAATTTATTAATTGATTTATGACTTAATAATTAACAACTATAGAATATAAAATATTTTTTATGTGTATTAATTATAATTTTAATTCTAGAGATGTTATGATTACGTATCATTTTAATTTAGCCGTAGAACCTCCTTGAACGTAGCGTGCACATAGATTTCCAATAGGACAAATAAAAAGAGGCTTTGCTTGTCCGAGGCTATATCCTCCAAAACTATTTCGCTTAGTAACATATTTCAATATTAATGTATATTTATATATATTACTTATAAGCTTGTATCCGATCAAAATGGCGTCTTCAATAACCTAAGTAGCATAGGTCCGGAGAATCGTATTTTTTTTTAATATTTTTCATTTCACAATCACACCGCCCCCTGCAGCTGCGATACTGCTATCGAAGCACAATACAGGTAGATGTTAAAATTAAAAAACATATTGAAACACACTCCGATATACTAAAATTTCTAGTGAAAAATCTACAAATAGGCGAGATCCGTGTTCACGTGAATAGTGATGTATACTTTCAGCTGTCGATATAATATAATGAATATCGATACATACATGATCAAGGGTTTAAATAAAAACACTATATATAACTGGCCACTATGATGAACAGTAATTATTAGAGTAAATTATTTAATATCATGTCTGCCGATACTATCTATCGTGAGCATAACGTGAGCAGCGGTAACTTAGATGAGATTTACAACTGGAGCTCAAGGGTTCAATTTCCGGGATACAACCTCATATAATTCACAATTTGTTTATTTATTATACACCTATCCTCCGATTTACACGGTAGATACGTTCCTGAGAAAAACATGTAAATCGAAAATTAAAAATTTTCAAGCCAAAACCGTGTAAATCGATAACCTTGCAGAAAATGCATAATTTTGCTATTTGACAGTTGTGATTTTTTTTTTCACTATATTTAGGTGTAAACAGAAATAAAAATAAAATGCATTGAGAAGTTAAAATTTTTAATATTTTACGGAAACATTGTTTTTTTTTAATTACAACACATTAAACAGAAGAACAAAAAATATAATCAAAGGTGTTTTATTATCCTTTATAACTGTCAGAAATTGCTCTCATTCTTTTTTTCGGAATCAAAGGTTCGAATTCACTTTCATCGCTCGAAGTTATTTGTGGCGATTCGATGTTTGAAGCAGAAATATTTACATTATGAGAGATGGTAATAAAATCGGTTATTAACAATTGCTTCGAATTTTTTGTAAGATCTTTGTAAACTTCTTCATATTTAGCCAAGTCAGCACGTAAGCTTGGGATTCCCCTTGAAATGTGTACACAGTACACGTGTTCAATCACAGTAGCATTTAGTAGAGTGCGATAAAAACCAAAAAAAACTTATTTGGAAAACCGTGTAAAAGCGAAAACGTGTAAAACGAGTACCGGGTAAATCGGGGGATGTGTATAGGATTGGCGCTGGATACGAACAAGTTTCCAGAGGATGGTCAGCAGCGACCTCTGCATACCATAATACCACACTGCGATCACCAACTCGCCAGCCATGAGTGTCGATAATGGTATATCTCCTAATAGATATCTTTGAAGGAGGCCTATATCTTGCAGTGGGTGCCTATGGGCTGAAACAATGACAAATATTGTCTACTCTAAGTTGAATGATACGTCATATGCCTAGTAGTATCTAACTTAGATAAGTTGACGAAGACTTTGGACGCAGGCTGCTTCCAATATGTTTTAATTGAAGTATTTAGGGGAGATGTACGTCAAGCTAGTGCACGTGCTACAGCTGAAATGATGATATATGAAAGTTAGTGTCACAGCAAGGCTAAATAAGGCAAAATTGTAGTTTATCTCTCTCTCTCTCTCTCTCTCTCTCTCTCTCATATATATATATACATTACAATTATACTCGACTATGCAGGTATGTTTTAAATAAACAATAATGCTTTGTTCTGAAAATAGAGAAACGACATTTAAACTTATTATTTAATAGTCGATTCCTTTAAAAGTTTATTCTTTAATATTTTATAACAATGCCAACTGCTTTACCGACCGGCGACTGCAATGGACGCCGTTATAACACCATTATTAACAGCGCCATCTATGAAGTGTGAAGTTAAACAGCAACTGATTTACCGACATTTAATAAAATAGAATTATTACACTGGTTTCTTTATGTATACATATGTATATACATGTATTATTTAATGTATGTACAGATTATGAATATCGATAGACCAGTTGTACATCACTATCGTCATTTGAAGTACTCCAAACGAACCTGCCGTTCGCGAAATGTACTCATTCACGAAAAAAAAAAGTTCGAAGCAAAATATTTTTTGTGCGCCTCGCGAGCCGCCAAACATCAGGCCTTTCCGCCATTAAATGTTAAAAAGCATCGACGGACATCGTCGACGCTAATTCAGACCTATATCGAACAAAGAAGTAAATTCGAATTATAATTCGACGTATTTTTCCGGTGCAAAATGCCGTCTATCTATCTAAGTATCTATACATAATTCAAAACAGGTGACTGAAGCCTTATCTGAAGTACATCCTTTTACAAAGTGGGCAGACGAACTTGTGAAGATAGAAAAGCATTCATTTTACACAAACAATTACAAAAATATATTAAAGACGATAAGCTAGAATCAAACAAAATATGACAAAATAAATGTTGTAGAAAGCTTGTCAAACATTATTTTTATTGAAATTTTTGAGATAGGGACCCGTTTTTTTTTAAATTGCTGTATTTTGGTACCGTGAATTTACATTTTGTAATAATTATTTTCACATACCTTTTTATTTCTAGACTTTTCATTTATTAGTCATATGATTTTACTTTCCCTTTCTTTTATTGTATGATTCTATAGCATTCCTTTATAAACTAATTTTCTTACATGCATCACCTCTCTTCCTTCACCTTCTTCGCTTTTAGCTTTATTTTCATGCTTTATAATTTTTTAGTCTTTTTTTTTATATTTATTTAAAATAAGTTATCACATTTGATCACAGATACGATTTACTATTTATTTGTATTACTTCTATGTTATTTATATATCGGTACTTTATTTTGTTTTGATTACTTCGTATCTATTTAAATACTTACCCGACATGTTCATTTATCGGTTTTGTTTCTTATGTTTCCTTAAAAAATGGTCTGTAGCTTTCCTCACTTATCTTTTTAGCCAACCGGCATTCGGAGCCGAACCGAAGACCTCCAAATGCGCTAAGGACGAGTGCTTTGTGTAAACAATGTGGTTACCAGATGTGCACATTATTTCGACCGTATCGTGGGAGAGAAGTTGGCGTCGCTAGAGAGGGACAGCTTTTTACCTGCACTGGACAGCAAGTCTGATTTCATCCTGTGAAGATTACATTATGTTATCTAGCACGCAACACAGTACAATCAGACGTTTGTAATAGTTATATAAAAATTTCAAGTAATGTTTTTCTGGAAAAAACTACTCCGGTACGTTGTTTCGTTCCTAGACATATACATTCTGCATTCGCGAAGCCTACATTCTATGTCTTTCGACTAACTTATTCATACTACTGCGACAAAAATCAATTACACTTTCAGGTATATTTCTTTAACTTAATATATGTATTTATCCATTAACACTTTATTATACACTATAGATAATAACTAATTTTGAAACAATTCATATAAAGGCACAAGAGCCGATCATATCACTCGAGGCGATCTCTGTTAAACAACCTTTGCATGGAAATGACAGACATGAATGAGAAGGCAGTTTAGGGTGTATATACATACAAATGCATATATTACTATACACAAATATATACAAACATACTTGTATATACATATACACAACAAACACAGCATTGTAATAAAGTGTTTATATATATAACATGTTTATATATATATAACTATTATATATTAGCAGAGATTTGCTTCACCGATAAAAAGTAACTTTAATTTCCACGTGAGAAGTATGTCAAAAAAAAACAATTTTAATTAAATTTAGAATATACGTTACTTAAAAGCGTTTGGAGAGGTCGTAGCTCGTCAAGTGACGGCAACCTAGCCAATGGAGCCAGACGTGAGAGATCACGTATCTGTACCGTAGTTTGACACTGGTATCACACGTTAGTTGTAGACATTCATCTTTAATCACTGAGGGTTTTTGAAATTTGTTTATTTATTTATTTTTATTTAATATTCTTTATTGTACACGATAAGATACATAATATACATATACAATAATATACAGAAAAGTACAATGGGCGGTCTTATCACACAAGGCAATCTCTTACAGACAACCATAGTAAGGAAAAGATAATAGTACTTAAAAAGGGTAGTTCACGTGTACAAAAAAATACATATTCACAAACACATGAACATAAATATACATAAACATGCATAGGCATACATACTTAAACATACATACATACGTATATAACATACATACTTATAATAAAAAAGGTTTAATACATATTATAAATATAATACAATAATAAAAAAAAAACATCTAACTGACTTCGATCAGTATTGGTTCGAAATTTAGTTTTTATTTAACCTAGAGAAAGGTATAGCAGTCTTGATTTTATTGATAACGCTGACCTTATGTAAATTGCTTTTTTTTATTTTAACTATATTAATACATATTGAAGCCAATTATAAGGCACAGGGTTCCTTCAAAGATATATACAGAAATATATATAGAAAAGATCATACGATGTATGAAAGACGATAATGAAAATAAAAAAATATGTGAAAAAATTAAATTATTTTGAATAGTCCCTGTCCCACACAAGATGGGGGGTACGAGAGGCTCCCAATAGCGGGGGCCATTAAAAAAAAGATATTTATAGAGAGATTTAACATAACCACCACGCTTGGCAAGTTGGCAGTCACAGTGTGGTATTATGGTATAGAAAGGAAACTTCTGACATAATATTTACTTAAACCATAATTTTCACGGTCTTCTGGAATGGCTGATAAAGTCCGTTAGTATACAGGCTGAATAAAGCCTTTTAAAACCTATTTCTAATCGACTTGTATATAGTGATCACTTTGAAATGTACTGTGAGTTCTGACTCGGAATGAAACACCACTGGTTCACAAGGAATCCTTTATTCACAAATCAAATGGTCACCCTACTTCAACACAAAGTATACTTTCACTTAGTCCAAACAACGCTTCTAAATCGCTCAAGAAATCATTGCCCAAATAACTTGCTAAATAGTCACTTATTATCACTGATAGTAGATCTTAATCTTATAACTTTAACAACACTGTCGAACTGTCGACATGGGTAGTACACCTATTAATACTACGGATAAGGTTCTAGTAAGTTCGAGATGGTACTCGGTTAGAATTTCCGAGAACCGTACACAAAAATTTATAAATAACTTCAAGGTCACGCAGGTTTTCGGCACTTCTTGACCCAATGGTTCCGTGTTTATTGTTTCTAGGGTTCTGTAACTCGTGTTTTGTAACAATATGTTACGTTAATTTATTATTTGTAATGGAATGTGACATGACAATCGCTAGTGGGGTACAAAGCCTGCAGGGATATATAGTAAACAATTAATATGTATATGTACTTATTTCTTTCTGTGTTATTTTTAAGCCATTGATTTTTAAATAGACTAGCATACATTAATTGACGATGAATAAGCTATAAAAAACTTTTACACCTACTATATCCAATCATCATGTAAACAATCAAGTAAATAAGTATTATATTATTGTTTTTAATGTAAACAAAATTTCTGTGGGTTTCGAACCCCGGAACTTTAGACTAATAGAAGAATTCCTGAGCCCACCGTGCACACAGAGAATGCACACATATGAGCATTTTAATTACAAACCAAACTTGTGCTCCCTGAGAGCCTACTTTGCTCCAAAAATGTTATATTCCGAATATTTCCGGCCAGTGCAAAGAGCATTCAGCTTTTCAGCGGTTTCATGAAATTCAGGTAACACTTGTTATTCTACCCTCAAAACAACAAGCGGTTGTTTAATTTTAATTAGTGATATGTTATAACACTAGATGGCGTTGCTTGTCTCTACAGGGTGTTTTGTTATAGACGTAATGACATCAGCTATATAATACTGTGATCAAAAAGTAAGACAATTTTTTTTTTATAAAATGTCAATTATATATTTATTCTTGTAAACCAATTTCTCCCTTGTGCGATAAAATGCACTTTTGATAAACGCCTTTTAAAGTACTTAAAACTGTCACCTTCAAGATCTTCGATTTGGTTTTTATCTTGTCAAACGTATCAAAACGGCGTCCGCGCACTGGCCTTTTGAGTTTGATGAATAACCAGAAGTAGGGCGGAGACAAATCAGACGAATACGGTAGATGCGGAACGATATCAGTCGAGTTCTTGAGGTTTTTTTTTCCAAGAAATTTAGCGATTTTGGCATTATTCGAGACATTTTTTAACCCTTAACTTGGCAGATTTTTTTAAATATCACATTAATATTCATACTACTTCACTTTTAAGACCCAAGGATGCCAACAGAAAAAAACTGAACAAGCGTTCGAAAATTAAGAAATTATCTAAACATTCACATACAAATGATTACTTTGCGTTCAAAATTGGTGCCACTATTTTTTTTTAATTCTGATGTTTTTCTACAGATACATTATCAAGAAAAGGGTTAAACGTTTAAGACACAAAACATACTATACAATGGTTTGGTCTGAACCAAATGATATTACAACTGTTAACAAACAGACGCTCGGTGAATGTTATAGACAGTCTTATCAACCTAGAAAAAAATCACTTGCCTGACTTATGCACAGGTGTTTTAAATCACAATTTCACCTTACATTTTGATCACATATAGTACACGATACTCAGGTAGCGGTAGTATATAGTGAAAGATTGTTATACCTTTCTCTCGGCATCACAAAATTTGAAGCTCTTTTATGGAAAAATGTGTACGTATTACAATACACTTCGTTGTAATAAAAGGTCCAATATTTAGCCACTTCCGCACATGCAGTGGTAGTCGTGCAACAAAGTGCACCGCCCGCCAGCCCGCTGATAAATGCGTATGCGGCAAACAATGCGAATCACACAACCGCCACCGCCAAATCACTCAACACGTGTTTCACCCCTCCACGGGGCTTCTTCAGGAGTTATGTTACACCGATTAGTGCCAAACACAGAGTCTTCCTTGTAATGTTTTAAATCATTATTATCATTACCAGCGGTGGGATTTTTACTGCTGAACCTATGCCTCTCTCATAGATTTTCAAGAGTACTGGTTAGAAGCGGTATATCGAAATATCAATGACATCACATATCATAAATATCGTATTGATTACAGTAAGTAAATGTATTTTTAAAATTCGAATAAATACGCATTTAATTTAATTGTTATTTATTATCTGTCAGTAGACTTTGTGTTGCCAGAAATTTGCATTTGAAAATAAAAAATAAATCAATGTAACATATTTCAGAGTAATCACTTCAGCTTTTTGCTGACAAATGATCTATTTATTTGTCTCTTTAAAACTTTCACACTTTAAACAAATCACCCTGTATATCTGTTAATTATGCAATGTAAAGTCAAAAATAGTTAAATAGTCGCCATTTACATTTTAGGTCGACTTCCAACGGCTTTAACTTCGCTATAGTGTCCAACTTCATTGCCATTATTTCACGTATATGACGTCCACTGCTGGGCAATTGGCTTCCTACACAGATTTGTAATAAAATACATTCGCCATTTCAGCCTACCGCGTGCTCCGCAGTGTCGAGATGGATACGGTCATGGCCCAGCTCTTCACGGGTCACGGGGGGTTCTCTGAGTACCTTCACAGGTTCAAGCTCAAGGAGGACCCCTCGTGCTTCTGTGAACCGGGCGTGGGCCAGACCGTGGTCCACCTTGTGGCCCACTATCCGGCGTTCGGAAGACTGCGCGCAGATTCCGAATGCCGGATGGGCAAAAAGATAGAGGAAAGGATTATCTCAGCCATCATGCAAGACGAAGGGGAGAGAGAATGCTTCCTCAGCTACTGCAGGAAGGTGGTAATAAATGCAATAGGTAAAAATAAAACGAACACTAAAATATAGAAATAAAAGGAAAATAGTAGTACCAAAAATAGTGTAATAAATAGTATAATATAAGATGATAATTATATAGAAAATACGTGTTAAATATTTGAACAATAAATAATGTTGCAAAATAAAATAATAAGGAAACCTAGAATGTAGTGGTTGAGGATGGATGTATGGTTAATGGAATGAAAGAGAAAGACTGGGAAAATTGTTGAATGAAAGAAACAGTACGACAGATAAGATGATATATGAAAGAGAAGAATGATAATAATAAAAAATATGAATAAATTACTAGAATTAAAAAGTCCCTGTCCCACACGAGATAGGAGAACGAGATGTCACCACAGCGGGGACCATTAAAAAAAAAATACATTGACAGCGGTATATTTTCAGCGTCTTCTGAGAACTTTTTTATGGCCCAGCTACTGACCTCTCGTTCCTTTATCTTATTTCAGTGACATGACTGTTATGTCATATTTTCATGCCCTCTCTTTCATACTTCAAATTTCCTCTCTTTCTAACAGCATTCATTTACACATCGTCTCCCATCCTTCACCGCATATCTTGGAGATTTTTATTATTTACATTTCAAATTATTATTTTTTTTTATTTATTTTTCTACAATATTTCTTACTACGATATACAAACAATTTTTTAATTGTTTAATTTTTTATGTAACTTAAATATTGAGTTTCCTTCTTATTTGGTTTTGTTTCATTTTATTAAGTCACCGACGACCTTTTGACTAAATCGCAGGAAAATGTGGCAGCTCTTCTTGTCTTTCAAGAGGGAAGTGATTTCTGCGAGGACATACAACCTTAACAATGTCGTCTGTTCGGGTCTCAGCTCCAGAGAAGGCTCCAGCGGACATCTGTTCTGTGCGCTATAAAGTCTTTATAGCAAATCTCAGGTTATAGGCTAACTGTTAAAGAAGACTTCTATCTATATACTAAAGAGATGTACATGTCTGTTTAAGCGGTATAGTATATGTAATAGCGGTATAGTATATTAAGCAGTATGGCATAGGTAATAGTGATATTTTACAGGGAAACGTGGTCTCTCACTCTAGACCTTATTGTCAAGTACACCGTCGCACAACGATCTATAAAAAGGGCTAGATTCGGGATTTGAAAATCAGAAGATTCATAAGAGAAAGTAACAAAGATATAATTAATGGAAGCAGGCATTATTTGGCGGAAGTTCCTCCTAAGTAAGAAAAGGACCAATATTTAGCCACTTCCGCACATGCAGTCGTAGTCGTGCAATGAAATGCACCGCCCGCCAGCCCGCTGATGAATACGCGTGCAAATTACACAACTACCACCGCTAAATCACTCGACACCTGTTTCACCCCTCCATGGGGCATCTTCAGGAGTTATGTTACACAGATTAGTGCTAAATATGCCGATAAATGTGCGCATTTATCAGCGGGCTGAGGGGCGGTGCACTTTATTGCACGACTACTGCTACATAGCGGAAGTAGCTATATATTAGTCCTTTTCTTACTTCCACACTGATCTTTCATCCTTCCTTCGTCTTTCATTCTTTCGTCTAATTTCGTTCACAATATCTTTCATTCCTTTTCCATACTTTCCTCAATTCTTTGGCCTTCCCTTCAGTGTTCTATAATTTTTAAGTTTATTATTTATATCATTTGTTTAACAATTTATTTATTCTTAATTCTAATTTCCAATATCAGATCTATTTTATTTCTCTTGTTATTATTTTATATTGTTTTTATTCATTTATTTTAATTTCTTTTCATTCTTTTACGTATTACCTTTGCAGAACTTCAAACGATCTGACAACACTCGTCTCTACTCACCAGAGAGGCGATGTTCTTCTCTTCTATTCTCTCTGTTAACGGAGACTGGTATTCTGTTACAATCGGTGATCAGGTGCACCATCAGGTTTTCTTCACCATATATCATACATGCACGAAGGAATGTCTGTTGGTTATTACACTAACATCATATTCAGATTCAGGTTCATATACGGTCTCCGCAAATATCACCATGTTTCTGAATTTCGTAATACTTCAAATGGTTACCGATTTGACTTCGCCGGAATGCCCGCGTGCTTTCTCTTCTCTATAGTATTTTGTTTACCCGCTTACTGCCTCTTACCGTAAATCTAGATTTCTTTTTTTTCAAGACTCATATGATAATTTGGTTAGATCAAAAAACTTTAAATTGATTATGCCTGTTCATTCTACTATATTTATGGTAAAATCTAACACTATTGTCGCTGTCAGATTATGGAATTGATTACCAGAAGCAAAATGATGTGTGAAATCGCTGCCAGCTTTTAAAAAGATGGTAAATGAGCACTTTCTTTAAAATAGAATCTTGTGTAGCATTTGTTATTTATTCGTATTTATTTAATACCTTTTCCTATACGTATATAGGTATACATAAATATGTTGGTATATATGTAGGTGTGTATAATAATACATGGCAATTGCATGGTAAATTATGGTAAATTTCGTCATCGCTTAACATCAGGCGGGACAAAGATCAAATGCTTCCTCTATAAAGAATTAAAAATGCTAAGATTGGCTAGATTGTGTACACCAAAAGATTGTATGTAAGAAAAGGACCAATATTTAGCCACTTCCGCACACGCAGTGGTAGTCATGCAATAAAATGCACCGCCCGCCAGCCCACTGATAAATGCGTATGCGGCAAACAATGCGAATCACACAACCGCCACCGCCAAATTACTCAACGCGTGTTTCACCCTTCCACGGTGCATCTTCAGGAGTTATGTTACACCGATTAGTGCCAAACACAGAGTCTCTGTGTGAGAGTGCATGACTACCACTGTATGTGCGAAAGTGGCTAAATAATGGTCCTTTTCTTACTTAGGATGGACTTCCGCGAGGTAACGCCTGATTCCATTAAATATAAAAGATTGTATGACATCTTATACTAAGTAAACGTTTATTTTTATTACGAAAAAAAGGTATAAACCTAAAATGAAACGATCAAAATATGTACAGATTCAGGATAACAACGGTTTTAATTCAGTTTCAAATTGCAACGGCTGAAAATATTGTTACCGGACGTATACCGCCTGGGGTGGGCTTTGTTCCGGACGCGAGTGGACCCGGGATCGCACTCCCGGTGTTGCTCCGGCCTGACCCCGGTGTGACCGCAGCCCGTGGAACCTTGTATCCCCGGCTGCCCTGGGCAATCGAAACATCGCACAGATTAACGTGAATTTCATTTAAATACTGAAAAAATGCATTAATGTTTTATTGCTGAACATATTCAAGTAACAAGTAAATTAAAAAAAAAAAACATTTTTAATATTATCTGTATACCAGTACATACATACGTGACGTGTGAAATAATTTTCACGCAAATTGCAGATAATTGTTTTTTTTTAATGTAAGCAGATCATTATGGCCAGTACACAGTTTTATAGATAATATATCACTGAATAGTTTAGTTTGTATCATTAAAACAAAATAAACTTGCTCTATTGGGTTGGATTAAAAGTAAAATTTATTCTCTTAAAACTTATACATAGTTGCGTAAGACATTATACTATATAACACAATATTAACTATTTTTAAATCCGGACAAATGGATACTCTATTAAATAAAGCTTACCTGATTTAGATAGAGTTAAGGATGGGAGCAAAAATAAAAATGGATTAGGTTTTTACAAAAAGGCAGTACAGTATGCAATAAATAAACACAAGACTCAACAGTAATATAGGGGCTGGGAAGACCTGAAATATATTAAATAGAGTGTTACTAGTTGTAAGAAAAATAAAAAAATTGATATCAATGATATCAAAATTTATCTGTGATTTAAATTGTGATCTAATAGGGAGGGATGTTGAGGGAAGGAAGGCGATGAAACGTGATATATAAAAGATCACTCTCGCGGCGCGAAGCGGTCACGTAGCTGGTGAACGCAACCGACACAAAAAGTGTGCGTCGGTGCGTGAGATTTCACCTAGCTAGTGAACGCGACCGAGGCCAGGGTCCTTCTCCCGGGCAATGGCTGTAAACTGCTGTGGCTGGTGCGCGGGCGCATTGGAATGTTTTTTATAAAAACAAAGTTCCGCTGAACCGATAGCACGCTTTCACGATCCCGCGCTACATGAGATGTCTCGTACCCCGCGAAGTGTTCAACAATTTTTTTACTGTATTGCCATTTATTTGACATTTCTTGCGTTTATATTTTTCGTTAAAATAAAATAAAAAGACTTATGGAACGCTAACACGCAACCTTATAATATAGCACTGCTATTTATCGTTTACATACATTGTAGTACAATTCGTAAGCAATTATTTAATATATTTATAGCACTATATTTATCACTTCGTATGGTAATATAGCAGTGTTATTTAGCATTTATATGTTGAAATGTTAATTGCACAATATTTAATGTTTATGTTTAATATGTTCTTATTAAATAGCTTCATAAATAGCATCCGACTTGTAACATCTCTTTAGCTATGCGTTGAATAGAAGCGTAAAAAATATTGCATTGTAATACAGAGCAACTATTAGCAAGGGCTCGCTCCGTATCACACAAACGGACGTACGTTCTTGTCTATATATGTTTTCGTTATACAAACAATTTTTTTTTTTAGAATAAACATACGCGGTTCGAACTTTAATCGGCCATAGAAACTGTGGAGTCGCTTCTTTGTTTTTTTTATTTGTGGATATATAGTTGACATATGTATGTTACAAGCCATGGAGTGGGTAGTTGCTTATTTATTTGTGGATATATAGTTGACATATGTATGTTACAAGCCATGGAGTGGGTAGTTGTTTATTTATTTGTGGTATATAGTGGATGAATATGTTACAAGCCATGGAGTGGGTTATTACTGTGATTTCTATATCCCATCGAAACAAAAAAGATAAGATCCTTATATTAACGAAAGAAGCCTACATAGCCAAATACATAGTATTAAAAAGAAATGGTAGTGTGCGGATTACAGAGGGTATAGATAATCAAGTATGTGTGTATGTGTTCATCTCAAGGTTTTGAAATGGAGACCATGTCACGGTTCTGACCCAAATGTTCACGGATCACGGGATATTCTACGAGTACCTGCATAGATTTTATTTAAAAGAGAGTTTCTAGTGCATTTGCACGTAATCGCTTACTCTCCCATATTTTGGAAGATGAGAACAGATCTTAAAATAGAATTGTGGGTCAAAATAGACAGTGGAGTCATCGCCTCCCTGATGAGGAACACAGGACACCGTCACACTTTCTTGCAACGTGCAAAAATTATAATAAAGGATGTATTAAATATTAAGGTCGGGCAAAGATATATACGGATATTTAAAAATAACCGTGATATAGAAAGATGATATATATTAAATAAGAATTGTAAAAGAAAATGTAAAGAAGGATATTAAACAATATATAATATTGTAAAAATATGAAGCGTAGGATGGAAGGCAATGCATAGAAGGTATTTAAATAAAAGCAGTAAGAATAAAAGAAATTGTGAAGCAAGGAAGAAGATAGAATGCCAGATATAGAAATGGGCGAAAGAAGAGAAATAAACAAAACTGTATTCGAAAATCTTACTAAAATACTTGTTTGATCCCTGTAAAAAAAATGATAGAGTAACGAGAGGTCCCAAAATGGGCGCCAGATAGAAAAAAAAGTGAAAATCATCGACCGGCGAGTTCAGCCTAGGAACTTTACCAAGATGGACAGACATTATCAACGATACGGAAGATTTAGGATACAGGCCACTCCAACTGAAATCATTGGAAATCTACGAGAGAGATCTAAGGACTTCCTTCAACTGAAATAATGATAATGAATATGTGTAAAACTTCCGTGGCATAGTAAAACGAAACGAGGACATTTTTCGTAACAGAAAGTAAAATGCGATAAATAGAAAAATAAGAATGACGTTTATAAAGATATTTAATTATTGTACATAAATATAGAGTAGATGTGGCTTTGATAGAGCAGTGGTAGCGCAGCGGTAGAGTACTAAGAAATAAAAACGTA
Source organism: Battus philenor (assembly GCF_028537555.1). Taxonomy (NCBI): domain Eukaryota; kingdom Metazoa; phylum Arthropoda; class Insecta; order Lepidoptera; family Papilionidae; genus Battus; species Battus philenor. Next base: position 12,941,376 of record NW_027181683.1, read on the forward strand.
AAGGATATAAAAAAAAATATGTAAAAAATAGCGAAGGATGGAAGACGATGCATAGAAGGTATGTGAAGGATTGAATAAGATAGAATGCCAGATATTGTGACGGATGGAAGAAGAAACATAAATAAAACTACTGAAGAACTTAGTGAAAGCGGAGGTAGCTCTGCGGTAGAGTACTGAAACGGAATCGCGGTAGAAACTCTACTTCTGTATGTAGAGTTTCTCCAACATTTTTATAAAGACCGACTAGAAGAACATTCATTGACTTTCGTGGACGTTAAAAAGTCTCAACGATTTCTTATTCTACGCGAGGTAGCCTTCCCACTGTCACTTAATTTCCCAAGATACGACTTACATAACTTACAGTTTATGCTCACAAGTTAGTTTTCAGATAATGGGCAGTAGCGAACCATACCACACTGTGATCGCCAATCCGGCTGCCATGCGTGGAGGTTTATGCGGTGGGCGTCATTTTTTTTTTTTTCTTTAATGGTCCCCGCTGTTGGGGACCTCTCGTTCCCCTATCTCGTGTGGGACTGGGACTTTTTAATTCTAGTAATTTATTCATTTTTTTTTTCTTATTATCATTCTTCTCTTTCATATATCATCTTATCTGTCGTACTGTTCCTTTCATTCTACAATTTTCCCGGTGGGCGTCTTTAGGCTGGAACGATGATATGAGCGTGGTTAGGTCCTCACTACATAGACCGATGAGTCGAGGGATGTCGCTAGATGCTGGCAGCGCAAGATCGATCATCTTGATGATCTTTGGAGAAGACCTATGCCTTGCAGTGGGTGTCTATCGGCTGATATGATGATGATAATGATGAAAAAAATAAATTTATCTCACCAATAGACTGTATAATAGCCATTCTATAAACAAAAGCCGTTTTAAGATACTATTCAATAATTATATTACTTTAATGATACACAAACTATAAGTAAATGATAAGACTAGTACAAAAATTAACTGAGGTAGAACCTTTTATAAAAGTTATGTATCGAAACAAAGATTGACACCTTGTTAAATCAATAAACAGTTATAACATCGATCAGAAATAATAAATAACTTAATGATAGTATAGTAATAAAAAAACGTTTCCAAAATTCGTATTACAACATATTAAAATTAATTATAATTTATAATGTGTACCTGCAGGCTTATACTGTAAGTTATTGGATGGTCGCATTCAAATAGATTAAATAAATTAATATAACATATTGTAGAATCATCACCGTATACAAGGTGATTGGGAATAGGTATCTTTATCTTTAAAGTTTTTAAGTGACAAATGATGTATATATAAGTTAAAACTTTTACACTGATAACGAAATCAATCGTGGTCAATCGTGGAATATGTAATCATGGAGTTTTAATATATCATACACAGAGAGAGAGAGAGAGAGAGAAAGACACACGCACGCGCGCGCGCACACACACAGAGAGATAATAATAAGACTATGAATGCGTTGCTTCTGAAAACAAAGAAGCGACATTTAAAGTTTATTGTAAAGTCCATTTTATTGTTTTATTTTTATAATTTTATAATCATCTAAATGGAAAACCGTATGATAAATCAATACAATGACATATGACAGTCCTGTAAAAAAACCACAGTAAAGAAATGTAGTTTCTTTATATATACATATACTCAAAAATACATCGATACATACCATTTTTAAACAGATAAACAATTCACATTTAACACACATGGACGATTATTTTTTAATACAAATAAAGGTGTAAATTAAAACATACTCCTAGCTGTCACGCATAAGGATATTTAAAACAAAAAAAAACACATTATAATAGGTAATGTTATAAAATACAAAATATCTTGTTCAATAAGGATTGAAATAAAATGTCTTTATAATAGTCTAGCAGTTTACAAAAAATAATATATATATATTTTTATATATATTTATATGTATATGTATATGTATATATATATTTATATATATATATATATGTATATATATATATTTATATATATATATATATATGTATATATATATATATATATATATATAAAAGTTGTATATTAATAGTACATCAGATAAACAAATAAAACTTATACTTTTACTGTATCCATACTATGGTTGTCTGTAAGAAATTGTCTCGTGTGATAAGACCGCATTGTACTTTTTTCTTTAGTATTTCACAACTATGTATATATTTTCTTGCGTGTACAAATGATCAATCAGTTTAACATTTTATTTATTTTTTTGTTAAAGTATTATGTAATAAAGTTCCACCTTCATCGACAGCTTATAGCTTCATGTTCGTAGTTTTAAATAAAAAAATTAAAATATATTATTAATCAAACCTTATAGCTATCAAGTGTTTTTTTTATCTGATAGATGTATATGGCACTTAGTCGATTCATTTACATCGTATTAAAGATTGTTAAATTACATTTAAAAGAGCTGTTGAGTTGTTGTTGTTGTTGTTCTGGCCATCTCTTCTCAGCAGATTAAAGTTCCGAGCAGGTAGTACCTTACTACTAATAATGTTAAAATAATCGACGATTTCAAAGCGCGTGTAAATGTCCACTTAATAAACATATTTGAATTTAGAATGCGACAGTTCAATAGTTTTTAATAGTAAGAATTCTGACAGGACTTGTAAGAAAAAAAACCCAACAATGGTGTTAAAAAAAAGAGATCTGTAAATTTGTATCGCGCCTACGTTCCCGTTGTCCCCGATTCGATTCCCGTTTAAATTTAAGTTAACAGAAATAGATCATTAAAAGTTGTAGCTCTAACGACATCTCCGAGCGACGGGAATCTAGAAAAATGCGCATCCGTTGACTCGAGGATGCCCAGGGCTGTACCAATTAGGGGCGTCCGGAGCAGAGACCCATTGTTGGCAGCCCTCGCCCCCCCGCCGCCCGCGCCGCGCTCCGGGACCCGAAAGGAACATCTTTCGCGTGTTTAGCGAGCGTGGTTATACAGCGGTTACGTTTAATTAGTATGTTACAAGTAATTGTGCGTGTTACTATGTTTATTTACATATACTTTAATCAGCCTCTGAGGACATAACAATAAAAAGTATTTAATGTTTAATGGAATCAGGCGTTACTTCGCGGAAGTCCATCACACAACCGCCATCACCAAATCACTCAAGTGAGTGATTTGGTGGTGGCGGTTGTGTGATTCGCATTGTTTGCCGCATACGCATTTATCAGCGGGCTGGCGGGCGGTGCATTTCATTGCACGACTACCACTGCATGTGCGGAAGTGGCTAAATATTGGTCCTTTTCTTGCTTAAGAAAAAGTATTACTTAACCTTTAAATGCATAATGATGTAAAACTACAACACACCACTTAAATCTAAAATGAGTACTACACGTAAAAGTAAATGCATAGTGTTGTATATCTGCAACATAAGGTTTTTTTTTAAAATTAAGTATAAAAAATATCATACACATATATTTATCTATTTTTGCTATCATTTTTGTGTACTTATCTGCAAGATAAATATTTTTTTAAAGTATAAATATAAGTCCCGTATTTAAGGGTTAAAAATCTATTTGATTTATACACGATGATTGATTATGGTTATAAAAGTTACTTTATATATGTAATATATTTATCAGCAAAAACATTTAAGATTTTAACACCTATTTCTAAGATCAAGAAGATCAGTGATAGTATAGTGGTAGACAAACGATACGTGTGATTGTAGGTAACGAGTTCAATTGATATAAGATTGCCACTGCACACAACTACAGTCCAAGATTATGGGCATCAGCGTACTCTGTGTACTATAATACCAGACTGTGATCCCAAACCCATCTGCCAATCACGATAGAGAAGCAGAGCAGGACTGGTCATCGTGGTGAGCTTCGGGGAAGATCTATGCCCAGCAGTGGGCGTCTATCGACTGAAAAGTAAAAGAAGAATCGTGGAGATTATAATTTATCCCACTTTAGATAACTTTGGGGGTGGCTTATGCCTTGTAGTGGGCGTCTATCGACTGAAAAGTAAAAGGAGAATCGTGGAGATTATGATTCATCCCCCTTTAGATATCTTTAGAGGTGGCTTATGCAGTGCAGTGGGCGACTATGGGCTAAAACGATGACAGCGACACTTATTTACAATCACATGTGTTTAACTCGATCACTCTATCACTCTTTCTATAATAATACTTCAGGCCAATAACTTCTAGAAGTTCAAAATTTGTAGAGACAGATTATAGACAATAATTAATCTAAATTTTAAAACATAGCAATCAGAATTTGAAATCACTTTTTCGTACTGACTTGTATCAAACATTGGTAGACAACAAACGAACTAAACATTCAAACATTTAAAAACATGTAATAGATTTAGGCGTTACCTCGCGGAAGTCCATACTAACTAAGAAAGGGACTAATATATAGCTACTTCCGCTATGTAGCAGTAGTCGTGCAATAAAGTCCACAGCCCGCTGATAAATGAGAGTGCGGCAAACAAGGCGAAACACAACCAAACTCGGTGTTTGGCACTGGTCGGTCTAACATCTCCTGATGATGCCCCGTGGAGGATTGAAACACGTGTAGAGTAAATTAACGGTGGTAGTTGTGTAATATGTAGCTATATATTAGTTTCTTTCTTAATTTAAGGATATTACACCCGTAACCAATCATCCTATATATGTATTCATTTGCAACAACATACAACGACAATATTGAATTTTTTTATCATACTACACCAAATAAAACGCGTCGTAGCAAATTGCTACACGTGCTACGCCGCTACATAATACGTGTATACATCAGTTATCACTCGTAGCACACCGCTACGAGTATAGTCATTTATTATCTCCCACTCTATCTTACATTTCACTTGACCCTATGGCCTCCGGTTATTCCGAGAATTCCGAAATACATTACAATCAAATGATATTTTTTTCAGTTTGTCTCGAGGTAATTCAGTCTAGCAGATATAACTAGTAAAACTGACGATATAGTTAAAGTCTGGGGAAGATAGGTCATCGTGGCGACTTTTAAAGAAGGTCTATAGCTTGCAATGAGAGTGTAGTTGATCTAAATTGACCACCGGTGAAAACAAAAAGATAATTTAATTATAATATTATCATTTTTATTAGTACATGCATTTATTAGTACGTGCATCACATAAATTACTAACTGATCCCGCAAACGTTGTTTTGCAAAAAAAATTGATATTTAATTTACAAATAAAAAATAAGGGTTGATCGTAGAGGGTTGAAAATTAATGGTTGTATGTATTGTTGTATGCTGTATCATAAAAAAATAAAAACAAAAAATTTCATCAAAAAAATAAAAAGAAATTTTTAAGTGTGAACAACCTTTATCACTTAGGGGTATAGAAAATAGATAGTAGCCGATTCTCAGACCTACTGAATACGCATATTAAATTTGGTAAAAATCAGTCAAGCCGTTCCAGAGGAGTTCAAGTTCGAACACCGTGACACGAGAATTTTATATATTAGATTAGCTAAACATGTTCATAAATTAAAGGCTATGTATATTTTATTTTCTCACTTTTAGCCTCACTCAAGTTCACTACGAACCATGGAAAAGGTTTTGCTGATGATTTATATACACGATCGAAGTACCCACGAGATCTGTAGACGAATGTGAGCAACCAGACAATGATAACTTAGGAGTCTTCAAGACAAAAGTGAATAGGTATCTTCTAAGCAAACATGTAGCAACTTAGAATTCGTCTTAGCTTAACAGGCGAAACAGAGATCAAATACTTCGACTTTTAAGGATAAAAAATGTAGTAACGAGTTTTAATTATTCTACAGGGTGTATTATGATATACGGCTTGAATATTGATCATCATTATCATCATACCAGCTGATAAAAGCCCACTGCAAGGCAGAACTTTTCCCTAATGCTCATCACAATGACTAGTCTTAGGCTGCCTGTATCCAGGTTCGACCATGTCGTCGATCCAGTTAGTGGGAGACCTAATCACACCACCAATAAATAAAAGTAATTATTTTCCAAGATTAGCAGCAGCGAACTTCCAGCTAACATACCGTGATGAATAGAACATGCACGTGGACACCGACTGTCAGATCAACCCTCGCCTCGCCTGTACTGGATAATTAAAAAGAATTGGCAATGGTCAGGTCAAAAGCGCTGATAAATGGTGACGGCTGGGAACTTCATAATACCATGGATATTATTTTTATTACAAGTGCTTGTAAATGCCTTCTTGAATAAGGAGGTTTTATATTTGAATTTAATTTGATGACATACTTAAATTAAATTCATAATGCATTTATATGCGGTAGAGTTAGGAACGAGAGGTTTAATAGCTAAATTTCTCTATAACATGTTAACACGTTGACTGCCACGTCACCCGTATTCGGGTGACAGACAAGTTTCGGATAGGGCCGCGTCACCCGAATTGGGGTGACGCTTATTACAAAACTAATGAATATTATTAAACATAAACCATATTTATTAATATAAAATAAAATTTATTTTAAGATATTCATTAGTGTAAACTATTGTCATTTTTTTATGACCTCCGCTATTGGGGGCCTCTCGTACTCCTATTTATGGTGGGACAGGGACTTTATTTGCAATTTAATTTTTCACATGATTTTTTATTTTCTCTCTCTTCTTTCATATTTTACTTTCTCTTTCGGTCTATTATCTATCTTTCATGCTACATTTCTACTTTCTTACCCTTTTGCTCTGTTCATCTATCATTCTTTCCTCTTTTCTTATTACATTTTTTCGTTTTACATTTTTATTTTACATTTTCACTTATTTTCTATAATGCATTGTATATCACATTTGAGTTTTATTTTATCACATTTAATTACATTTCTTATTGTATATTTGGATATATAATTATATTTATATGATTTCTATTTTTTTGTATAACGTTTTTAACTATTTTCTTGCAACAAGCGAGGAATTCTTTCCTAGTTTCTTTTTCGCCTATCAGGAAGGCTATTGTCTCCTCCCTGATTTATTGTCATTCAAGTAATATGAAAATGGTTTATTAAGAAAATTATGGAGAATGCCAAACTTTGAAACATTCTATACAAAGCTGGGGTTGGCTGGGACGACTCGGACAATAAGTTGTTGTTTTCTTTACATTATCTCGTGTTTTTGATCTGCACATTCGACGACTTTTATCTGCGTAATCATTTTTTCGAACGGCGAAATGATACTGTCTTCGACGTAAACATGGATATTGTTCTATCAGACAACCCAAATGATTTTGAAGCTAATATTCTCCTAAATCTTCTAATATTTACATCTCTCTCGCCTCGCCTCTCTAACAAATAAGTTTTCCTTTTTCCTTTTCGACATTTCAACGTATTATCTAATAATAATAATATCTACCCTAGGTAGGGATTTTCAGGTATACCACTCGTTATTCAGCAAATAGTCAAACTGATCTTATACAATATCGAAATAAAAAACAAGTGCGAAGTATCGAAAATAAATGACTGAACATCATACCATGGAAAAAACGTGGTGGGAGGCTGTTCTTGCGACAATAAACGATTTTTAAAATATCGGAATACACTCCGTATAGCAGAACACGTGGCCTGACGGAGATTTCACTGTAAACGCGCGTGGCAGTCAACGTGTTAAATGCTTCAGGCTTATTAACAACAAACATCAATTTATTTCTGGAACAGACTTGTGAAATGGCATTGATAGGCAAACACACCTGTCTAAACATGGTTCGCGAGTCATCAGCCCCGGGAACGGCGGCGTTGGAGTGTCTTAATAATAATTAAAACAATTATTATTTTCTTCAGAAACTATAACCGCGGTAAACCGCTCTTTTAGAGATATAATGTTTTTATAATTTGTGTTCTATATAAAAAAATGAATGTTTGTTTACATGTCCTATATAGAAACGTAAACTATGCATTTGACCATGTGATAATATTAAGTGAAGTTGTGTATGAGCTCACTAAGGTTTCTAATTCGGTATGACTAGACAGATGGCGCCACTGTCATTCCAATAAATTTCATATATTGCCGAAACGCAAACAGCGAACGAATGACGATATTTCGAGTTGTGGGTGGCATAAGAATTTATGTAAATTGTGAGATTCATGTCGGGCTTACACGATTAAATTAAAAAGGAAAACTAAAAACTATTTACGTTACATAATTTTTTTTTTGTATTCCACGCAAAGTCGCGGAGCTCAGCTAGTTTTACATAATATTCAATGTTATTACACAACTGTTCCTTTTGTACATGTTTGTATGATAGTATGTTTGCATATGTTTAAAATTTATATATGCCCTGGCTTTGATTTAGCGAAGGCTCAATCTTACCTCACGCTCGCTTTCCTATAATAACACGGGACTACTTGCTATTCATATTTTCTCAACTCTGACAGTTATCAGTTATCAAAATTCCAGGCGTCATATCTGATATAGTTTTTTGTATAATTTATAAGGCCGCGAAGCTATAAAGACAGGAACGCTAACAGCGTGCAGCACCAATCGAATATAGCCTAGTATTCATATTTCTAATGTCACTGTTGGTCACAGTTTTCCGTGGTCTAAGTCATAAGCGCTTGTCCTTTGTTAATAAAGAAAATAAAATAAGAACGATGATGTAACAAGGAATGTAGATGAGGGAAATAAGGTGATGTGCGAAAGGTGATTTAAATGTAATGAATTAAATTGTGAAGAGCGAAATATGAAAAATAAATATAAAATATAGATAGCGAAACAAATATTTAACCCGATGTTATAACGTCGCTGATCCATGGAAAGCAGGGGAAACGAGAAACCTTCGAAAACGAGGCCATGTAATATTAAAAAAGCGTTGGTCTTGATTCTCTAACGTGTTCCTGTCAAAATTGTAATATAGTATTTGAAAAAATTATTTAAGTTTTAAAATTATTTTTAATATTAAAAAAAAGGATTCAAAATATAAATCAATATGCAACGTTGTATGAAATGTGGCGAAAAATCGAAGGCAATGCGTACGAAGTATTTGTAAAAATATCAGGTTATAGAATGAATTACCAGAACCAATTAGATGTACTAAATTTCTTTCATCTTTTAAAAAGGTGATAGAAGAGCACTTCCTTGATCTCCAAAATAGTATATTGTGTATTATTCTGCCGTGATGATCTGATGCAGACCAGCCCGTAAGGACGAGACAAGATATACCATAATTATTGTTTGATTACTTTCTAACAGAGGCTTCGTTTGACAATAGTTTTTTAACTACCTGGTTTGTAATGAAAAAAATATTTTTTTTTATTTTCTTCTATTTTTCTAATTTTTTTTCTTCGTGACAATCTTTAAAGTGGCTTAGGGAAAATATAAAAGAAATAGTCAAATTGGAGAAGCCTTCGAGCATTTCATTTTTGCAGGACCTTTAACGATACCACGTGTGATCCGGTGCAAAATGTTTTTGATCAATCATCATCATATCAGCCGTAGACGCCCACTGCAAGGCACACTTCCAACATAGATCGCTACAGAGACATGACTCCTATTGGGAGCCACGACTATCGGCTCTTATATAGGAGTTTTTTTAATTATATTTTATTATAAGTTTAACTTTAAAATAGTAACATTGTAATGTATTTCTGTTTCACGTTCACTGACAACCTCACCTATATTTTTTTAATTCACGTACATTTTTTCTAGACTCTATAAATCCATAACAAAAAATATCCAATTACCTGTTTTATTTAAACAGTTTTTAAAGTTATTGAGGGTAGTTGTTGAATATTTACAAATATTTGTTACGAAATAAAAAGACATACACTTCATTAAAAAATTTATTAGTTAAGAAACTGTTACATGTACATGAATATTCTTTATATAGTGCGTAGATTACAAGAATTATTATGCATATATTCTTAAATATATATAGGTTAGATGGAGCTTAATATAAGAGTTGAGGACACGAAGATAAAGTACAAAATAAGTAAATATATATATATATATATATATATATATATATATATATATATATATAATAAGGCATACAACAAGGAGCAATTGGCGAAAATGGTAGTACATACTAAAGGGAAACAATTTATTTGTCAATTTACTCACTAGTCTGTGACTTGTACAAACGTGCATTAGGAACGCGTATTGTATTGAATTTATGTATCAAATTTTAATAAGGTTATTATATTTATAGATTGTTAATAAGTGTTATTACGGGCCCGACAAAATGTTTTTAATTTATTGTTAAAAGATTGCTTACCCCTGGTACCAGGCCAGGGGTGAGCAACCTTTTTCTCAGCTAAAAGCTTTTAAAGTTTTTACACATAGTTCCAATCAACTTTAATAAAGTGATCACTCTGAAATATCTTACGATATTTCTACTCGAATGCGACAGGCCAATGACTTCTCACAATGTCTACGGTGACAGATAGTAAACAATATTTAGTTTAAAAAAAACATCAAAACATGAAATTTGAAAATACTTTTCGTTACTATATTATCATTACTCAATCAATAATTTCTGAAACCTTTGATATATTTTCTATACCATATATAAATTGACAAGAAAAGTAGTAAGCATTCATCCCTTTACATCATTTATATCACGGTGTTCTTATGCAATGATGATATCTCCGTCTCGCTTGGTTTTATCTCTGTAATTTTAGTAATAAGAAATCCACATAGACCTTCCGTGATATCCAATAGGATCGGTAGGAAACTGCTTGCATCCAGTGTCCTCTGAATGCAATAAGTTAGACCACCCTGTACATAGACGTCCAAAGCATATCGAAAGCTTCATGAAAACTCTAAACAGATAATATACATTGTTTCCTTAGATAAATAATTTATAGAGCTTTTATTAGATCTAGATACATTTGGTACACTCGTCGATTTATTTTAAATTTGACGAATTTCTTTACTAACAGATACTATCAAACTGGTTTACATTCTCCTCTAGACATACAAAAGCGATAAATATAACTCGAAAAAAAATACTAATTCTATCGTAAAAAATCTTGTTAAAAACACGTATACAATCTTTATTCAATGTAACCTTTAATATAATTTTTGTTTAATTTATTCATATTTGTTAACATTTAAATATAAAAATAAATATATACATATTTGTTCAAATTTAAAAATAGAAATAAATATATTCATGTTTGTTAACACCTAAAATATAAAATTCTCGTGTCACGGTGTGTCACGTGATTGAACTCCTCCGAAACGGTTTGACCGATTTTCGTGAATCTTATTTTTTTTAATTTTTAGACAAAATTATTGGTTTTTATTTTTTTATGATACAGCATACAAAAATACATACAACCCTAAATTTTCTCCACTCTACGATCAACCCTTATTTTTATTTGTTAATTAAAACTCGAAAATCTAACGACGCACAGTGAAAATTAGTACTAATTAAGCAGCGACCCAACTTCGAAAAAAACAAAACGAAATGACGCAAAGCGAGGTATTGACGTATGTATATATGTGTGTGTGTATATGTGTATATATATATATATATATATATATATAAACGTTTGTATACTTTATAATATCGTAAACTACGCATTTGATCATGTGATGATATTAGGCAAAGTTATTGTGCCTTAGCCTGCGAAGGTTTTTAGGTTGACTAGAACAATTTTCGACAGATGACGGGCGCCGCTGTCATTCCAATAAACTTCATGTATTGACGTTTCGAATAAATAATGTCACAGTCTAAATAAACAATATCAATAAAATGTCGCTAAAAATTAATTGCATGCTTGTGTAATGTCTTCCCTTCAAATTTATTTTAGATGGTGTCGTAGCAAGGCGCGCAGGTTGAAGGTAGTATATAATAAAATACGTACATAATACATAATATTGGTAGGTTCTTGTCATGTTACACCTTTTAAATTTCTAATACGTAGGTTTCTCACTATACTGTTGTTGGTGAGCGTGTGGACTGTATCAACGGATTAAATAAATTAATTTAAATGATGCTGGTAATTTTAATTATAATTTCAAATAACTAGGTACAGTACGGCAATAAATATTGCACATCGGCCTTTAGAAAGAGACATTCGGCTAGCTTCGTAGAGCTCTCTCCCACACTACCTATATGACGTTTTGTCAGTCGTATTTCGTGCGGCAAAGATAACGCTCTACGAAGCCGAAATTAGCCGATTGTCTCTTTCCAAAGGTCGATGTGGAATATTTATCGCTGGGTAATGTAACAGTAAAATGAAGGGTATTAATAAGGTAACAATAGACTGACAGAACAAACCAACATATAAAACGCCTAACGACACAAACTGTCCATATAAAAAGTAGAAAAAATAAAAATACAAAGAGGTTCTATGCGACTGTTAGTCGCTAACAACTGTCGTACAACATTTTCTAAACAGTGGATTCATTATATAACTTACTAAGTGTTCAGTTAATGGCCATCTACGATTATACGTATAATCCTTTACCGCTCGAACACCATTGCTCTAAAAATAGAACCTTCGTCATCATATATATAAGATAGGCCCCCCCAAAAAATCGCTACGACCGGTCTAAATACAACGAATAGCTAATTCCGGACAGGTAATATAAATGTATAATTTATTTTAAGAAATAAAATTAACAATAGGAAAGTCCAACGCTTGTATTCTGCTACCAGAAGAAACTACATTTTTAAGTGAAAGAAGTGTATCACCATCATCATGACAGCCGATAGGTACGCACTGAAAGGTATAAGCTTCCTGGAAAGATGGCCACGATTATCGGTCTTACCCTGCTCACAACATCCAGCGAACTTAAATATATAGTCCGTTCTAGAGGTCTGTTTAGGTCAGTGTTTCCTAACCTTTTTTGTGCCATGCCCCACTTAACCCTTTAAAAAATTCTTACGCCCTCCTGTGTAACATATATAATTTTTATATTAAAGCGAAAAGATTAAAATCAATTTTCGAATTGCCCCATTTAATAATCAAATTGCCCCCCTGTTGGGCATGGGCCCTACGTTGAGAAACACTGGTTTAGATGGACCTGTGAAAACACATATAAAAGTAAAAAATAACATCAAGAAGTCTTCCATCTTCTTTCTTCTACCGACGCTATTATACATGACATGCCCTTATCAGTTCTCCGTCCAGTAGTATAAACACACGGGGCAAGAAGAATGACAAGGGCGCGTCATAAGTATACTGTAAAAACTCTTCTTCTCTTCTTTCTTGCAATATATTTCTTCTTCCTTCTTATGTTGGTGTACATCTTCCTGCATTCCAAACGTAAAGCACGAGTTGAGATGCAGAAAATGATTACTGTACCACCTACAGTTGGGACAGTTGCAGCTTCTTGATCTTCTTTCTTCTTTATCTGTTTTGAGTAAAGTTAAATTTAAACGATTGTAAAACATATAACTATTTACATTTACAGTTTTTAAATGTACTTTAAACCTAATTAGCTTAAACTTCTAGCAGATCTTGGTGACTTCTAGTCGATCTTCGTTCCCGTTATTTCTTTGTTCAGTCACAGCGTTGCATGTACCTGAAACAAAATTAAAGAAATTTTAATAAATTCAATAACAATCATAAAATTTCGATTTTTACATACAATATAGAAACAACGTTGTAGAAATATACTGAAGACTGAAGAAATATATTAACACAGTTAATTTATAAATATACTTGTACCTATACAAATATTACTAGAACAAAATATATTAAAGGAATTAAATGTAATTTTAAATTTATTGATACAATAATAAGTTTATAATAAACACTAAATAGTTTAGGCGGTCTATTACACGCAGCTAACAAAAACCGCGTCGTTCGCGATGCGCGGATGGAGGCAGACTGACTCAATGCGAGGTACGGGAGTTCCCCGCCGCGCCGCCAATCTAGCAAACTTGCGCAAACATGAATATCGATTAAATGAATTACTGATCTTTGGGGAGGCTTGGGCCTTTGAAATTGGCACCTATCGGCTATTATGGTGTTGATAATGATGAACCTTTTATGTTTATTTTATTTTTTAAATTGCTTGGCTTTCCTAGACTTCACTAACCAAGCAGACAGTATCAGAAGATATTTTTTAACTCGTGTTCCATTTAAAAGGAAACAACTAGGTAAGGCTACATATAAAACTCTGACCGGATTAGGTTTTAATAATACTACGTTAAAAAAATTAAAATTTCAAAAGGGGAGCAAGCAATCTAACACGGTAGGGTCTTAAGCCTCATTCAGCGACAAAGGCGGACGTGTCTAGAATACTAAATCCGTTGCGAGATACGAATTCACATAACAATACCTATGTACAAATAATTCATTATTAAGATATTTAAATTTCTAGAAGCTGATAGAAACTAGACACATTAGCTTAGGTAGTGGACTTCACACCCGAAGACCGACCTAGACAAGTAATTAATATAGTTGGTTTCGGATGATGAAGTGAATATAAATAAATGCTATGTATGCCAGGAGGCAAGTGGCATGTTTCGCGGAAGACCGTGTACGAACGACGTCATACCTTTTAAAAATAAAGTATAACATGGGCTGGTTCAAAAGCAAGTTAGTGGTTCAAATTATCGTAACCAATACTAATGTTGTTTCAATTCACAATCGAGCCAAGCCATTAGAGGTTTGTTTGGCCGCACACAGCCATTACAAAGATCGACTTATAAACCGCAGAGGTCCGCTAAGGGTCGTAAATAAAAATCGGGAACGCCGTCACGAGCAGGGCCGGGGAGCTATTTGTTACGTCACGAGCGGAGCAATGAGTCGGAGGTTGTGGTGCCGCACGCCCGGACGGGCAGTCGCCCGCCTTTAAACTACCCGCTAAAGCATTAATAACCGCCCGCAGCTGCATGAGCGAGCATCGGAAAATACACTTTTATAATGTGAAGCTAATTCCTTGTGAGCGAGCGACGGTAGACCATCGGTAAGGACTTGCGATCATAGGTTCGATTCGCTGGACACAGTCATATATAATTCACTTTGTGCATCAATTATATAGTATGACCACTGCTCACATACATGTTCCCAGGGGTTGGGCAGCAGTGTTCTCGGCGTACCATAATAGTGCGATCGCCAACCCATCCGCCTGCCAATGGTGGCGATTATGGTATATCCCCCAAAGATATCTTGGGGGCATCTATGTGCTGAAAAGACAATTCGTTGTAAATTGTTTTCAGACAGAAATTCCCTAGATCCACTAAGATTAGCGCCTATCGCCCGACATGATGATCATGTATTAACTCGATACTTAGGGAGAGTTGGTTTTCAGCTACTTGTGTTTGTTTTCGTCGAAGCCTCTTTATTTGCAGAGTGTCTAATACGCAAACTATCAACACCTGCATAGATCGAACAGAGTAAGTTCGCAATGCACGGTGCCCGAAAACCTTTAAGAAACCTTAATTCGTATTAAAATTTTAAACTAGGATCTATATTCTACATATTTATTTTCTATAATTACATCTTCAACAGCACAATTATTACGAAGCCTTGACAGTGATAAACAATTCAATAGATGGCGCTGTCTGTAGCATTATTAAAATCAAAAATACATTTACTACAGGTTACAATAACTGTTACTACCCTCATCAATTAAAACCGGTGCTGTATAGATGACTATGACCATTATATATGTGCACATATTATACATAGTACATCTAACTAACGAGTCGGTCAACAGGCTATTTCAGCATTATATTATACAGAATACAGGCCACTTCCATCTGGACTCATTGAAATTTTATCGAAGATGATTATGTTCAACAGTGGACAACCAGTGAACGTATTTTCGATGCGGGCCGTAATCATGTGTTCTAGGTTGGATTAATAAATTTCATATTTATTTATAAATGTTAATTCACTTGTAATCTTTCTTTCACCGTCTTACGATGTGATATTTATACATACGAGAGGGACGACTCCCGGGAAATGTCGAACTGACATAAGCCTTCTCTCTGAATACGATCTGTAACCCGACACGACGGCGCGATGCGAATTGTTACAATGTCTTCTTTCACTACCCAACATACATAATTGCAACACCTCATGTCATCACATCTGAAGCCGTATGAAGTGCCACAGTTAGAAACAGACGGCGATGGACTGTAGGAAGAAAAATGCAGCGTGTAACAGCCTTCACCAGGAATCAAACCTATACTTTGCCACTAGGCCAAAACAGCTAGGTTTCTCTATATATACAAAAAACATAGTCCCCCCCTCCCCTCATCATTTGAGCGGGCCTAACAAAGATGCACTAGTGGAGCGCGCCTCCGCCATTAAGTCGACGTATAATGCATCTGTTTAAATGCAGCGGGCGCGTGGATGGCCCTCGCGATTTGCATGACGCGGAGACAACTCCTCTCCAGTGCGCTTCCAAAACGCCGTGCTCTGCAACAAAATGTATTTAAATCGTCCGACATTATATCGCGAATTTGTAATTCATTTTTAAAGTGCGCTCCTCAATGGACGCCTTTGTTTACAATTGTTGACTGACGAGGTTGAGGGACGCTGAGCAGGCATAGCTCGCAAATTAACTACAACAACTACTTCGGGTAACTGTATTTACGTGAAACTGTCAAGTAAAGTTGTTGCCGTCGACATCTGTACGCGGTTGAAATTTTGCATTTTTCACTCCCGCATTGACATTTTGCTAATACTTTTATAGTGCGAACAGCCAAGGAATTGAACAACCTACCGGCGTCATGGTTTCCAGACAATTATAACTTAGAAGTCTTCAAGACAAGAGTGAATAGGTTTGTTCTAGGCAAGCCATATAACATCGTAAACCTCGTGATCGTTTAACCCTTAATAGTCTGATTTACGAAAGTGATTTTTTTAAAATATTACTGTGTTTGCTTGAGGGTCTAGATGAAGGGAAAAATAGATTTTTTTATACAACAGTAAAATTCGTACAGCCAACCTATAAAAAAAAACTAATAGTAATGTGAACATTCGGTTTAAAAGATTGTTAACATCAGGCGGGACAGAGGTCAAATGCTTCACCTATAGACGATTTTTTTTTAAAAGCAGTCTTCACTAGTACGGTAGATAAAAAATTTGCAAGGTTTACTAACACCGCCACGATGATCGATTTTCCGCTGCCCACATATTACTGACATATGATCAAAGTACTACATTTCCTTTAATAAATACTGATTCAATATGTAGCAACCGTATAGTTTGCGTACCAATAAACTGTACCTAAAACCGGTTCATTAGTACCAAACAAATTTCCGAACCGGATATATCCCGGCTGTAAGGAGTTCGCCGGGTACCCACCCGCGTGCGTAACAAGCGTACAATATTTACGCCGTAATGAAACTTGTAGTGAGTTGTTAAAACGCATCATAAATAAAGTCGTCATCCAGACTCACGGGATGATGCGGGGGCGTGGGCGGGCGGCGCGGGGGGGAGGTCCCCCTGCGGCGGGAAGGGGCGAGGCGTTATGATTAGATTGCATCATATAGTATGTATGGTCGGCGGGGGCGGCGAGGGGGGCGGAGCGGCGGCGTGTACAACGTGTATCCCGCGCGTCCGTAATGAAATCGTTAGCTCACGATATTGAGACGCCGCGGCTGAGACAACACTCGGCTGCTGTTACGTATCAATTGTAATTCCGCTTCGCCTAGCTCCGATGATTATTTACATCTTATTGCGTGGAATATTAAACTACCGACTGAGTCCGGCCCCGTTCGATCTGGCGTCATCATATACAGTCTTATACACTCAAAGATTTTACTTTTAGTCGCCTCCTTCATGGGCGACGACAACCTGCATCTTTCATTCCTAGAAGTTGGTAGAAAGTGGCGCAGGCTGCAACCAAAGGAAACCTGACTTAAAAATATAAAGATAAAACTTGCAAGAGTCAATAATTCGAATTAAAATAATATATACTTCATGTGAGGTGCGGGGAAAATTTTAAATACTAGTTTAGATATAACAGTAAAAGTGCCAAATAATAATATAATAAAAGAAATATAATTAGTGCGTGATAATAATTTTAAAAAACCTGTGATCTAAGATTGTAGATGAAGGAAGGAAGGAGATGTAGAATATAAAAGTGACCAAAAAACACTCGGCTGTTTATTATAAGCCTTTATCAAATCAGGACATATTTGGAGCCGTCGCTTTAGGTGTGATTATAGGATGATGATCATCTTTATCATATCAGCCGCAACGATCATAGGGTGATCAGCCACTACGATGATCGGTTTCGCGCTGTCCGCATACATTAACTTCCCTCGAACTCAACTACGACGTCGATCTATCTAGTTAACTCAGCAATACTGAGCAAACTATAATATAACTTTCACCAGAAATAGAATAATCCATACGAAATCCAAGGCCCAAAATTGCCTTGTACAAATCGGGTGCAGTTTCAATATAGTTTACAAATGAACCTATTATAACAACGAAAAAACCCCTCCTCCGGTATTCCCCCCCCCCTGCCCCGCGTGCAGCGACCCGTGAGTGGTCGGCGAGTGCGTCAAATGGACCCCGGTAAGATTTATGCCCCTTACGAACGGTGACCACTCAAATCGAGCGTTAATCCGTCTAATCGACCACATGGAGAATTTCGATTCCCGTTCAAACTTACCTCTTACGAATGAAACAAATATTCTTACACAAAATGCTTTGTTAAGTACCTTCTATAAATCTAAGCATTCATATATTGTTTATTTAATAATGTATTTATACATAGTATAGTCTAGGTTCAAAATGTTGATTCTATTAAAAGCCTGGAAAGAAACTTGATAGTTACTCTATTAACGGAAATTTTAGTACTCTTTTCTGTCATAAATTTAACAATCCGCGTCATTATGGCGGTTTTTATTTATTAATAGTTTAGCACATAAGAGGAGCTACAATTTCGTGAGTCGTGTCTTTTACTGGTCAATAAAATATTGGTTCTGTCGGTACATCATTTTCTTCTTTTCAGCCAATAGGCGCCCTCTGCAAGGCATGGTTCTCTACCAAACTTTGAGGACCTAGACTTCTCGCGACCACAACCGTTATATCACAAAGCTGTGAGCACATACTCCCACGACTTAGAAAATTTAAAATTGGAACTAGGTAACATAACTCGATATTTTAAAAAAAATGACGTTGGACACTGGTGACATAAATTGATACATTCTAAGCAATATGATACAAAAACTTGTAACTAACCAGGTACGAGCCAAGGTTCCCGGGGAATCCCCGTAATGTTACTGTAAATAGATAAGCATCTGCCAACGTGCAAACTGCATTTAACCGCGACGAAACTAAAGTCATTACACACAGAGTTTAATGACATTTAAATAATCCAAAGGTATCGCCTTCAGCAGTGACAATACTTGTTTGAGAAATTCTTAACGAGCCTGGATGTGTACCTCCGCCGCGTAATTATAACGGCGCCTATTAATAACGTAAGGTGCTTATAAGTGACGCGGTCGGGTCATAAGAGGTCATTAATAAGACGGAATGACCCCGGCAAGGTCGTTACGCGGTATTATTGCCCCGGTTGAGGTCTAAATCAATTTTTAATTTCGTACGACCCTTATCGTCGCGATATTACGTATTACGTCATAATGTATTTCCAGATATCGTGGTATTGATCTTTTGGAGGGTCGAAATAAATTTCATCGTTATCGACGCTTGCCTACTTTAATTTTAGTTTGACTAAATACTTTTACAAACCTGAGGATGGCAATATGGAGTAGGGATGTAGAAGAGGTCGCAAGAAACGTGATCTTAAAAACCGGACATTGTTTAAGCGTCATTAAACTAGATTAAGAGACGTACTTTCTTACTTAAACACTAATATGCAAAAACGGAACCAAAAAAATAAGAAATATTAAACGCAAATGTAAAAACAAAGGCACGGACGCTAATGTCTGTGAAACATAGATCATAATAAAAAATAATTTTACAATAAATGTAACCGCCGGGAACAATCAGCCCCTAGTGGACGCATACCGCGAACGAGCCAGTCGGGGCTGACGGCGCGTCATCAAATACATGCAGGTGGGTTAATTGAGGCAATATAGTTACGCAGGCTTTTTTGTGCGTTCGAAGGTTTATTGCAGCTGACGGACACTGAAATAAAATACCGACTTTCAATGCTTGGTGTGTGAGACATTAGTTTTTTTCTAGTACAATGCCGCAATGGTACAGTTCGCCAGCAAGTGAAACTGCAAATACCTTCAGTTGTAGAAAGCGACCGTCTGCGTAATAATACAGATGGTGTGACGTGTACAGACAGATGCTCCCTCATTAGCATAAGTCCCCGCGGCCGGTGGTGTATCTATTATTTTTATTCGGAGCACGGAGCTGTGACGAGGGTGCCCGCTGATGGCCGGCCGGAGTGACACGCAATTGTAAAAAATAAAAGTCATTGTATTTATTTCTTTTCTTTTTCTTGAAAACTCGGCATCGTACAATACATTGGCTTTGTAAAAGAAACACGGTCTCTCACTCTAAGCCTGAAATTTTAAATAAAACTTCCGGCTGAAACCTCACAGTCTTCGCCGGTTTTTTTAAAGGTACTAACGCCTAGGAAGAAACCTACATTGTTATTCCCATTATTACTTTAATGCATATTGTCTCGCGGTTGAATAAAACAACAATGTATAGACAACGTTCATATCATATTTTTTTACAATTAAACTCTCATATAAAGTTAAAAATGAACTAATTGTTATCGGTATAAAGGTCAGTAACCTCTGGATAAGCCAGGACTTTCAGACATCATCTCTCGAGCGCGCATGTTGCAGACCGCTCTGCATCCAACGCTGTTGTCACCGTGATTTGTGTGAAGTAGACTGCATGCAAATCGGGGCGCCGGCCACTAACAGGACATGTCGACACGCTGAGCTACGAAAAGCCGAGCGCTCTGTGAAGGAACTTCTAACGCAGTATTTTTTAACCTTTTATGTGCCATGCCCCACCTAACCCTTTCTAAAATTTTTACGCCCCTCTGTTTCACTTTGATGAAAAGGTTAAACTAGCTTAACAATCAAATTGCCCGCCTGTGGGGCGTGGGTCCCACGTTAGGAAATACTGCTCTAAAGTGTATAAATGATATATAACAATATATAACATACTATAAATATCTATAGCTACACAAAACCGGCTTCAGAGCTACTGTAGTCGTGAAAAATATTATTAAACATGGCAATTTTTTACAGGTTACAGGTGATTGATTGGAAGTAGATATTACAAACTTTAAAATGGTGCTTATATGGTGTTCATTTTGCTGCTAATTATTTTATAGTACGTACGACGAGAAATATATATAATACGTGATGATAATATAGTGATAAAAAGCGTATTCAAAATTTTTCACCAATTTAAAATTTTTACACCTATAACCAATCAACCTGTATAAGCAACATTTTAAACAAATCTTTAGCCTATATATATTTAATCATATAGTCTGATTTTTATAAAATTTTAAATAAAAGTATTATATCTGTAATTTTCGAATGAATACTGTCGTTTTAAAACAAAGACATACCTACCTATAGATTAGATATTGTTGTAGACGTGCTCACAAATTTTTGTACGTAGATTTATTAAAATTATTTTGCCTCCTCCACGTCTTCACAGCTCCGTGTCACCGAGCGCCAGTGGAGACATCAATCCGTGCCGGACGCACGCGGGCGCCCATGTTCGCCGCCGCTACATTGAGGGCATCTTTTTCCGAGCCGCACCACGCGTGACGTCACCACCCCTCTCACACGTAATGGAGGAATCGGATAATCAATTTAGTTTCCGACGTACAGAAGATGGGATCGTAATTGGCACTTATTGATTGATACAATTAGTGAAACAACAACGGGATAATTTGTTACGGGTAAACAGTGTACCTAAACGTTGCTATGTGATTAGAGAATTGATTTACGTATATTTTCTTATCCTTTATAGGCAAAGCTTTTGACCTCTGTCTCTAAATACGCTAAATGCTTGCCTAGAAAAAACCTTTTCACTATTGTCTTGAAGACTGCTAAGTTATAATTAGCTACGAACAGTAACACCGGAAGGTTTGGACTATAAAAGTGTACGCAAAACGCTTAGTGCGGGTGGAGGGAATTTCAACCGTGATGTCGTGAATCCGAGCGTCTTGTTGTCCGATGGAAGAAAGATGGGGGAATTATTTGCTGCAATTCCGCTGCACACTCCAAAATGCAGTCTAAAGATAACTGCAGATAAACTGGCAACTTTTCGCCGAGACTCCGAGAATCACAGAAGAGTCCAGTGTGATAAAACTATCACCAGATTCAGATTCACTATAATATCATCTTCCAACTTAAGACTACCATGGTTTCACTGTTGAATATGTGTTGTTCCGAAGAAAACTTAGTTTTTTACTGTTAAAAGTTAATTTTTTTTTATCTAAAATCTCATTCGTAACACCACCGTACAAACTTGCTATCATGGTTCCATTGATGAATGTGTTTTTTCGAAGAAAGCTTAGTTTTTTCCTGTTAAAAGTTAAATTTTTTTTGTCTAAAATCTATCTCATTCGTAAATTCGACCGTACAAAGTAATTAAGGGATATATTCGCGTGCCAATACCGGGCAGCAAGTGGCACCCACTTGGCATGCGTGGCTGTCGAGTCAATTTACGCACTGGCAATTCACTTCGTTTGTTTAGCGAACCTTGAAAGAGGCAAACGTATCGACGGCGGGTACTTGTGCGTGTTCGATGTTCAAAAAATGTTTTACTTTACCTTTTTGTAGGCTTATATTTATTACAACATATATTAAATAAGATAAAAATAAAGAAAAAAAAAACTCTTCTTTATGTACAGGAGTTATAATAACAACAATTGAATCAAAGTAAGGAATAAGTAATTAATAAGTTAAATAAGTAAATGCGTAATGCTATAGTTAAGTCGGAGCAAGTTAAATTCACCACGCGTTATGATTAATAAATGTTAACGGTGATGTGCCTTTGCAGCTGGGGATGCAGGTTATATCACGAAACTTGTCGTTACAAAGTTAAATTAAACATATTAATATATCATCACACTCGTGTCACTGAACTGTATGTATTGTGTATGTATAGTGTGTGCGATTAAAAAGTAAGGTGAATATTAGAACATAAATTCTTTATTTATTCTTCCAAATCAATTTCACATCGCACTTTTGCACATGGTTTTTCCAGTTTTCGTAACAATCGGAATAGTCTTTCTAGTATAGCGTTCAAAACATTCTTCGATTTGGTTTTTATCTCCTTTTAAATTTGTTTAATAGTCAGAAGTTGTACGAAGCCAAATCAGGCGAACACGGTGGTTACGGAACGATATTAATAGAGTTGTACAACACATCTTTCAAAATGGTTTGGACCGAGGCAAATGATATTACAACAGTTGACAAACAGGCGCTTGAAAAATGTTATAGACAATCTGGTAGGATATACTTTAAGTCCTAGTAATAACTGTTTCCATCGGCTTGTGTTTGATAATTTAATTTCAAAAACATTTCATCACGCCGTCAGATCAGACAGTGCATACTGACCCATCCAACAATAATAATAAATTATTTATTTCTTTAAACATAGATACAGTTAGGTTAGGTTACACTATATTTTGAGGGTAGCGTATCCACGCATACCCCGGGACAGGCACAGGCTATCGAAAAATAGCACGGCGCGAGGGAAGACCGCGTGGCGATCCCTGACCGGGAGATACCGCGGTCCCCCGTTTAGCGCAGACGGCGACCACCGGGGGGGGGGGGGGGTTTAGTGGGTAGGAATCCCACATACCCCTGTCCTCCCCCCAGAGGCAGGGCATCTTGAATACCGGAAGATTTCCCCCACCGAAACAAAAAAAAAGGTTACACTATATTTCATCCTGGTGGCGTACATATATGTACGAGTCACTCGACAAAATATATGTTAAAATAACATCGACACGTAAATACATTACCTATCAGCAGTTCATGAAGCACACCTTCCGTGAAAAAGCCGAACCCTACCCCCTCCACCCCGGGCCGGTCTCTGCGGGCGGTCCGTCGTTCATTACCGCACCAAAACAAAAGCAGTTACCGTGCGCTGAATATTTTAAGCGCCATTCCGCTCTCCGGCCGATCTGATGATGTCCCGCAACGGGAGCCCTTACTTCGCACGCGATAAACTATTCATGGCGTTTGTATTGACGCGTTACAGTTTGATTAGAGCGCCATCTGTTGTCGGATAGCTTCACGCTCCACTTCACTACTTTATACACGAGTTAATTATAAGGAACCCTTTTAATATTAGACTTTCTGATGGATTTAGTAATATAACGTCCTTAATTACAGTTACATATCGTTGAGGACATTTAATCTGAACGTCGCTTTTAATGACTCAAGAGCTGCCTTATGCCTTACATAAATTTATCCCGTGATGTATGTCGTATGTCATCGATCTAACTAGTGGGTGAACTATCCACGCCGCGTTTACTAGCCCGTGGTTGATACTCGATAAGGAAGTCGCTGGTACGGTTACCCTAGCGATCTTTGGGTAAGGTTCATGCCGTGCAGTGGGCGTGTACACTCTGATGTTATAGATATTTAATGGCATCGAAAAACTGACGAGTTATATCGTCGACTTGCGCTGTCATGTTCAGCATTAAGAGAATAGAGCTGCAGAGTACCGAATCTCGAGTTAATCGCTTACCGTTGTCGGGCTGCAATGCAGAAATAAATCGTCGCAAATGTATGCGGGTTACGCTTTGTAATCACATCGGAGTGTTGATGTCGAAGCGCAGTTGAAACAAAGCGACACCGACGCGACGAGGTGAAAGAGAATAACTCATTCGCAAATCGAAACGCGAACAAGCGAGTGCAGCATTCTCTCCGTGTTTTAAAGAAATTGGTGTTCCAACAGCTGTTTTAGCAACGTATTTAACAACATGTTATTTGTCCAACAAAATTAAAATGTACCAAAAATAGTGAAGAACACACAATGAAAAGCGTGTCTATTACTTGAAACCAATTTCGTCATCAAAAAGTTATCACTCATGGGTCTGAGTTTATCAAAAGGTTTATCAAATTATTAGCTAGAAACGCGAGGAACTCTCGAATAGTTGACTTATTTAACAAACATTATATTTCTTATAAAAGAGCAACTGTTGAGGTTGTGGCCGGCTCTCAGCAGATCAGCGTTTAGCCGGTGGTAGGTGACTACTTAATGGTTAAAATCATTTGCAAGTAATGTATGTAAATGCTTACTTAAGTAAAGATATTTTTAATTTGCATTCGACTAACAGCCTAAAGGCTTCAGCGATGGGACCTATTTCATCTCGTGCCATCATCTCAACTAATATACGCCCACTACAAGGCATAGACCTTCCCCAAACATAGCCAAGATTTTTTTCCTTGACTTTAACTACGTCGTTGGTGTATCCAGTGGTGTACCTTCACTTCGTCTACCGACGCCAACGGCTTTCGATTGCACGAGCGTGTGCTGGCCTGCTGCTGTGTGTCTACTGTCACTTCAGATGAGCAATTCTACAAGCTACTACCAGGCACAGAAAGGCATAAGTCTTCTCCAAAGATCGTCATAATCACCGATCTTGTGCTGCCCACATTCAGCGAATTTCCGTTACTTTAGTCTATGAATGCACAGACCGCGGCCCGCCGATCGAATACTGGTGGCTCATTGACAACGAAAATAATACTCTCGTACATTCGAAAAATAATGAATTCTATTCCAGAATAAAACCCAAAAAATTTAATTACCTATACTTCTGGCGGCCGGCCCGCCATCAGTTCGTGATTTGCCCGAGTGGCCCCTAGTCTTAATAAGTCTGTGCAACCGTGCTTTAGACTAAGTCGTCGGTACATCTAGTGGGGGCCTAGTCAATTTGGATACTTTATAATGATAAGTATTATTTCTACACTCATTGGAGGCGACGCGGGAGGGCGCGCGGGAGGGCGCGCGGGAGGCTGGATAAGCACCTGGGAGTCGAACCCGGCACGCACGGTGCGGGATTCAGTAAAACAAAGCATTGTATTGCCGGCGCAGACAATAGCTCGTCGCCGGGTATAAAAATGATGAGCGCAACAAAAGCGGAGCCCCGATCGCCCCCGCCGCCGAGTGTATAATCATTTCTGGCAGATACACAATGCGCGAGAGCTTTTGTTGCCAGTCGCAATTACTGAGAGAGATGGCGCGGCACAAATGGTCAATGGGAAAGCTCGAGTGGGCGCGCGTATTGGCAAGAGGCTTCGCACACTCCAGATACTGTATTTACTGCTGCCGTTAATCAAAGCTTAAGCCTCCATTTCACTCTCATAATACAACCGCGTTAATCCACTAATCAAAAGAAATTTCGTCATCAATAATTGAATGCCACTAGCACGCGTGCAGCACAGGACCGGTCATTGTGGCGATGTTTAGTGGAGGCCTATATCTTGCAGAACATAGCACACCTAGAGCACGTGTTCGTCTCTATGCTATTTAAATTTTTATTAAATATATCATTCTAAATTATTCAACAAACTGTCAATACAAGGATTCAGTGTGTAACAACCATTCGGTAAACAAAGCCTTGGTAGTGAACGACGAGTAGTCACCTGATCTTCCTAGAATTTAGCAGGAAGGTCATAAGAGAATCAGAAGGAATGAAGGCATAGCCTTTAAGTGAGCGTTCTTCAGCTGAAAAGAAGAAGAATATAACCGCCTTCATAAAATTTCTTAACCTTTCTAAAATTCATACGCTGAGAAATACTGAACTAGACCATAGTAAATAAGAAAAATCATATTCAAATTAACTTGATGTAGTAAGCCTCTAGTAGTCACTCCTCTTGACCAATCAGATCACAGCAAATTAGAAAGCCGCGTTCATATTTACAAGTTGAAGAAAGCATCTCGTTATCACTCAGCCACATCGCTTGATCAATTAAATCATAGTATATTAGAGAACCATCGATGTCACTCGTTTTCTCTAAATCCCTCAACCAATAAGGTCATATTAAACTAGAAAACCTTGTCCACATTGACCTGTACATACCTGACATAACTTCTAATTTACTACAAAGGGTTTATTTCCACATGAACATGTACGTTTGACATCATATTCCGTCAGTCAACGGTATTATATTCAATGCACGAATCGTCTAAAAACAATATTGCT
This sequence comes from Battus philenor, assembly GCF_028537555.1. NCBI lineage: Eukaryota > Metazoa > Arthropoda > Insecta > Lepidoptera > Papilionidae > Battus > Battus philenor. The sequence goes on from NW_027181683.1 coordinate 12,968,405, forward strand.
TTGTCACTGGCCATCAAAAAGGTTTGCAATGTATGACAGGTTCAAATATCCCGTGATTCGTTTAAAAAAAAAGGTGTGTACACCCGGACAGAGATTGTTTAGATGCATCGCGCCCTACCGCGTGTCATCGTACACACGACAACGCATGACACACACTCGCAACCTATTCCGCGGCCGGGCACACGGGGCGAAACTCGTTGGCGAGACTGTACTTTATATTAATTACTTCACGTTATCTGAAATAACGAATACGGCACTGTTCACTCATTTTGTGAAATTTCAGAGGACAGAATTTAACAGATGCCAAATATAAATTCGAGCAACGGCACGATTTTTTAAATTTTTAATTACTAGTGATTTGTATATGTACAGGATGATATATAGTTCACATGACGACAATCAACTTTAATAAGATCACTCTCGAAATATATTATTTTTTATATTAAAATGCGATAGGGCTGTAACTTTTGACAGTATCAAATCTACAGGGAAATACATTCAAATTTAATTCATTTTAATATGCAATAATCCGTACTGTGAAAACGATTTTTCTTACTAGATTATCATTACCTTTTTACAATAACGGAAATAATTGATTTTTGTATTATGTTCCGTACATTAATTGACAACAAATGGGCTATGCATTCTAATCTTTAATCACCCTGTATATGTAACTAAGAATCATACTGTACGTGCGGCTAAATTTTTATGAGCGTTTTTAAATATCTCAAGTTTATGCTTCTATAGCAGATATCAGTATGGGGTCATAACAGAAATTAATGTAAAAGTTGCAATTTAACGACTCCTTTAAAGCCTTTGCACCTACTACCAATCATCTAGTATAAGATTTCTTTATAAATATTGTCTTACGATATATCTTAAACCAGGGATGTTCAACACGCGGCCCGCCAAGCATTTCTAAAATTTATTTTATTTAATCGACTTTCTAATTGCTATTTTGTTATAAAATTAATTAAAATAAAATGGAGGTGCATGCTAAACCGAAACAATTAATGATAATCTCCGATCAAAACTGACAGATGCACGATTAGAAAGCTCGTACGTATTACGTTGCCAAATTTCTTAGTAAAATTTTCAAGTATATTCGTTTTACCGTTACCATGTTTATTTTAATTTTACATTAAAATTTGTGTAAAATCTTATTCTAATGTATATTCAAAATTATTTTGGAAGTTATTAATAAATGTTACATTATGTGCGGCCCGCAAAAAAAAAATAATTTGGCTCACTGATTAAAAAGGTTGCGCACCCCTGTCTTAAGCAATAAGGTCTTAAATTCAATAGTGATATTCCATTTTCATTGATAAGCTTGTGTAATAAATATACGTAAACATGAAGTGACGTCATCGGAATTATTCCAAGAGACGATACAAATCCGATACGGAGAAAAAAAAGGCACATTAATTTCCTTGATACTCCAGGAGGGTTTCGTAGAATTAACAAAGTTAAATACTGCCGCACAGTGGAAGAGCTTGCTTCGTCAGCCAAGCCCCGCGGGACATCAAAGTCCACGCTAATCACTGTCCGCCTCTCGTTAGGCAGTTAACTATGTTAAAGGCTGTATTCTATTCGATGTTGGGCGCCAATAGCGATCCCTACTTTAATAGCTTTCTTGAATTTATAAAGCCCTCCTCAAAGATTAGGCTTACAGAGATAAAAACCTCACCACTTCGCTTGTTTTCAAGTAATAATCGAAGCTAGGTCACGTATCTAAAAAAACCTTCTACTCACTTCTAGATGGCGCGACAAGCGCTTATTTAATTATCAGAATCACAGCTTGACCGTCTTTTATATACCTCCTCAGATATAAATTTGCAATAATAGAACAAAATTAACAATCATTAATATGTTGAAACGTGTAAATGATTCTCAATAAATAAATATAACATATCATAGTAACAAAGCACTGTTTCACAGCATTTAGCTTAATCTTTTATTGGCGCCTACAAAATAAATCTATTTTTAATGTAAACAAAAAGTTTCAATTCCAGAAATTTCAACAAATTAATTGCATGATGGAGGAGAAAAACAACACAATCAATATATAAATTAGGCAATAATTATACGTTTTTATATAAATTCAATCACTGTGTTAGTACCTCTGATATACTGTAATTTGTTTTTTTTTTCAGTAAACTCTATAGGCTTCTTATAAAAAGATAAAAAGTTTTCACTACCCGTCCATAGATGGCGGTACAACTAACATTATAGGTATGAAAGTTATCAGCGGCGTGTTGCAACGCGCCCTTGTTAAAACTTGGTCAGCCCGCAGTTCACGGAAGCCGAAGATAAGCTATCGAGCGACGGGTGAGATTACGTCGTGTTCATTTGGTCATTACCACATTATCATAACATACTCACAGTTACTAAATTCACCCGAGAAACTACTATTTGTTTATAACCTGGTTATGAGCTTATTTTAATATCAATATTTTATCTGACCATCATTATTTTCGACATTCATCAAAATGAAATGACCTTAAAAGCTTGTTTTTATTTCTAATGCTGCACCAATAGATGGCGCTGGAAGTCTTTTACCTCGCGCTTTGGTTTGCACACTGGTATTCACATCATATAAGGACACCGGTCAATTGAATCGGATTTAAATGATCAACTCAACAAATGGTATGCATGCCATGCATCTATATAAAGAAAATTATAATTTTTTCACATAAACGTTCTGCTTAGTTAATAAAAAAGATGAATGAAATCGGTATAATCGTTTTAGTGCTGTGATTCGACAGGGAAATAGGGTTTTCATCATCATCATGTCCACCTGTAGACGTCCATTGCTGGACATGGGCCGCACCCAAAGACCAGCACGATAACCGGTCCTGCGCTGTCCACATCCAACAACTTCATGCGACCTTTGGTTGCATCTTTGGTCCACCTAATTGGCAGCAAACCCAATCTACAAATTTTACGAACGAATTAGATAGTTTACGTTTCATCATCATTCCTATGTTTTGGAGGCGTATGACCTCCTCTTAGATTTCCAATAAGACGAGTAGCAAGCGGCCTGCATCCCCAGTTCACGACCTAACCCGTTGGGTTGTCTGTACATCTTATGGGTGGATGACAAGCCAGATAATTATATGTTTTTACATTTCTTGTGTCTAATTCCTTCGTTTCTCTCAGTGCAACACTTACAATGATATAGGTGATAAATAAGCCGTACTACAAAGCAATGTAAAAGCAATTAATTTTCTATTAAGTATCATTACAACAGTATATTGCAGAAAATTGAAAAGCGGGAGAGATTATCGGGATTATTAAAAAAAGAAATGTCGATCGCAGGGCGGGGAGTTGAGTGCCGAATGAGTTACAGCTTCGGGCCGAGGATGAGAAAGCGCGAAAATGCCCCCGGGCGGTCACCGAATCGGCTCGGTGTGGAGGGTTGCGAGAATTTTAATGGCCGGAAATATTAGATTGAAAAGTTCGTGACATCCCTCCATTTTGGGGTTAAAAATGAACGAGCATTTTAACGTCACCTTAGGCGCAAAGAAACCCGCAGGCGCGACTCCGAGACAACGCTACGACCTCCGAGATACGAAGCGGTATTGTTCAAATAAACGTATGCGACCAGTAGATATATATGTTTTTATAGTGAACTAGCTGATCCCGCAAACGTTGTTTTGCAAAAAAAATTAAAGTTTTTAATTAACAAATGTAAGATAAGGGTTGATCGTAGAGGGGTGAAAATTTAGGTTTCTATATATTTTTGTATGCTGTATCATAATAAAATAAAAACCAAAAAAATTGTCTAAAAAAATTAAAAATAAAATTTAGGGGTGGACCACCCTTATCACTTAGGGGTATGGAAAATAGATAGTAGCCGATTCTCAGACATACTGAATACGCATGTAAAATTTGGTAAAAATCGGTCAAGCCGTTTTGGAGGAGTTCAAGTTCGAACACCGTGACACGAGAATTTTATATATTAGATTAACCCTGCAGTCCTTTTTGTTACAATTTGTTGTTATGTCGCATTCCGATAGTAAACATAATTGAGTGTATGCTATTTAACAACTTGTACTACACCTTCACAGGTGTAGTATCTCTTCATGCGAAAGTCCTTGTAACTGGGGTACGATACGTGTACATTTTTAGTTCGGGGAACTCCCGTTTTCTCGAGCTTAATATCAATGAAGCTGCACAAAGGCAAAACCGGCTAGCATAACTTATATCAAATAAAACATTCCTTAGTCCGAGACACGTACACTAGCGTTTCCAAAGTTAGAGTAAAAGTAGACCTAACTTATTTTCACAACGACTGGCATCTACCTAAGTGAATATAACTTGTGTATTATTATTATGTTTTCCATTCCATTACTTAAGATAACTTAACTGTAGAAGACGGAGCTACGGGACTGGCTGGCTCACGGTTCACAGCAGATCAAAACAAGGTACAAAGGAATCTCAAAGCGTGTAGTCCAAGAGCAGGTGCTGTGTGTTGTGTGTTCACAGTGGGCAGTTCAAACGCGATCCCCGCAAAGCACAAAGCGCACAACAAAAACAAAACGCGCGTAATTACTGCCGCCGCCCGGGCCTAACCAAACACGCGGGCTCGCACACCGCTCCGCACACGTACCGCTAGATCTGCTACACAACTATATAAGACATATTGCTACTTATATAAGTAACAAAGGAAAGTTATATTGCAAAAAAACTACATTTGATTTTAGTTACAAAACTTGTGGAGCTAGCTTTTTTGTACATGGATTACTACCCTAATCGACACGATTAGGGGAACACAAAAAAAAAGGTAGGTTCTTTTTAAATATCTTGTAAATCTTGAGAACTAATTGTTATTAACGTGCAAGTGCCCCCTTTAAGAAATATAACACTTTAAATATGTCACACTTTTTAAAATGCGGTCACAGGTTTGATGGTTCTTTTAAGAATTTGCTGACATCATGAATCCCATAGAACATGCCTGTGACATTCTGGAAAGAAGAGTTCGACACCAAAATCCAGTTCCCTGGAATGTTGATGATTTAAAACTTGCATTGGTGGAAGAATGGGACAATCTGCATCAAGAATTATTCGACAACCTTATTTTGAATTTGAGCAATCGTGTACAAACACTAATAAGGGCTCGCGGGGGCAACACTCGATATCAATTTCATTTTTAAATTTGAACCGATAATAGCTGAAAAGGAAAAATTCATTAATCGCTGTTTGTATAGCATAACTTTTGAGAAAAAATATTTTGCAGCTTAATTATTATTGTTAGTAATTTTAGCAGAAGTATTTATTTCGTATAAAATAAGTCGAAAAAAATTAGTTTTTTTTTGTTCCTCTAATTGTGCCGGTGTGTGTGTATAGTGTATATTTTAAAGAAATGAAAGTATGGCTTATTTGTTAACAAAAACTTTTAAAAGCTTTTACATCTATTTCCAATCAACCTGTATAAAGCAATCATTTTAAATATGTCCTAAAACATTATTATCACGCTATTTATTATTTCTAAATAAGGCGTACAATAGATAAATTGACAGCAATTTAGTTTTATATTACAACTCTCAATGCTATTTAAACGGTTTTATTTAGTTCGACTCTTACGGAGTTTATTTATTTATTTGGGTCAAAATGAGAAATTGAAATTTAAGCACCTTCCCGTTGTCAGATTGATCTGAAATTTGGTACACACATTTAATTTAGATGACAATACAATATAATAAAATCAATAACATTATAAATCTAAGATGGCCGCCGATACAAAATGGCGGATTACATATTTTTCCTTAACACCTCAATATGGGTATTAAATGAAAGGGCTACACTAGTAAAACACGATGATTATGTCAAAATTTAAAATTTAAGATGGACGCCGTTCCAATATGGCGGACTAGGTACATATTTTTCAATAACCTCCACAATACGGGTATCAAAAAACCGTTTAACTTTGTAAATATATTTATACACGTATCCAACCGCCCTGTAGAGTCAAGTGAGGGTAGTCGTAAGTAGATTGATCAATTGTCAGGTTCACTTGGGCGGGCGATGTAATATCGCAGCGGCGCATCGGTTCGCTTTGTGCGCGCGTCTGGAGGAATGCACCTGTGATTGGGCCGTGTGGTATTGCAGAGGCAGTTTTGCCCTGAAAGCATCCTTTGAAACCGAACACATAGGCTATATCCAAGTTATGACATTTCGTAGGTATTTTAAACAAGTTAAACAAGTCACTTTTTATATTTGAGACGTATATTATCAAGAGCAGCTAAATCGCATCTTTGAGATCCCATATCCAATGCATAAAGACATACTTCGTATCGAAACCAATAAGCCTGTATTAGTCCAATATAAAAAAATAATATATGTTGAACACGGCAAGACTTGCGAAGCCTCCATAAATACTTCGGTACGTGGCTTGTCGGCCATAAAACCATATGCACAGCCGAGCGTCGACTATAGTCGTCAACCAAGAAATTTTAACCTATCTCTGCAATTACAGTTTATTATAATAACATTAGGTGAATTGATGAATGTCAAACGCTCTCATCACAAGTGTGTTAAAGAGCAAGACGAGCTGTGTCGCGGCAGGCGAGAGTCGGCTGTGCGCATTCACCCGTCGACTATACTCGACGCTCGTAAAGTGGTGGGTGATGCAATTCTGAGTAGTTACGTCTCTGACGTTTTGTTCAAAATTATCTTCAGCTAATCGATCGCTACTCCCGCAACGTTTCTCAGTTTCGCGCAACGGCGTCGGATCCAATAAAAGACAAATGAAGGGCCGTGTTAACTGTCCGTTATCTTTACAAGTTTTCGTTTAACTGTAACAAAGATTAATCGCTCGGAAAGGGACGACCGGCACTTAATTATCGATAATGGTGGCAGAGTTGAACGTGTTGCATTTACAAAATTACATCGACAACTGTTACAAGCCTAAAGAAACTTTCTTACAAGAACGCACGGATACATTGACTTTTTAATTTTGAATCAATGTTCTCAAATAAAACGTTCTTATTTACACACACACACACACACACACATACATCAATTTTAATAATTGTTTTCATACGATTTTACCTTTTGGTGGTTTAAAGCAGTATATAATAATCCAGCTATTTATTACCTTCTTACAAGATGCTACACGTGAACATTTGAAACTACCTAAAACACCCCGGTATCGAATAAAATATCTTGTATGTATAATAAATAACGCGACAACCCTATATCGGAATACATTTATAGAAATATTTATAACTGACAGCCCAGTATCGAAACAGAATTTTTAGATTTATTTATAAATAAAATGTGACAGCCCTATATTGAAACAGACGTGTTGAAATAATAATAGAACACACTACCGTGTAACAAAATAAAATAATGAATAAAAAGTGACAACCCTAAAGAAATCTCGTCCGGGTTCCACGTAGTGCAAAGTGTTTCCACGGTCAGGCTCCAATCGGCGCCTAATGCGCTAAATCTCTTAAAAGGCGGGATCCACTGACCATATGCCGCGCTCCCCGTAACGGCTTCAGTCCGACACCCCCCACATTGCCGCCGACTAAACTTAATATTCCCTCATTGCCTTGTAGAAATTGCATTGCAGCCACTTTCATGGTTAATTAGTTTATTTACTCACACGTCCTTCATATAACAACATACTTATATATCATGTTCGTTATTAATTGTGTTTAATTACAAAACTGGACTCTGTATGTATGAATGTAATGTATGTAATGTATGGACGCCTGTATAAACATAATCTTTGTTAAACATACGAGTATATGTAAAACTTATTACTACTTACACATCTTCGAGCGCCATAAATGTCGTCATGTACATTATTTTTCTTTTAAATTTATTTAATAAAATTTGACATTATAATTTCAATAAAATATGACATAATACTGTGATCAAAAAGTACTATAAATTTGTTAATAAATTGTAAATTGTTTATTTATTCTTCCAAATCAATTTCATCCCCGACCGATAAAACGCACTTTTTTCAGGTTTCAAAGCGATCTGAAACTTATTAGATTCAGTAGATTAGACTCGAGATTAGATTCATCGACCAATCGAGAAAAAAGATCGATCCTAAATATAAATATATATGTACTTGCGATTCGACTAAATTTTGCTTAACTATGGGACATAAATATGTTTCAAAATTTTCATAATTTCTTCGGGACACTAAATATTAATGGGTTAAAACAAGATGCATTGAGTTAAGGCGTTAGCCCCCGGGGGAGGGGAGGGGTGTAAATTAAAACACTAATACAGCCGGCGGCCCCGTCTGCTCGTAATCGATGACGTCATGAGGCGCCCGAGCGAACGGCAGATGGCGCCCGGCTCCAAAATTCCCATCACAAATTGCATCCGGGTGGAAATCTTTAATTATTTCATTAGTCAGGGAGCCGGTTAAGGTGGCCGGGTAAACAAAGTGCCGCGGGATTCATTAATCAACAACCTATCTGCCGCACACAGCGGTGAACAGCACAGCGCCCTCATCTATACAACTAAAGGCAGGGTCTTTACATGAAAATTTCACTAAAGAATTAGTCTATACTAAAATCTATAACAGAAATACTATAAAGAATGGGCATCTCACTAAATCATCATCATCATCATTTCAGCTGTAAGAATTCCACTAGTGGACAAAGGTCTCTTTCAGGTGCTCTTTCCGATAACGTTTTCTCCACACCAGAACTCCGGGCCATATGTTCGCGCTATAAAGCCTGCCCGCTGCCAATCCTTTGGGCTTTGTTGCTTTAATTTAACTACAAATCACCCCTGTTCCTGATTCTATCCCGTAAATATATCCCAGTCCTCTAATACCTACCATATATGGATTTAAAATTAGAAAATAAAAATCGTTTATCTACGGTCATATTGAATATAAATTGCTCATACATGCCGTTCATGCCCGGTAAAATAAATACAAACAAATTCTTTCTATATTTGGAACAGAAAAAGACCTTTTGCGTTAACGAGCCATCAGGTCATGGTCCGCCATTTCCCCCAGCACTAACGCTTCAAATGTTAACCAGGTAATAGCAACCGACCAAGTCAAGATTAGGCCCATTTGGGCGCCAATAAGTTTATTTGCTAAATTCGTCTTGAGTGACAAACTGAGCCATCTCTCGTAGACCCTTCCAGAAGGCTGTGGAGTTCCCGCTTAAACTTGTAATGCAGAGGTGTCCTAGGAAGCCCTCAAGCCAAATTATGTGAACGAAATTTAAGCTAAGAATCCTTCAAGAAATCTCTAAATACCAAAGAAGAAACAATGTAGAACGAGGCAGTCCACCAAAAAGATACCTACTCGAACAACAATCATGATGGTATTTGATGCTAGAGTCACTGTTTTGTGCGGCGCAATGAGCTGGAAGCCCGCAGAGCGCCGTGCCCTTACTAATCGGTAAGTACACAAAAAAGTTGATTAAACGAACGAATCGCTTTGTTGTTTAATGGCCACTACATTGGAAGTTCAGAACCGCATTACAACAAAGGGGCGAGCAGGGGAGGGGGCGTTTTAAAAAATATAAAGTCCTCCCCGGAGCAAACAAAACGCACGGCAGCGCAGCAGCTCGGCAACGCAGCCTCCATTGTGAAGCGGGGGCGCGGAAACAAAGGCATTTGGAGCATTGTCCGCAACGTATCGCGGCCCGCGCGGGGCCGCCTTCAACGCAGGTGCTCTAAATTAAGCTCCTTTCATTCTTAGCCTAGCTTACACTAATATATTTTTATCTATACCCTTTTCTATACAACCCGTGCGTATATAATTTCATGTATTCGCGAGTTGAATTCCTATTGTCAAAACCGTATAAAAACTGGACACACCGAGACATTAGTTCACGATGCGTTCTTCACATATTGTGGGTAAATATGATCACAAGAAGTTACAGTTCTTCAGCAATGAGACTGGAAGAGAATAATATACCCATTGACATAAGCTTCATCTTCCGGAGAATCTTCTGGCCCAAGGCTGGTAAGAGAAGCAAATTACCTTCAAAGTCTTTTGTCTTCTATTTTCCTTTAGACCATCAAGAATTTTAACTATAAAAAGGTCGCACCGATACATCACGAAGAAACTTCAGTAAATATTTTCTTACGTTTTAGATAAGCTACTCTGTTCTGAAGTACGTGTGAGTGAAAGACAAATACCAGAAATAAATCTAAAAGTTAACTAGCGTATCTTTAAAAATCGTTAAACTTGTTACCATATTTAACCGGGTTTCTAAATAATACGCAATGTATATTCTTTTAAACTCCTTACCACATAAACGAAACTTAAATGTCAACAAAACTTATGAAGAAATATTCGACGGAACACAAACGCGTGCCTCGCCACGTGGACACATTGCAACAGGAATTAAAAAAAAGGACAACAATCGCGCGCGACGAAATCGCCGAGTCAACCTTCGTATAATTACGCTATAAAACGCTATGGGGGTGACCGCCGCGAACATCCAATTTAGTGGGTTTATTGGGCGACAAAACAGATATTTCCTGTCTATGCCCCGCTTTTATTGCTGTCACTCTTTTAAACATATAAACGCTCTGGAAGTGACTACATAGTTGGTTTTTATAACAATTTTTTGTACGTATTAATCAGACCAACTTTCTTTCTTTACTTTGTTTATTGCCAACACTGTACGACTACCAGGCAAATTACTGCGCGTGTTAATCGGCTATCAGCGCCATCTATGGTCGCCCTTAAAAGTTACACGTTTAAAATTATTTTTAAATCCATTTGAATGGTCACGTGCCAACGTTCCATACTACTGGCCACTACAGCCATAATACTTTTTAATGTCTAATTTGAATATAAATTCGAACGACGATTTGAGTTCGGATGCAATGCAGGTTCGACAGCGATACAATCATTGTCATTGAGTTAGGATTAATATTGTGAATGTTGCCCATATACAAATATACCATTTCGATCAGACGTCTTGTGTTAGGGTGAAGTCACCTCCATCCGTTAAGCTGGAATTATCTTCATAACAGCCGATAACGTTACCGGTCTTGTGATGCGCGCATACAGCGACATCCAGCTACTTTTATCATATCTTTAATTCTCGTTTATAAGTAACGATTAGTATTTGAGAAACACTCTGTAGCAAATAACGGTTGCCAGTAATCACGTGCGGGCCACTTCCATCCGGTCAGAGTCCGCGTGAGACCGCGCCCTCTCGAGTCGCGAATCGGAGGGGCGTGGAGTGTGATGACCTCGCCTGACACCTCGTTTGCCGCGTTTTTAACACAAACAGTTAAATATAACTTCCTTAAACGCGATCGAAACGATTACTTCCCGGGTAGTTTCATCTGTTGAACTTCTCGCTCTTATCAACAGATCAACATTACTTTCAAGCTTAAGACTAATGGTTAAAATCGACAACAAAATGTCTAATTGAATTTTGAATTTTTACAAACCGGAATGCAAACGAAAGAACAAACACTGACAAGGATTAGAGAAAAAATGGAAGTGACAGTTTTTAAACGGTTCAAGTGTTACTATAACACTACTGCCGAGGTGCATTCTACTTAGATTTCCAATAAAACCGATCGGTATCTATCTTAATCCAGGGAGTTGGTTCTGAAACGAAAGAACAAACACTTAGACCCATAAAGTGTTTGATAACTTGTTGGAGGCGAAATTTCGGCATTACGAGTTTCTTTTTATTTCTAGTATTTATGATGTCTGTCGTCGAAGTTTAAATTTTGACGCATAAATAATATTTTATTAAACGAGTACTGAGAGACATCTGTTGGAATGCCAATTTCCTTAAAAACATCTCTCAGGGAATCTTTTAACATTTATAAATAGCGAAACGATTATGGTATATTCCGTAGATATTTTTGGGGTAAGCGTTGCAATATGCATCTATGTGCTGAAATGGTAATCAATTTAAATTTAAAACTACAGGCATGATTACACTAGTCACTTTTATTTTACTAAAAATCACCACAGACGTAGATTTCTCAATGAGGTTGTATATTATTAAAGATAAACGCAATAAGTCTATTGCAAAAATCTGTATCTATAGCAAGTGATGTATTAGGGGGACCGGAAAGTAATGTCATTTCTATCGACATATTTTACAGAAAAACCGATTGATTTATTACCGCTCCGGCATTGAATTTGTATACTAGATGGCAAAAGGTTGTTGCGAAGGAATATATTGTTGATTAGGAATAAAAACTTGTTTAAAATGTAGTCGTGTGAATTTAAAAATTTAATGGAATCAGGCGTTACCTCGCGGAAGTCCATCTTAAGTAAGAAAAGGACCAATATTTAGCTACTTCCGCCATGTAGCAGTAGTCGTGCAATGTAGTGCACCGCCCACCAGCCCGCTGATAAATGCGTATGCGGCAAACAATGCGAATCACACAACCGCCATCGCCAAATCACTCAACGCGTGTTTCACCCCTCCACGGGGCATCTTCAGGAGTTATGTTACACCGATTAGTGCCAAACACAGAGTCTTACGTGTGAATTTAACTTAAGAAAGCGACGTTACTTTCCGGTGCCACTGATACGTATGGAATATGGCGTCATAGGATGCAAGCACCGGTAGTAATGGATGGTAAACTAAGTCGGAACGTTTACTGGATTTTTATATTACAAAGTAGAGCAACTTCTTACTTCATCGTCGGAGTACCTATTAAGCTCGGGGAAGAATAGCCATTAAGGAAGTGAGTCGGCTGGAGCTCCAAATAGGCTTTTAAGGTAACGAAGCAGGCTATGTATAGTATATGTTAGTATTGGAAAATTATTTAGTCGGAGAAATACTTTTATTTAATGGAATCAGGCGGTAGTCCATCCCAAGTAAGAGAAGGACCAATATTTAGCCACTTCCGCACATGCAGTGGTAGTCGTGCAACAAAGTGCACCGCCCGCCAGCCCGCTGATAAATGCGTATGCGGCAAACAATGCGAATTACACAACTGCCACTGCCAAATCTTATACCCAAATCAAATAAAATACTTTTATTCTAGAATTTTACAATAAACTCGTATCAATTATGGTAGACAAGTAGCGCAAGAGTGGTTATCGTGACTATACTATGTCTGAAGCCTATGAAATATATAGATACTATCACTGCTAAAGTCCTATGTCATTTTATAAGAGAAATTCCTATTTAAAAAGAGTATTTCAATCATTCAAAACAGCTAAAAGAATTTCACTCACCAATCGGCCCCAACCACCGCAACTCGCAGCGAAATGAACTCGACGCAAATAACACCCGCTGCACGTGCGCGCCGCACATCTGCGAGGGACAAAAGAAATGCCTTTTTGAAAACAAATTCTCAATTCACCTTCCTACGGAGACGAGGGGGCGGGCGGCCGCCTATATAGTTTGAACATCTCTACTAGACTCTGTTAAATCAAAGTTTACGATTTATATTCGCGAACAAGCTCGTAGTAAGGGAGGCGGTAATGTATTTGCGATTTAAAAATGCGTATATTTCGCTTCTGCTACGTCAATTATTTCAAAGACTTCTCAAACAACATCGAGCAAACATGATATTATCATGTTCGCATATGTACTTTCACATGGTATGTAATGAGTAATCAATTAAAGTTTTACAAAGTAACATTTCGTACAAGCAGACTAGACAGATAAACATGTTCTGTTCGTCGGTCTCTTTTTATCTGTCTAATTCGATGTCTATGGGTGAAGCCTATCTCCAGGTCTCGAAGTCCTGGCGCTATGATACTGGGTATTCTTACGGTTGCCTCACAGTACAAGAAATAAAAAAAACCCCTAAACACCTAAAAAAGTTAACCAACTCTTCATGGGTTCGGAACATAAGTCTGAGTAGAGAAGACCTTTTTTGAGTTTTGCAAAAAGGTAATAGGAAAATCAATCAATAAAGAAATAAAATTGATTAAATCTTGACTTAAAACGTGACTTGAGCTGTTATATTAGAAACAAAAATAAAGTGCGATATATATAGTAAGAATATAAACTAAAATTAAAAATCAAAAATATTGTTAAACAAACTATAAGAATAATAAACGTAAAAATTAAAGGACTCTGGAGCGAAAGAAAGTATGTAAAGGAATGAAAGATATTTTTAAGGAAATTAGAGGAAAGAACGAAAGAGATTGAAAAGGACAAAAGATGAATATGGAAATTAATTAAAATTATTATCTAAATATAAACCCTATTCACCCATGATAGGGTCTTGAACGAGACGGCTCAAAAACGGTAAATTATATGTCATATTATTGTAACTAAAATAAAAACTTGTAATGACAAAGACTTGACATAAATATACCTCATACGTATATCGTACTTGTAAATGGGCATTTTTAATTAAAATCGATTTTTCGACCATCAAAAGGTACCGATAAGAATTCCGGCGGGCAGACCAAAGGGCAGCGCAGCATAATGCTTTCAAAACATTCAATTTGATATGCAAATAAGCGGGGATCCTTTAGGAGGTCGTTTGAACTTATTTTGTTAACCAAATTGAAAATACCCTATTACTGTAGTGGCCGAATAAACGGTATTCTGTTTTTAAAAGTCAAGAATAAAAATATCACCTAATAATTGCATCCTCTTTGAGTGGTTTTGGAAGGTCATAGGACCTTTGCACAGTTGTCACGGAAGGTCGGCAGTGCGTACGCTTAAACTCAGAAGCCCCATGAAGGCTTTCATTTGATCCGTCCTATGTAAGTTCGAATTTCAAACCTTGCCAAACTAACTCTTAAACATGGATGCACAGACCGCGGCCCGCCGGTCAAATACTGGTGGCCCGCCGACAGCAAAAATAATACTCTCGTACATTAGAAAAATATTGAATTCTATTCCAGAATAAAACCAAAAAAAAAATAATTACCTATACTTCAGGCGGCCGGCCCGCCATCAGTTCATGATTTGCCCGAGTGGCCCCTAGTCTTAATAAGTCTGTGCAACCATGCTTTTAAACTTATTTACTCTTCCCTAGACCGAGGCATTGTTTTATTCATTCAAATCTAAAGCCCAATTCTATACAAACTACAGCCAGACTGAACTATCTTATAATGGCATCCATTTCATCTTATAACTGCAAGAGTTACAAATTGTCAGAATCAGAAAAACCCATTAATTCAGACGGGGATATTGTGGTCACTTTAACAAAGGGCCATTGATTCGAAAGCTTTCTTCTTTCAGCAGATAGACGCCTACTGCAAGGCATAGGCCTCTCACGAATATTGCCACGACTACCAGCCTTGCGCTGCCTATATTCAGCTACTTTCCGCGACCAAAACTATGTCGTCGTTTCATCTAATGGGGGCCTGACTACGCCGCGTCTTGAGAACCTTTCAGCTTCTAGGGCCATCGGTTGATTAAGAGCTCGTGGAGAATGGAGGAATATCGCGCTGAGTCAATAAAATCTCTTTCCCCAAACGGCACGGGTCGACATCCTCAAACCGTTTTCCCCTATTTTCTGTCGAAACCTCTTTGATTTATCGATTGGATTCACGTCTCTGACCAGCTGTATATGATAAGTGATATGGAATACGATTAACGATTTACTTTATGCCGTGAAATCATAAGGTGGATATGCCTTTTTAAATTACACTACCACATTTTTTTACTACGAGTACTAGTAGCCGATACCATTTATCACAAACAAATTAACTATCGGAGGAGTTTCACCTATTTTAAAGCTATTATATAGATAATCTAGTAATAAAATAGAACAAACGTTTTAACTTACGAGATTTTGAAATTATTCCTCTGAAGTTGTTTAATCTTAAAATCAAATATACTTTATTTGAATAGGCTATTACAAGAACTTTCAAATCGTCATTGTTGTCCCTGCAGGAAGCTACCACCGGTTCAGAAGGCAGTTCTGCTGAGAGCCGAGTCGAACAGTTATATTTCTTTATCCGGTAAAAGAGGGCGCTCCACAATACTTCCCTTACTTGTGATCGGCCGACGATTTTTATTGGTTGAATATTGTTTTCATAGTTTTAAATCGGTATAAATACAGGCTCGATGAATATACCTATGCACTCATTAAACAAACAGCAACACTGACTCGACCAGGATAGCTTCGCGCCTACTGCCTCATCCACCATCTGAGTGTTTAATATAGGTTCGGAAACCCGAATGCCCTATTTTTAGTATAGTTCACGGACTCCTTCCCGTTCCGTGAACTCATTTTCGATGAAGCTGTAAAAGCCTAAGTGCTAACAGCAATTATTACCTCCAAGAACTGCCAGACCTAGGAAGATTCGCAATGGCATATCCATGTTAACATAAACGTATCTTTTGTATCATTTTCTATATCTCGACTAAGATCACCAGTACCAACGATCAGTGAACTAAATACTGCAACAATAGGGATTTCGATCTTCGAAACCCAGGCACAAAGGCTCGATTGCGTCGGGCGATCCAAGCCACCCATATTTGCTTTCAAACAACAAACCGTCTGGCTAACTATTCCGTCTATCCCGTTTGTGGCGTATTCGAAAATTCTGTTACAAAACGTGTACATAGGGTACGGAACTTGACCTAAATTGTATCGACAATTCGGAATTTCGTCACGCCTTTATTTCCGTCTCTATCGGACTTTGTTTTTACTTACAATTTAATGCTTATTTTGATAGAATCGATGAAGCAGTTCATCATTAACTTATGATATTTCAACTAATGATACTATAATTAGTTTATTATTAGTACATTTGTAACTAATGCCTAAATTCTCTCATAATTATCAGAAGCCGAGTAAGACCTTAGCTGAAATGATTTACCTCAAAACACTACGATCTACGTAAACCCATGATATATTGACATCGTCAAATTCTTGCACATATCATACTTGAAAATTCTTTTATATTTATTAGTTTTATAAAATTAACATATCAAACAGACTTAAGAAGTAGGATGCTTCACTTCTTTTTTGTTCTCATAAATAAATAAAAATAAAACCTGAACCGAATACAACAAAACACATTATGGGATTTGAACACGGTGTTACTTGCTAAACACAGTCTTGAAATTGGAGAGACAGAAATCCATTTGTAAATGGAACAACCAATAAAGTCTTCTTGGAGATAGTCAAAAAGCAATTATAAATATAAAGTTTGTATTCTTTGATTTATTTGTATCTAAACAGACAGCCGTCGACGTCACATCCGCTCGCCGAAAAAAGAAAAGTTAGAAAAATCATTCCACCCGGGCGACAAACAAACCAAAGTCTCCTTGGAGCACAAACGCGCAAAAAAAGCGAAAACAATTTTCGGATTCTCTCCTTTTGAATCTGGCCAAGTCGGGAGGGAGAAAAAAAAAAGATATACCGCATAATTACAGGTCTTTACCTTTGCCCCCGCTCGGGGGTAAAAAAAAAAAGTAAATAGGGCGACGACAAAGCGCGATGATATCGCGAAAATGCGACCTTTAATTAAAAACTCTAATTTCAAAAATGGAAGCGCGGCAGGCCAAACAGACTCGCTGCGTGGAGATCGTTCCGAAACGAGCGCACCGCTCACCCCACTTGTGACAGTGGGCTGCGCGGCTCCACAGATTAAAAACTCCATAACATATTTCCCGACTGCAGCTCGCGTCATCTGTCTCTTGGCACAAGCTAACTTGCAACTCGGAGATTAATTCCTCTTAGGACTCCGTACCGATATCTGCTAGAGAAGCATAAACTTGAGATATTAAAAAACTCTCATAAAAAATTTAGCCGCATGTACAGTATGATGTTTAGTTACATATAAAGGATGATTAAAGATGTGGATGTATAGCTCATTCGCTGTTAATTAATGCACGGAACGCCCTATACGAAAATCAATTATTTCAGAAATAATAAATAACATAGTACGAAAAATCGTTTTTAAAATATTTTTTTTCTTTAAAATGCTCACTTTATACTTGATTGGAAATATGTGTAAAAGTCATAAAACATTTTGTTGAGCCATACACGCACCAATTTAAAGTTTTTACACCTGTATTCAATCACCCTGTATACCGTATTAGAAATTATCAAATAATAATTTTCACAGAAAAAAAACTGAACAGTAGTAACTTTAGATAAAGTACGTCGTATTCATACTAAGAATAACAGAAGAGCACTAAAGAAATGTAACCGAGTCTTCACTTAAATACCTCATAGAACTAGTTTAAAAAATCCTTCAATACAGTCTCCAGTGAAAAGCGAGATAAACTGAAATGACATTTAATTTTTTATAAGTACATTTACATTTAAGTGACAACCCTAGCGTCTTCTCCGACGAACGGAAAATATAATATCTAAAGCTGAAGGGCCCTTTCACGGTACCCCCTCCCCCTCCTCCACCCTCCCAGACGGATCCGCAGCCCAGGTACAGGTAACGGGAGTGATGTCGAGTAACATTTACCTAAAAGCTAGACGAATTCATTCCGAGCGCTAAATATGGGCGCTGTCAACTTTATTGAATACGGCGTCGCGATAGGGTTGCCCGGCGGCGATAGTGATGCGACTCAATCTAAACCAAAATTTTATCGATAAAATATATAAACATATTGTTATCGATATTTTTCAACTGTGTATTAAATTTCGATGTTAAGACTTTCGTATTATCTACATTGATGGATGATAATAACTGCTATATATTAAGCATGAATAAGAAAGACAAATTGTTTTCGCTAATTCGTACCATCAACAAGGCCTATGTAGAACAGGTCCTTAGAGGAACGAAAGCAACTGATATATATCTGGCATTAGATAAGCAGGTCGTTGAGGTGTTGACATTCTGGAGCTGACACTACGGACCTTCAAACGCAGCGTGGGATATCCCCCCACAAGTTAAGATTGTCAAAAGGCGATGGATGCTGGCAGATTTCAAACAGTCTTGTTGGAAATCTATAATAGAGGCATACAATGTGTAGTTTTTGTCTGATATGTAGTCCTAGTAGTTATAGATATCAACGTACAATCGTAGATTCGACTCCCGGTGATACAAACTGTAAAGTAAGAAAAGGACCAATATATAGCCATTTCCGCACAAGCTTTCGAATCAACGGCCCTTTGTAAAAGTGACCACAATATCCCCGTCTGAATTAGTCGTGGGTTTTTCTGATTCTGACAATTTGTAACTCTTGCAGTAATAAGATGAAAGGGATGCCATTATAAGAGAGTTCAGTCTGGTTGTAGCTTGTATCGAATTGGGCTCTTGATTTGCATGAATAAAATAATGCCGCGGTCTAGGGGAGAGTAAATAAGTTTAAGAGTTAGTCAGAAAAGGACCAATATTTAGCCGCTTCCGCACATGCAGTGGTAGTCGTGCAATAAAGTGCACCGCCCGCCAGCCCGCTGATAAATGCGTATGCGGCAAACAATGCGAATTACACAACTACCACCGTTAAATCACTCAACACGTGTTTCACCCCTCCACGGGGCATCTTCAGGAGTTATGTTACACCAATTAGTGCCAAACACAGAGTGAGAGTAGATCACTGTTAGATAATAACGACACATCTCAGAAGGCGCATAGCTTAAACCTAAAGTTACATAGCAAAAAGAGGACTACCTAAGAAGTTGGCCCAGACCGCTATATATCGTTACTGGAATGGACTTAACCCTAAATAGCCTAGAGTTTCAATTTTGATACCAATCTTTTAAAACGAATGTTCACATTACTATTAGTTTTTTCTATAAAAAAAAGAAATTAAAAAAAAATATATTTTTCCTTTCATCAAGACCCTCAAGCAAACACAGTAATATTTAAAAAAATCACTTTCGTAAATCAGGCTATTAAGGGTTAAAAATATTTGCAACTGGATGGTACGTAAGAATTGAGCTCACATGGTGAATAACTGCGTGTTCTAGACGAATCTTAATCACATTGGTTTATTATTTAGAGAGCAGTGGTAGCCCGGCCGTAGAGTACTGAGACTTGCGTTCATATGTCACGAGTTTGATTACCGCATTACAAACTTATACAATTCACACCACGTGTTTTAATTACATCTCTTTAGAAACAAGTTTCCCGAGGATGGGCAACAGCGTATTCCGCATACCATAGTCCAACTATAAAATCGCTAACTCGCCTTCAAAACTGCGCGAAATTATGGTATATCCTCCCCATAGATATCTTTGGGGAAGGCCTTTGCCTTGCAGTGGGCATCAATCGGCTGTCATGACAATAATGATGACGATATTGGTTAATTTCACTAAACAATTGTAAAATATGTTTTAGAATTAAAATAGTACATAATCGTACTATTTTAAAGAATCAGAAGAAATCAATTTCTTTTTAAAATATGCTAAGTATACTTTCCGATGCATTTAACAATATGACGTCCACGTGACGTAAGCAGGTTCAAAGTTTACTTTTAATTTGTGTCTGGCAATCTAATTGATGTATGTAGCATTATATAAATATATAATAGGCCATTTTGAATTATCATACGTTCTATGACTAGACTAACATACTTTAGAATAAAGTTTAAAAATTATCCAGTATTACTACTATGTACAAAGTAACATAAGAATAAAATATTTTTTAATTAAAATATCATTCTTTCATGAAAGACATAACACTATATTTGAAAAGATATATGCTATGATGGACATTTATATTAACAATATATGTGTACAGTTATAAATATTACATACCATGTCATGTACCTTCAGCCTCGTGTACTTTTTCGCGGAATAAAAAGTCACAAAATTGTCACTAGATTATGCAATGCAGTAAATTAGCGATGACATTAAGACAAAAAAAAATATATTAAATGCACTTAAATTTGTATATGTTTTAAATAATATACAAAATATAAATAGGATATTTTAAAAAAAATCACAGCGCGCGAATTGAACACGCAACGGCGACGATTCGAAACGAATTCGAATTTGAAAATGGAACACGAGAACGACGGACGTCCGCGGCGCTCAATTAGCGACAGGACGCGGCCAATCGCGCGCGTTCCCGCCTCGCGCATGACGCATGCGCAGGGAGCCGCGCCGCCATGTTGGAAACTAACGACCGCCGATATGGGGACGCCATGTTCGTTCTCTAACACGGGATGCATTACGCGGAATTGATTATCTCGAAATTTTGGCTGTTATCAATTTACAGTGGACGCTTGTTACTATTCAAACTAAACTGGCTAAAGATACTGTCCAAATAGTATTTTTACTTATTGATAATATAAATTAAAATAAATTTAGAAACATAGCGTAAATTTAAAACAAATCTTTCATGTCTCTCTAGTAATCATTTGGAGGAAATTGGCCAATTTAGATCAGCTTGGCTAAATTCATCCCTACACACATTAAAAATAAACGAATCGTTTCAATGATGTAACTAAAACAACGACCAGACTTGTTGTTGTTCTGTAGGTAGATTTTGACTAAACGCCTTTAGCGCTCATCTTAAATCTGGTGAAACTAAAGGAGCCATTGGTAATACACGACAAAGAAAATTTAAATTTGAACTAAATATATATATACACAGTAATCATTAAAAAGCAAGTACGAATATCTCGCGCCGGGAAATATCCGGAGAGTTTCGAACGGATGGGCAACTTACACACACGCGCTAGGGTTCCAAGTGGCAAATTGAAATCTAAGGGATGCGAGATGTATAAAATTGAAAAGTAAATTCGAAATTACGCGCTGGGGTTCGACGCACTCGAGGGGCCCACGTTTTGAACCACATGTTCTAGGTCGGAATTCTGCAAGAACCAATAAGTAATAGCTAATATATACAATATAATATCGAAGTAAAATATTATTAGTAGAACTCGTTTTCCTTATAAATTTAATTTTTATTCACATTCTTTTTAATTGATGGTCATTAAAGTACTTAACATTATTTCGTGAGATATATATATATATGTGTGTGTACAACTTGTCTGATTTTGTTGTGGGCTCTTCAGACCTGTGCGCATTTGTAAACCTCGTGGTCTTTTGAAGTTGAAGGATTCTATTTCAGAGGGAGTTCAATCTGATTGTACTTTCAATCAAATTCGGTTTTTCTACATTATTATCGTGAAGTATGCGAGCCGGTCACAATGAATATCTAAGTGTAGAGAGATAAGAATGATTTTATCTGACATACTCTACTGCCCAAATGGCACTTGCATTTCTGCGGGTGCGAAGGGGCAGGGCGCTTAGTCTAACACTTTTTTAAGGCAGCAGCGCTCGAGGACTCCACATAAAGCTTCGGCCCGGACCGCTACATACTACAATTACATATATATGATAGGGAGCCAGCCTAGCTCTGAGATCGCTTCCATGAACGCTTCATGGAGTGGTTGGATTCTGAGGTACCCCGAGAAGGGACCTCGGCGATAATACTCATTTAGGACTCCGTCTTAACGGCGCCCGAGATGACCGAACCTCGACTTAGTCCGATCCTTGGTATCGATCCCGGTACCTCTCGCCTGCTAAGCGACCGCTCTATGATGAGTAATTGCAATCATAAATGGTATCCACTAGTGCTTATGTTCAAATTCAAAATATCTTTATTCAAGCAGTCATTTACACTGACTTTGATTCAAGTAAAGTCAATAAATTTTAACATTATAAGTAAGATCAGTGTAGTCTGTCGGAAAGTAGCTACCATCAGCTTTGCATGCATGCTGATCTGCTGAGAATCTTTGCACGTCATTTGCGCATATACCCCCCCCCCTGCAAGCAAAGGCCTCCCCTGAACTTATCTATGCAGAGATATACCATAATCACCACGCTTGGCAGGGTGGTCGATCTCAGTGTGGTATTGTGGTACGTAGAACATGCTGCTACATATTCTCTTAAAACTGGTTTGTGAGCAGTGGCAATCCTAAATAATGCAAAAATTGTGATTTATATATGATTGTTTCTCATAAGTCGAACCTACGACCGCCAGTCCTCTACCGCTGGGGTACCAATTATGGATGAAACCTGCGTCCAACAACGAGCGTTCTATGGCTAAAATGATAATGATGGTGATGAAACTACTGTCTCCAAGTATTACAAACTAAATTTCCGTAGCCTACCTTACAAATTTCACAGGAAAAGTTTTTATTCAACATCTAAGTCATTGTATCCAGCATAAAGATACTTGAAAGTGCCAAATCAAATGCCGGGCACTAAACTATATTTCATATGTTACGCATAGCTCGTTTGACTATGGAATAACAAACAACGAAACGGATCTGTTAAATTAAACATAACAAAAAAATAGGCTCCGCTGACGTAATCCGACCTCGATTTATCGGAAATTCAAACTACCCGACGGACAAAAAAAATGGGCCAAAGTGGTCCCCTGATTTCCTATTCATCATACACTACATACATGAATACGAATACGCTGCCGATATGTATTCGACCTCACGACACCCGATATGCGTCGCACATCGGAATTATTCAAAATTTTTGACTTTCAAATCGTAACGCACAAAGATTTCGTCAGCGATAGACAGAGGAACCATTGTCGCGCTATTGTACCCCGATTTCTCAATGCCCGCGCTCTCTTAATACACACTTTGTTCCGAATTTAAATAGGGCAATGATAATAAATGAGATACGGTCTGTAGGTAGTTCGAAAAAAAATATCTTTTGAATAAAATACCCAACATCCATCCGTCCATAGATGC
The DNA here is from genome assembly GCF_028537555.1 of Battus philenor. Classification (NCBI taxonomy): domain Eukaryota; kingdom Metazoa; phylum Arthropoda; class Insecta; order Lepidoptera; family Papilionidae; genus Battus; species Battus philenor. Next base: position 12,991,945 of record NW_027181683.1, read on the forward strand.
TATTGTCGTAGGTGTAAATGCATTTTAAAAAATCAGATAAAAACTCGCTAGGCTTTCAGTTATAATGAGACAATTTACAATAACAAATAAATATATGTTTTTATATACCTACATCAAGCGAGAAAAACAAAATTATACGACCGAACACTCCTTTAAATCAATCGCATTATTTTACAAAAGACCCTACATGGAAAAATACGAAAGGTATTGAAACGAACGAATGTCAAATACCTAGGGGTGTCAAAACATTTTGAATATCAAAACCCAAGTTACAAAGGAATCAAATAAACCGTAAAAGTAAAAAAAAAGTTCATACTTCTTCGTTATCAAACCAGAAAGTACACATAGCAAAACTCGGAAACTTATGTTCCGACATTTTGAATATTAAAATGTTATATAAATCGTAAATATTTCCAATATTGAATTGACATTTTAATTTAAAATATCAGTTCAAATTTTGCACAAAGCGAATATTCGTTTAAAAACGACTATTTGAATTATTATAAAATCTAAATACAAATGTCAAAAAAAATAAACCGTATTTTTTTGTTCAGCCATCAGTCTGTCATGTTTACAGAGATGGCGGTGTCGCAATTTGAATTTCGAATGCTCGTCGCCTCTGCTATCGCGCCGCGGGGTCAGCGCTTCCTATCGCATTTATCGTCGTCACTTCCCGTTCGATATTTGAAATATTGAATTTTTTTTTTGTGTCAGCAATATCAATAATTTTTTGTGCGTGTTTTTAATTTCCTGCCTGGATTTTAAATATCATAGTCATTTCAAAAGTAGGCGTGGTCGTAAACTACGCCCGGGCAGAGGTAAAACGTTTATTAGCAAACATACTCGTACTGACTACTTTAGGGAATAACCTTTACGGGACCGAAAACATCTATAAAATAAACTTCTAAGAAATATTACTCGGAATATGTTATTATGAAACCAATCCTAATAAAACAACAAAGGGAAAAAACAACGACAAAATAATCAAGCCCACTAGAATTCTCATAGCAATATGAACTGTCAACATAACGCCCGAACAATGTGTAACAATAGAGAATGGGAAAGTAAAAAGTCGGATATAAAAATATTTTCTTGGAAATAAAAAAAATGTAGTCTCTATTGTCGTTATCGTGGAAGAACATGATAAGGCTTGACCCCTGTGCAAAGAAACCGAGTCAAACATAGACGAATCTATTGCTTCAATTCGAGTTGCTATTGGGATACCAATTTTAGTCTTTGGACTTTGACCGTTGCTTTTTATTCCTCTATTTGTAATGATAATTTTAATATTACTATCTATACAAATACTGATAATCAAGGAAAACAAAATCATGGGGAAAATTTTAACCCTACAATCAGACATAAGCCTCTCCCAAAGATCGCTTCCAGAAACTTCCCGCCATCGGTCCACCAAGAAGGGACACGCCCACGCCACGTCTACAGGCTATGATCCAATCATCTTTATTAATTATTTTTATAGCTATATAGTATAATACATACGTTGTAGATATACTATATACATACATCGCCGACTATCTAGGAGATTACGGAGAAAGACATTTGCTTCTATGGTTAATATTTGGACAGTCGCGTTTTAATTTACTTCTGCGACAAGCAGGTACCGTAGTTCTATACTTGGTAACTCGAGACTACAAGGCTATTTGATCAATGTAAGTAATCTATAGCAACAAAATTAAACATCGGACCAGAAATATTTCGACCTACATCAATTATCTTGGTTCTTCTTCGGATCTATTCGTTTCTGATTCGATATCCTCTCTGAGTGCCTGCCTCTAGTACAACAGCTCAAAAACTGTAATTCAAATTTGAAAAAAGAATTCTCATATCATTCAGATTGATTCATCAATCTGAATCGATTCTCAGACATTTTCTTATGTTTAGTTATGGAATTATAGATGGACATATATAAAAAATCTAGATAAATATTATTATAACACTTGCAATTCGACCTACGAACTTTTATCAGCCTATAATAGTTAATATACAGCCTCTTTATTTTAAATAAGATTTCTTTTTCTTTACCATTGCTTTTATATTGATAGGCATCTTTTGCTATATTCACACGAATACAATGCCTTTATTAGTCTTACAATAATACGAGATATTCCTAAGTTTTGATTTGAACGCGCAACTAATAAAATGTATCTACTCGGTGAGCGCAAATTTTACATCACCAAAATTACTTACTTTTCTATATTCCACAGACATGAGCGTCGGTGCATTTATTATAACAATTACATTTAATATTTCCAAATTTTGTTTTGTTCGTTTCTGCATGTCAGTGTTTACTAAGTCTCTTAAACTATTTTCTTACTTAAATCTTAGGGTCTTAAATCATCGATGTCTTGTTTGTTTGATCACAACGCCCTAACAATGTTCAGTTTCTGTTCGTGTGACCACTTCGTTATCTCCACTCCTAGAATATTGTAACCAAATTCTATGTTTCTTAAAAGTATTGTCCTTTTTATCACTCTTGATTACTCCATTCCGTTACTTCATCTATCTATTCTGATTCTCCAACTGTGTCCTGTACATTTCCAATGGTTATATTTTTGTTTCCGTGTAGTCTTTTTACGTTTGTCGTTTTCGATTAAGTGTCATTCCGTTTACGTAATATTCTCACAAAATTTCATATCCAAATGACAGATCGCAATGAAATGTAAAGCGATGCGACGGCAAGCCTGTAGGGGTGCTTGCTCGTAGAGCCGGATCGCATTTCTCTCCGCAAAAATATCAATGTGTCTCCGCATCGGTCCCGTGAGGACGCGCCACGCCATTAGCCAGCGAATTGAGGTCAATTGTTGTTTGTCCATTGGGCTCGTTACGCCGCCATCTTTGAAATAATTTGGAAATGGAACGCGGGGACAGCGGGGACGCTTGAATTTCGAACGCCGCGATACGATTGAAATTATTCGCGCTTTTTTCGTCGCATTGGACTTTTAATGGCGGTTATGGATTGGTATTGGAATACCAGGCGGGTGAGAAATAAGAGAGTCCATTATTTAGAAATATTAACCGATATCTGACTATAAAAAGTAGTAATTTTTCATCGCAATCTATTACGTTGAAATAATTAACTTGGTTGGCCTGCAAATTCGCTGTCTCGTCTTACATCGTCCGACGACCCTCGGTACAAAGAACCCGACTCCATTTGAAATTACGAAACAATTAGGGTCTTAAGAAACTCTCTCGGATTTCCTCTAATCCCTAAACTATCATCCCAGCGGCCGCCGGCAGGTCATGATTGTGATAAACCTTCGTAACAGTAAATAAACTTTAACCTCATGTTTCGGTTGAGATAAGTATTTTTAGTGGTGTACTTGTAAGAATACTTGTAATCATTCATTCTTTATATTTGAACGGAATACATCCTAAATAGCTCAGTAATAATGAATAGATGGCCACTTGCGACTTTAAGGTAGTGGAGTTAAGACTACAGACATCAACACTATATAGCTCTACTCGGGTAGAGCGGTTTACTACGTGCGAACATCATCATGCAACTGAAATGTGTTTGTCCAGATTCAATGTGATGATTATATTCGACCTTGAAGATCAACTTCTTTTTGATGGACATTTCGTTGTGATCTGGAATATAAACTTTGGACTTTACACATCTAGATTTTGTTCTTGATCATGATCTTGATAATACAGCTATGCTTAAATCATCTCCTCTATTACGTATATCATATTGCGGCGATACCAGCATCTGAACTGTGCCATCGTTGTCTGTTGAACAACAGATACCCTCGGGTTGTAATTGTCCATCATGCGGCGGCAGCAATATCACCTCACACGAACTCGTGCGTGTGTTGCACGGACGAGACTCAAGATGCGATCACAAGATTCATCAATGTGATGAATATGCTAAACGCACAGATACTAGCGTACAACCTGATGGTAATATGGAGTAAGGATAATAAGGGGTCGCACGAAACGTAATGTTAAACTGGACACAAATTAAGAGACTATAAGATGCACACGTGAATGTAAAAACACAGGCACGGACGCCAATGTCTGTGAAATATAGATCCCAATGATAAAGTATCTGAACTTCATATTAAATAAGATAATTGCGAGGTTTAAGTTGAACTGTAGAAATCAATGTCCGAGAGTAAATCATACGTTGGCTGCCAATTGCATAATAGTAAACTGATATATCTGTCTTACAGGCTAACACAAATATACGCAGTTATAACGGATCAGTTAAATCAATTGTAACGTGTTTGAGGAAAACTGAATTCTTTAAATGTTTTCCTTATTTTAAATTAAGAATTTTAATTCGCTTAATGAAGCGGTATGTAATCATTGTGCTATTACAATTTTAAATTTTGAACAACCGTTATTATAGAGGAATTTTTGAACTAATATATAGACAGGGTTATACGTAAAGTTTTTATGTAAAATATATTTTTTAATTTAATGTTTAACTCAGTGTCTTAATAGAGTATATACACATATATATACTTTAAAAAAAGAGTTTTCAAATCTATTAAGTGAAGTGAACCACAGAACAATCCTGACCACTAAGGTAATTCGAAATGGTCATTTGGAATGATCGCTCGCACTGCCAGCGACCACAAGCTGGTAGACGCATAGGTACACTCTTCACTAGTTGGATCGACGACATAGTAATGGTCACACAAGCCACAGACTGGTCATTGTCACCCGGCCCTTTCAACCATCTATCGGCCAACATGATGATTAGATAAGTAAAACATTATCCATTGCAAGTAAGAAAAGGACCAATATTTAGCCACTTCCACACATGCAGTGGTAGTCGTGCAACAAAGTGCACCGCCCGCCAGCCCGCTGATAAATGCGTATGCGGCAAACAATGCGAATCACACAACCGCCACCGCCAAACTACTCAACACGTGTTTCACCCTTCCACGGGGCATCTTCAGGAGTTATGTTACACCGATTAGTGCCAAACACAGAGTGGCTAAATATTGGTCCTTTTCTTACTTAGGATAGACTTCCGCGAGGTGACGCCTGATTCCATTAAATATTATCCATTGCGTATCGAACTAAATATTTAGGCAAGTTACAATTCCATGACGTCATCGTGCAACAATGTCGGACTCATATCACAGCACAAATAAGCGCCAGTCGCAGAGTCGACGAAATTCGCCGCCGCGTACTTGAGTAGTCAAGTTACACAAGCCATAATACACATTCACTTCTCAGAATTTAGAAACGATAGGCGGCACAGTGAACAACAACTACTGCGAACTAAGATATACGTCATCTCTATCAAGACATTAACTGCTACACATAGGTCTCATCTATAGGTTTTATAATAAAAATTCTTTCGACAAAAAAAACTTTGTAGATAAGACGCTTTCAAACCCTGTCTTTAATATACAGGGTAAAATATTGTGATACGAGAAACTGTAAATAAAAATAGATATATAAAGCAATAACACTGTGATATTAGCCCACCACGTGTGATAAAAATCGCCTGTTTACTTTGTACGTAAGACGCTTTCAAACCCTGTCTCTAATATACAGGGTAAAATATTGTGATACGAGAAACTGTAAATAAAAATAGATATATAAAGCAATAACACTGTGATATTAGCCCACCACGTGTGATAAAAATCGCCTGTTTACTTTGTACGTAAGACGCTTTCAAACCCTGTCTCTAATATACAGGGTAAAATATTGTGATACGAGAAACTGTAAATAAAAATAGATATATAAAGCAATAACACTGTGATATTAGCCCACCACGTGTGATAAAAATCGCCTGTTTACTTTGTACGTAAGACGCTTTCAAACCCTGTCTCTAATATACAGGGTAAAATATTGTGATACGAGAAACTGTAAATAAAAATAGATATATAAAGCAATAACACTGTGATATTAGCCCACCACGTGTGATAAAAATCGCCTGTTTACTTTGTACGTAAGACGCTTTCAAACCCTGTCTCTAATATACAGGGTAAAATATTGTGATACGAGAAACTGTAAATAAAAATAGATATATAAAGCAATAACACTGTGATATTAGCCCACCACGTGTGATAAAAATCGCCTGTTTACTTTGTACGTAAGACGCTTTCAAACCCTGTCTCTAATATACAGGGTAAAATATTGTGATACGAGAAACTGTAAATAAAAATAGATATATAAAGCAATAACACTGTGATATTAGCCCACCACGTGTGATAAAAATCGCCTGTTTACTTTGTACGTAAGACGCTTTCAAACCCTGTCTCTAATATACAGGGTAAAATATTGTGATACGAGAAACTGTAAATAAAAATAGATATATAAAGCAATAACACTGTGATATTAGCCCACCACGTGTGATAAAAATCGCCTGTTTACTTTGTACGTAAGACGCTTTCAAACCCTGTCTCTAATATACAGGGTAAAATATTGTGATACGAGAAACTGTAAATAAAAATAGATATATAAAGCAATAACACTGTGATATTAGCCCACCACGTGTGATAAAAATCGCCTGTTTACTTTGTACGTAAGACGCTTTCAAACCCTGTCTCTAATATACAGGGTAAAATATTGTGATACGAGAAACTGTAAATAAAAATAGATATATAAAGCAATAACACTGTGATATTAGCCCACCACGTGTGATAAAAATCGCCTGTTTACTTTGTACGTAAGACGCTTTCAAACCCTGTCTCTAATATACAGGGTAAAATATTGTGATACGAGAAACTGTAAATAAAAATAGATATATAAAGCAATAACACTGTGATATTAGCCCACCACGTGTGATAAAAATCGCCTGTTTACTTTGTACGTAAGACGCTTTCAAACCCTGTCTCTAATATACAGGGTAAAATATTGTGATACGAGAAACTGTAAATAAAAATAGATATATAAAGCAATAACACTGTGATATTAGCCCACCACGTGTGATAAAAATCGCCTGTTTACTTTGTACGTAAGACGCTTTCAAACCCTGTCTCTAATATACAGGGTAAAATATTGTGATACGAGAAACTGTAAATAAAAATAGATATATAAAAGAAATAACACTGTGATATTAGCCCACCACGTGTTATATATAGGAAATGAAGTAAAGGATAAGATATGATGTGACAGAGAATAAATATGGAAAAGATTCAAAAGATCATGTAAGTGTGTAAGAAGAACTGAGAGATACTGAGAAGATTAAAAGAATAGTGCAGGAATATAATAGAAAAAAAAGATAAGATTGTAAAAGATATATACAGGATGATTGGTTATACGTCTAAATCCTTTAAATCATGGATTCACATATCGCGGCCCGCCGGTCGAATACTGGTGGCCCGCCGACAGCAAAAATAATACTCTCGCACATTCGAAAAATATTGAATTCTATTCCAGAATAAAACCAAAAAAAAATTATTACCTATACTTCTGGCGCCCGGCCCGCCATCAGTTCATGATTTGCCCGAGTGGCCCCTAGTCTTAATAAGTCTGTGCAACCATGCTTTAAATGGATGAATATATGCCTGATTTGTTGTCAATAAATTTATAGTATACTCTACCCAAGGTTATATGGTTTTAGAAATAATAAATATCGTAATCATAATGAATGTTTGTCTGTATGTCCTTTATAAGATCTTAAACCATGCACTTGATTATCTTGATCTTTAGCAAAATTGTACATGAGCCCACGAAAGTTTCTAGTTAATCTGATAAATTTTCGACAGATGGCGCTACTGTCATTCAAATAAATCTCACATATTGCGGTGACAGTTCATGCCGAATGTGTAATATTTTTCATTTAAATTGATTTTAGTCGATAGCGTTGCAGATCTCTCTGTAGTGCAATATCAAATAAAATTTTAACAATTCGAATCACTACAAAATAGAATTCGTCATTGTTTATTATCTGTATTGTGGACTTAGTTGCCAAGTCATTAGCCAGTCGTATTCAAAATTAAAAATAAATTTACGTATCATACTGCCCGTGATCTTTATACAGGGAGATAGGAAATATATGAAGTGATTTAATGTTTCAGCCGACATATGAGTATATATATATACATCTATTTAAAACTTTAACACTATTAATTAACTTCGTTTTTATATATTTATGTATTTTACTTCCATTTTTACGTACAAAACGTTACAGTTATTATTATTACGGAATGAAGAAGCCCTAGCTCTTATATCGCGAAGATCCTAAAGTCACTGGTCACAAAGACACGCAAAAGCCTTCAGTTTGGGCTATCACTCAATTTGTTTAACATTCTAAATGTGATGTCCAAGAGGATCGATTGATTACTATGGCTTTTTAGATTTATATCTTAAATTACTTGCTTTATTCTGGATTGATTGTTTAAAAAGACATAAATCAGTGTAAGTCTTTTCTACAGATATACTAGCTGATCCCACAAAAAAAAATTTTAATTTTCAATTTAAAAATAAGGGTTGATCGTAGAGGGGTGAAAATTCAGGGTTGTATGTATTTTTGTATGTTGTATCATAAAAATAAAAACAAAAAATATCGTCAAAAAAATAAAAAAAAAAATTTAAGGGTGAACAACCCTTATCACTTAGGGGTATGAAAAATAGATAGTAGCCGATTCTCAGACCTACTTAATACGCATATAAAATTTGGTAAAAATCAGTCAAGCCGTTTCAGAGGAGTTCAAGTTCGAACACTGTGACACGAGAATTTTATATATTAGATTTGAGACTTACCATTCCGTTAAGCAAATATTATTCGGTACGGTACCAAAAAGCACGGGACTACGGTATCACTGTACCACACAACTGAGTACACTATTCACGTCAAACGACACAAACTAATTGTACATCGAAACCGTACCACACTCAAACCCCCTCCCCGAACAACTGCCTATTGTGGGCCCACTGCAAAAATCACTTCCCGAAAAACCGTTGCGTCGCTATTGTTGCTACAAAAAAAGAAATAAAAGCCGGATGAATGCGACTCTACCATTGTCCGACACCGCATTGTTGCAGATGCAGCTGCTCTTTGCATTTGGAGACGTAGCTCGTCGCGACGTCACTGCTTACAGTATAATAATAATAAATAGACCTTTTTAATTACATTCCGTAATTAGCATTTTAAATTATTTATTTGGGTACACCGGAACCTAACAATGTTAAAAAACAATCACGGTATAAATATTGGTTTTATTATGTGTTCCTTTATAACATAATGAACACTACAATGACAAGAAAAGTGGCCGCTTATATACACACATACATACATATATATATTGAGCGCGTATTAGCAACCTGGCTTCAGTGTTACTATCATATATTAGTTATTACTGTATGCTTATACTATTAGATGTATATATGTACGATATGATGACATATGATTTGCAAATGCTGAGAGAGGTAGGTATGCCGGAGAGATATATAAAACCTCTTTAGCCCGGAAATCCTCCGCCGAGTGTGAGACCACTTTCTTCAGCTTAAAGAAATCGATCAAAGCCCTCGGGGACTTACCCGTCAAGTGTTGGAGCGCAAAGCCGATCCCCTCCACGAAGCGGGTAATCCCCGCGAAGTTTGACCGCGATGAGATACCTCTTAAATGCGCATAAATCGCGTAAATTATATTCCATAGGTAATTTCGCGTTTAATAATATTTAATATGCCTTCAGTGTTATATATCCTTTATACTGATCACCTAACAAAATTTATACACAGGATGATTGTTTATAAGCTGCAAAGGAATGAATTTATGAATGAATGCTCATTTGTCGACAAAAATCTTTATACGCTTTTACGTCAATTCCTAAATACTGCGTATAATACACTAAAGAATATTACATGAATCTATTTTTTGTATTGAAATACGACTGGCCAATAACTTCCGGCAGTACTACAGACTACACAGATAAACAGTAATAAATTAAAATGCTTTTTCTCGTTATATTATACATTATTTACAATTAATAATTGAAATCAAATGAGTTACACATTCACTCACAAGTTTTTACAGCGATTTACAATCACCATGTATCTATATAATTGTAACGGGCGTCAACAATTATAAAAGAATGTAAATATTCATTTACACTTGTTTACTACTTACTTTAATTCGTACATAGGATTGGTTATTAAAACTTAATTTACACATGGCAATTTTCTTACTTTGGTTTTTACACAGGATTGATTACTTTTTCAGGATTGATTCGTTTACACGTGGCAACATTTTTTACTATTTACTTTGAATCGTACATAGGTTTAGTTATTACAGATTTGTTCACACGTGGCATTTTTTTTACTATTTACTTAGATTCATATATAAGTTTGGTTATTAAAGATTCATTTACACGTGGCAATTTTTACTACTTTAAATCGTACATAGGTTTAGTCATTAGAGATTCGTTTACACGTGCCATTTTTGTCCTATACACTTTGATTCGTACATACTATTGATTACAAGAATAGGCAAGTTGTGTAAGGAAGCAGTGTTCGAGGGTTAATTACTTCAACAGATGCGTAACGTGGAATTTGATTAGGTCACCGCCGCTCAAAGTTTAATATAACGGGCGACGATTATTCGAAACCCGAGCGCCGTTTGCGAGCTGTGATTGCTAGCACGACGCCCGCGGCTCCGCTTGCCGCCCAGAACTTTAATTAGCCCCCGCTCCTTAATTAAACATAAACAATGACCGCTCCGACTTGCTCCAACAATAACTGCCTAGCGATTTAAACGATCCCATTTTCAGTTGCACTGTGTCAAGACGCGGGCCCTTCCGAATGTTTCAATATTTAAATTGGTAGCATAACTTTGACGGCTTGCTTTTATTGATTTAGTTTCTTTTGTTTATTATAATAATTTGTCGATGGCCTCTCTGTTATTAAAGGAAACGCCGGAAATACTACATTACTAATTTATTTTATTGGCTGTACACGAATATACCTCTTCCCTTGATGAACCGACATCATAGTTTATGTAATGTTCGGAGGTCAGAAAGGGGTCTTGAAAATCAAAACCGCACAGCGTCTCAATAAATATAATAATTAAAAAAAAAATGAACGCCTAGGTATATAATCTTAATTAAGACTGATCAGAGACTGAAGTATGACTTAGCTATAATGCTGTTACAAACGGACTGCCTTTACTAAAGGGTGGACAACTATTTACAATTTCTTAAACAACTCATTGGCCTTTACTCTAGCAAACAAAAACTTCTAATATATTACTTTTTCATTTAGTGTAAGTAAATAGGTACTATCAGTGCATGTGTAGAAATCCACTATCATGGTCCCCCATTTTCATTTCATGGACACCCAAATTTTTTTTCGCTGACGTAGACCCCTTGCAGGTTGTCATAGACCCCTACGAGTCGATATAGACCACTTTGGGAATCACTGATTTAGATTATAACGAGTACTTATATCAATTTATTAGTATACATCAGGGGTGGCCAAGATCCTTGATAGTACGAGCCGTTGTTCGAAATTTGAAATTTTTCGCGAGCGATTTAAAACTCATTTAAAACACGTAAAATATTTTTTTTTTACAAAAATTATACGACTAAAGTATAAAATATGTGTGTTGCAGCGAGATATAATAGCACATGTATATGACAGCACTCCTAATAATACTTAAGATGCCGGTTAGTTAATAACGATCGGTGTTTGGATTTCGCTATTGTTATGGTGCAATAATAATAATTATTCACATCAGTAATTTGTTTAATTTCACAGCAGTTGACATAGATTATAGTAATTCAAATATTGAAATAACTCGAGCCAAAAATAATCGTTCAAAGATCCGCATGTGACTCGCGAGCCGCAGTTTGGCCACCCCTGGCATATATCATTTAGGTACAAAAATACGAGAACATTATAGTCAATGTCGCAAAAGGTCCAAGAATGCGGGAAGCACGAGACATTTGAAAGTCTATGCCTTGCAGGTAAGCGTCTATTTCATTTCTACTATGATGATCTTATATTTCATTTAAGACACATAACATAAACCTTAAAACCTTTTAGTTCTAAAAGCCATATATATTACGCGCTATGTGACCTATACACTGCCCCTTCCACTTTCAAATTCAGTGAGCTATATATATTTTCATTCCATTGCTCGTTGTGATACTATGTATCATTCAAGAAATATTTTAACGTCATTATTTAGACCAAACGGCACACCAGCTGTGTCTATCACTATGGTCTGTGGCATCGACGCATATAAGGCTCGGGGCGCAGTCCGATAAGGGTCGGCCTTCGCCCGCCAGCCGCGCAAACGTGTCACCGATACGCAACAGTGTTGTCTCTGATTCAGCCACTAGTCATTGCTGCCCACAACGGCACGTAGTCGGTTAAAAAAAAAACTAATACAATTCGATATTCAAATGACGAAGCAATAATTACCCGAATATTAAATGTAACGTATTTAACCCTTAATAGCTTGATTTACGAAAGTGATTTTTTTAATATTACTGTGTTTGCTTGAGGGTCTAGATGAAGGGAAAAATAGATTTTTTTTTAATTTCGTTGGAAAGAATATTATACAACAGTAAAATACGTACAGCCAACCTATAAAAAAAACTAATAGTAATGTGAACATTCGGATTAAATGATTGGTATCAAAATTGAAACGAATGAATTCCGATACTAAAGGCCTTCCGAAAGAGCAGAACTTAGGCTTGTTCGGTAGGTATATATACCTGAAAAAAATGACTACCACGTTAACACTGGAAGAAGTTGCGGTAGAACCTCCAACAACGCTTCTATTTAGAATAATATGGGATTGGCGGTTACCTGAAATGGCAATTATTAAAGTGTTGTTTATAAAACGCACAAAATCTTTACTTGGATATTGAATCAACTGTTCACGTTGGTGTGGTTGCCTTGCAAAATATTTTTTAGTTGCCGCCTTTTGGGTACCTCTGGTTCCCCTACCATTTTTTGAGATATGGACTATAATTTCACATTCAGTATAGTTTTATTAATTTTTCTTCTTTAGTCTGTCACAATATTTGGAGATTCATCTTGGAAGACACTTAGCAACAATGTACAATTATTACAAAATCTAAATAGCCGCAAACGCACAAGCCTTTGGTATTAGAAGTAACATAAAAACGCAAGTACAGCGTGTACCCGCCACTTCATAACAATAAATCCGGATGCTGAGGACTCACATCTGCCGGGCCCCGATCCCGGCGAGACGGCCCCGATCATGCCCCGCTCCGGTAACCATGCTACACTAACATCGCAGACAATCCCGAACAGGGAGGAGACAATAGCCTCCCTGATAGGCGAAAAAGAAACTAAGAAAGAATTCCTCGCTTGTTGCAAGAAAATAGTTAAAAACGTTATACAAAAAAATAAAAATCCAAATATACAATAAGAAATGTGATAAAATAAAACTCAAATGTGATATTATATATCACATTTGAGTTTTATGTATTACAGAAAATAAGTAAAAATGTAAAATGAAAAATGTAAATAATGAAGGAAAGCGTTAAATTGAATTAAAAACGATGGAAGATAGGGAAAAGAAATAAATAAACAAGTCTGTCATATAATAAGATGGCATACAAGAGGCCTCATAAACGGAGCATTAAATAAAAAAAACTCAAGACCATAGACATCTAATGTTCATTTTATTTATTTATAATTACAGAATATGCAAATCTAATATCGTTTGGCAACTGTACTAGATATAATATTAATAATATTTTAATTGATTGATGACAATCGTTCATAATGTCAACCGTAAGATACAATCAAATAAATAATAATACAATAGCAATCAAAAAAAATAATTTAAAAGGACTGTCCGAGAAAACGAAATTCCATTGTCACTGTAGCAAAGCAGAGGCAAAAATAAACTCGGCAGCATAGGCGACCATCTGGCCCGCACGTGGGGCCCCGTTTTTGGGACTACCCGAGGGGTCTGTGGGAACGCGGACACGAATGCGGGCATTTGAATGGGGTGGCTCAATTTAGGTAGAGCGCTACTATGTTACGTCTGACTTACTTTGTACACTTTCTGAGCCTCACCACCGTGTCACAATGGCAAGCGTTCGTGTAGCGTGCCATTAGAACTTCATTCATTTTGTTAATTGTAATAAATACGTTTACATGTTGTATGGGAAGTAATTTACACTAACTATATAGGATTACCACTGCTAACAAACATTCTTGAGTACGGGCAGCAGCAACCTTCTACCCCGTATATGTCTTCATGGGAGACCAATACCATGCAATGGGCGTATATAGACCAAAACGAGACAAAAGGCGAAATTACCAACGTTGGGCAGACTATATATTATCAAGTCAAAGTACACACCGAGTGTCCTCTATACAGTAGGATAATAAATTAATATATAAATAGAATTTAATATACAGATAAATAAAACAAATACGCAGACTGATTAACACATAGATATACACATATAGAGTACACGTATATTTATAATATTCTGAAAGTACTTAACAAACAAAGTAATTAAGATGAACAAATAAATAATTTAATGTAATCTGTAACGTGTATGTATGCATGTATATATATATACAAATATATACATATAAAGAACTCAATTTGAGTCCTTTGGACATGTCATCTGTAATAAGGACTCAATGGAACCTCTGGTGGTGCAAAAAAATGGAAAATAAACATCTAGTGGACTCTTTACAACAAGATGAACAAATCTCATCACCGGGTCATGACCACGAACACTCAGACAAAAGTGCACGACTTAGAAATAACATAATACTGTGATCATAATATTTTTTATTTATTCTTCCAAATCAATGTCATCCATTCCAAAGTAATCACCGTCTGATAAAACGCACTTTGCCCACGCTTTCTTCAGTCCTCGTAACAGTCTGAATAATCTTTTTCCTGTATAGCCTTTAAGAGTTTCGATTTTAATTTTTATCTCCTGCTTTTAAGTTTCCTGAATATCCAGAAATCGTACGGAGCCGTATCAGGCGAATACGGTGGTTGCGGAACGATATCAGATTTTGGCAAAGAAATCTCGAAGAACCAATGCTGCATGACATCGACCAATCGAGACTTGCCGCGTTTAAGATAATACATTCTTCAATATAGTTTGAGCTGAAGCCATAATAGCTGAGCTGGGTTCTGTAACCTCACAGCCATTTCTTTTGACTGGACTCAATGCTTTACAGATCCCGTGGGTTGAAGCTGCAGGTCTAAGTGCAACAAAAACTTCTGTTATAGTAGCGAAACTCCTTGAGCTTTCTCTTTCGGAAGAGCATCGGCACGGGCCGCTGCATACTACTATTCCACCGTACTGGAAGGTCGACTAGCACTTGTGCCCCCCGCTAGGGGACTCCAGCTATATTCCGAAACTAGGGCTCCCGTGAAGACCGAACTTCGACTAAATCGACTGCCTGGCTTATATCACTACTACCACTTTAGTAAGCATCAGCACTGTATGAAGAGACAGAAGAAACTCCAGCAACGCTTCTATTTAATGATAGAGTATAGGCGTCCCCTTGGATATACGACCCGGCCTCGTCTCCGATGAGATCGGTTGGTAATCGAATTACATCAAATTCAGTTCAATATTCAATTTAATAACTATTTTTTATGTTACATTAGGGGAACAAGCTTAAAAAATATCCTATAGAAGCAGGAAAACAATAATATACCAAAAAAAAAAAATATTACTGTTACATAACATTAGACCAACAAGGAAGATTGTTACTAGTATTAAAATGTATTGCAAAAAATTACGTTTTTATAAAATTATTATATAAAAAAAAACATTATTAAAGTCCAAAGATATATAGAATATGAAGTTCCAATTTCTAAAATTTTTGGTAATTAATAAATAAATATAAATATTTTCGAAACAACACCTATGCTTTATTAATTAATTAAATAAAAAGATTTATTTTAGTTAATAGCCTTATTATATTACATTGTAACTGTGCGAAGTGCACACCCATCCATCAGACGCCGCATTTCAAAATGGATACCGCATGCCGGATACATCAAGTTAATTTCATAACACTGCCACAAAGGAGGCTTTACTAGATGATTAATTATACGCGCCATTCCACGCCCACCGATGGGCGCACGCACAAACATACAAACTAGTTTACTATGGGCTCAACACAAACTGAAGCGATCAAATTTTGTTACGTCATACAAACAGAATCTTAGAGTCATTTAAAACCTTCCTTTTAATAATTAAAATTTTAATATGATATATTCTATTTCCGATGTTTTATCTGTATAGGTAGGTAACCTAACAAAGTACAAACATACATATATGTTAAAAACTGAGACGTCTTTTTATTTATTAAAACAATTTTCCTACTTGCATCGTCATTTCAGCCTATGACGCCACAGGCTCCCCACTAGAACGGTTGGATACTGCAGTATAGTATTATGGTCGCTTCCCATTCCTAGAAAACTTGTTGAAGTAATCCTGTATAACTAATGCACCATGTGTGAACTAACATACCACCGAAAGAGTATATATATTTATATATACATAGACAGTGACATGCGCTTCATCTATAAAATTTTTCATGAAAAACCAGCAATGAACAATTTACCAAAAATTTCCACTGTAACGTTTGTATAAAATAAAACTGGAAACGCAGTCCCGTTTAAAAACAATAGCAAGCACTCCGCGAGTTACGTAGTAATTAAAAAAAAAAGCACCAAAGTGCACCCAATTAGCGGCGAGGTAGCAAGCGACAAAAATAACCAATCGTACATTGAAAAGAAAGGGAAGCTCTGGCGGAGCCCTACGGGTCGCGGGGAACGGGGTGCCAGTCGAGATGAAGTCACTAGACTCGGTAGGTACACATCGATTTTTTTTACGCTGGGGAACAAGCTATGGCTGTATAGCTATGATTTTACTGCAGTTTCTGTTTTAATATCTAACTCACCACCGAACGTATATTTCGAGCCGTACCTAACCATTACATTACTAAAAACTCACATCTTGATAATATATCTTCTAGAATGACCTAATAATATATGAGCCGCTAAAAAACCAATGCGGTTACGTCCATTTTCTGATTTCTGGTAATTTTAACTAAATAAATATTAGTTATTATAGTTATCTTAGTTATTAAATTTACTCGTTGGTTTACTTTATTTTAGATTAGACAGCCTCTTTTAACAACTTCTGGATATATTGTATAATAATTTACCTTATTATTTTTACATAAATTTCTAATCTTTCTCAGCTGCCAAAAGAGTATGAGAGTAGGAGTCCTAAAATTATTAAAATGCACACCTGTACATATCTGGTTTTTTTGCAGTTTACACCTCGAAAAAAGACTATACACTTTTTAAATTAAATTAATAAATCAAGAATTTTAAAAGTTAATGTATCAAAAAACATTAATTTTCTCAACTTTGTGTTTTGGATTTAACCGCATTGGCTTCTGAGCGGCTCATATATACCTCGAGCGAATATCACGTGCAAACAGTTTTAACTTCGTAATATTGATTTAATAATCCTTGCTGAAATGTTTACTGTCTCAAATAGCAATAATTTACTAAAAAAAACTCCGAAATCGTAAAGGATTCTAATTGAACAGCGTTATGATATAATAGAGAGCCATGTTTAATGTACATTTACATAACAATAGTTAAATGATTCCTTTTCACACACAGATAAATGGTGGTTTCGTAAAGAAAACTAAATTATATCGATATCACACACACATATTGTCTTATCAATTATCTAGTAAACAAAGTTTATTATCTAATACAAATACACGTAAATCAGTGATAAAATTTAAATCACTTACCGAAATTCTCATTTCTATCACACGTTGACGATTATTTTTGAACACTGAAAAATACACAACCGCCATTATTCGCGGACGTCAATTGGAATAATAAAATTTAATAATAGACATCCCGCCAAAATCGCGAATTCTTTTCTTTTCGTTTATAAACTTTAAAGTTTAGTTAAATAAACATAAATATACGTGATTTTATATATGTAATAACTTTTTAACTTCTAATTTTATTGATAATACGGATTGTAATTTAACACACAATGCTCTTGACAAGAAATGAGGAGCGCTGGATTTAGACTGAACTGAAATGACATAGTTTGAATGAAATAGAATGAATGACTGACACAAATGGTTGAAGGGAGGCGAGAAATATAGATATTGATATATTAGCGCTTTAAGCGCTTTAGATTTTTTTAGTCCATTTACAAATTATTTTTTTCAGACATCATTTAATAATTATATCTTATCTACATTTATAATTACTACTAGAATTTGTATATTACATTCTCAATTGAATAGCTCATGGCATACCCATGAATCCACATTACATTATAACTTCAACTCAATAATGTAAAACCGCTGACATGAAATAAAACTCAATATTCTTCTCAAACTAGATAGCTTTCCTAAAAACTAAATTTAACAGTAAAAAATTTATGATCAAGGCCTATCATGTAAAACATAAAATTAATCTTTCTTTCTATTTCAATACCGTATTTTGTTATATGATCATATTATGTAATGATAAATATATTGTTATTTCTAACACTCACATGCGTATTAAAGCGCTTCAATCGATGAATAAATAAATTGGTTGTAGAGACGTGCAATAGGCGCGTAGTAAATCGACCAATAGCGTTCAGTAGTTTGTTGCGGCCAGTGTTTCTTAAACTATTGCGAAATATTTGCTAAGTTTTTAAAATAAATTTAGTGACTATTTCAACTACTGGGGACTATTTGTAGTTTTGTATAGCTATAGGTTTATCGGGGTGTGGAAGATGTGCGGTGAATTGATGTCGGCTTTGTTCCGACTAATGCACCACACATCTTCTTGACGTACACAGGGCGACATTATTCTTTGCCTCCATTAAAACTGAAAGGTGCGTGTAAATAAATCCGATCCTAGTCAATTTAAAGTAAACAATACTCCGATACGCCTTCGGGCCTACGGTGGATTGCTGGCTAAACCTAGCCGTTCGTGCTGGGGTGCAACCGACGACCAATTTCACCTCCTATATTTTGAGCCTAGGCAGTTGAGCGCCGTTCACGGTTGAAGGGATCCTAGAGGGCTCTCTTTTTGGTCTGGATTTCCAGCTAAACTATAGCCCCTCTGCTAGTAATAGTAGGAGAGATGGTTCTGGTGCCCCGCAAAAGGTCACTGCGAAGTACGCGGAAGATAGTGAACGGCAATGTTGACCACCGACACGACAGGGCTACCTGATCTTTACCTAGCGAGTATTTAATATAGCTATACAAGCTGAATTCTGTGGACCTATATCCACTTGGTAATTTTAAAGACCAAAAACTTTCGTCAGTAGTCGTTGCCAAAGGTGCGGGCTCTTCAAACAATTACGCTTTATAAGTCGTAGATACGTATTTACAAAAAAAAAACAAAGTTTAAAATTTAACTAAATTATAATTTTCCACGGAAAAGAAAAACTTTTTGGCAAATTTCATACAGAGAGAAAACAACAATAAACCAAACACAATAACGTACGAAAAGGAATTTCTTTGAACGAAATTTGATAACGCTTTACAAAAGATCAAGCGCATAATTGCCAACGTAACTGACATTATTTCAGTTTTACATAAAAGTGACGGTCTCGCTGCCTCGCATTGTTATAACGTTCCAAATTCAAATCATATAAAAAAAATATAATGTACGAATAATTAAAATGTACATGTAAGGCACATTCTTATTAATTATAATCCTGTTATATTACGAAAATCAAAACCAATATATCGTTACATATTAATATAGTTTAGTTTACTTTTTAATCTGTAGAAATTTTTAATTATCAACTGACGTTCAAATGCATTCACTCCAATCTCAAGAATCCGACAGATTGCAACATCTTTTTTTTCTTTTGCTTTACATTTTTCTTTTGAAATTCATTTTCCTTTCAGTCTTTGAATGTTTAATATTAAGGTATCCATCTTAATATTTTACTGGCAACATTAAAATATTGCTGTTAATTAATATTTCGGTAAAATTATTCCACTTTTACCAACGATTTTTTTTAATTATTTGTAAATATTATCAGATATAAGGTATTAAAACATTTGAAATAAAATTAATAAATAGGAATCTTGTACATAAATGCACTTATAAACTGTAAATCTTTATGTAATCAGATATGAAAATAAAAATATTAAAACAGTAAGCCGGAGTGTAGAGAAACATATATTTTTATTCGTTCCAGTATTGTGACTTCAACATTTCAACGTGAAGTAATGTAAATACTGTGTTGGCTGGGAAAAGCGACTCTGTAATTACGCTCTTGGGTAGAATCTCAGAGTACGCAGGAAGTACGAGGCACAAGCGTACAGCGGAAACAGAACTATCGACAGAAGTGCATAACATGTAGAAATATTTCAATGTAAAAGCAAATTTTACTTTTTTTTAAATATCTTTTACCTCATTCGCATAAAATCTTCGTACATTTTAGTCTTTATTCTAAATGAATAGCATCATTCCCAGCTATTTAAAAGCGGTATTTAGTACAGATTATAATTACTAACTGTCATTTCTTTTTTTTATGAACCGGACTTGTACTGTCAATTGCAATGGCATTTGCAGATGTCTCAGAAACGAGGCGGCAGGGCTCATAAGACGCCTAGACTAAAACCTTTTTTGAGGTACCGAATTTCCCAGGACTAGGTGGCACTTACTTTCAGATATTTTTCGAGCCCTTTGATCACTCGAAAAATAACTTTAAAAACTTACAATTCTACTTCAAATTTTGTATTAAAATTCTTATTAAATATAACACTTCGTATGTACATGTAAATCTAGAATTATAAAATTACAATAATTTATGATTACTCGTCTAGATCTGGTGTCTTATTCTCTTGTATACAGTCATAGCCCTCAGGTATTTCATTCTACCATATTCCCTTGTAGTTCGATGATATTAGCAATTTTGGAATTTATAACTTCCTGGATCTCAGCTCTTGCGGATTCTAAGTTTAAAACTGCCGTGTATATCATGTTTAAGTATTTAAACTATGTTTAAAGTTGTATCTCGAGCAAATTACTAGACTTCTAAGACATGCTTTCGTAAGTCGAGGTGTCTAGTGAAATTGCGCTGAGAATTTTTTAATTCAAAATCCAAAGTCCCGGGATCCAGTTCAATTTCACAATAAAATGTATAAACTATAAGGTATTGTATGAGCATCGTCTTTATTTCAGCCATACGCCTAATGTCGGGCAGGGCCTCCTTCACAGATTTTCAATAAGACCAGTTTTTTTGGCCCCCGTTGCTGGAGATCTCTCGTACATTCACCTATCTTGGGTATGCAAAGACAATATGTTCTCTATAAATATTTCACAGACTCTTTTATTTTCACTCTCATCTTTTATCCTTCATCATCTTCTACACATCTTTCTTTTATTCATCACATTCTCTTTTATTTATTTTCATGCCTTATTTTCCTTTCTTACGCCTTCTTCCTTACTTTGTCTTAACCTCAAGAGTACTACTTTCACACTATTTATTTTTATTAATTTAATAGGACCAGCTAGAAGCAGCCATCTTCTAACATTATCCTACGATCTTAACAATTTTTATGGCGTACGTGTAAGTTATAAAATGGAAATGAATTGAATTTGACTGATCAAGATTTCGTAGAATAGAAATATAAATATAACAGTTTCGTACCATTTTCTGTCATCCTTCAAAGCCTTTCTTTTTAATTCAGAGACTGCTCAATCCGCTTTTGCCCTGTGTCTTGACTCGACTCAACATCGCCCTACATTTCTCACAATGGATATGATCTTTTAACACGCAGCTTTGTCTCCATGCAAACGCGTTGATGAGCATACGACTATACTTTCTAATAAGGCGTAATGCACGTTGTTTTGGAAATACAAGCTTGTATAATTTTTAAATAGAATTAGACTGAAGCTAGATCAACTTTTAAGTAATATTCAAGTTTCATTTCGTTATAATCATCACTATACACCTACATGCTTAAGGCTTCACCAGTATCTTCCAGCCTTAAGGGTCGTGAACCCTTCTTGTCTATCACTTCTATACATCTACCTAAAATTGTCTCGCATGATGAATTAAAACACGTGTCCTCCTTGATAGCAGTGATAAGGTGAGGTCACATTTTAAATCTAGATACTCGTAATAGTACAGTCAGTTAAAAAATAGATTTATTAAAAGACCGAAAAGCCCGGAGACGACGATCACGAGGTCAATATGATCGTAATGGAAATATTCAAACTAGTAGGTAAATACAATACTACAAATAAACATACTTTTGCTTCAAGTTTAAAATACAGATATTTTTTAGATTATTTATTTTGTGACGTATTTACACTCGCCTTCTTGATACTTTAGATGGCTCGACTAGTTGGCCTAGTAATATGAAGAGTGCTACGAATTGAAATTGTTATTGCACGGCTATTATGCCTTTCTAGCACGTGGTCGAAGTTAAACCACAGAAGTAGACTAAAATATCTACAGTATCTAAACGAAAAAATATATTATAGGCACAAGTAATTTTCGGATGAAATTGCCATTGGAATTTAAAGTTCTGGAATGGTGAATGGTGAACGGCAAACGCAGCTTAGGACGTAGAGAAAAATGTAGAAAAGCGACCTTGTTAAAATGGTCAGAAGACACTGGAAGTAGGTTCTAGTCAAATACTGCGGACGAGGTCTTTTCCCAGCAATGGTCGTCCTTTATTCAAGAAAATTTGACTAATTTGATTAACTCGACTTTGTAATGAATTTTGAAAAGCTATTGCAGTCTGAATGTTCATGGAACTTTCTATTATACCTTGACATAGTAGCTTGTTTATTATCAATATAGTAATATTATTATATAATTTCATCTGTAGATCGTCCACAGTTATAAATCTCCTATAGGCTTCCAATAGAAGCGTAAAATAACCGGAATAAATCCTAAAAGATTCATACGTAATCCGAAATAAGTAAAACCCTAAAAAAAACATCTCTAATATACACAAGCAACGTTTATAACCTTAAATTAATGCAAGATAAGTTCGCAGCGAGATTTCCCGGGCTCGGACCTGCCCCTAATGAAATTCCCTTACCTGCCATATTACTCGGCTTCCCTTTGCCTACGTAAACCGCCGCTGAATTTGCTTTACATCAACATACCTAATATACTGAGCGTTGTTCCGGGCCCCGCAACGAACCCTTTGTGCCGACATAGATTATGAGACGCGTGGATTTTAAAACTATGTTTGGCCACGGGCTTAGTGCCGCGTAATTGCCGGCGTGAGTCCAAAATGTTTAACTTTGTCGACATTATTAAATTATGTATTAAAATTTTGCAACCGGGCTACAATTAAAAAATATATATATAAAAGTTTGAGAAGCGCTGGGGCGTGCATACATAAATATCTTATCAAGAATAACACGCACACATTTATATTAGCGTGCGTGTAAGATATACCACAATGTTTATTAAAGAACCAACGAGATAAAAGTTACGATAAATAACTCTGGCACACAACTAATTGAAATGTTTCCAATATATGTTCACTGGAAGATATCATTACGTTTTTATATAATATCAAATATTGTCATTGTCAAACCGATTCCTATAACATGTTAGTGAGATTTACTAACCTATTTTTAAATGATGAATAATTTGATTGATTATTTTGGTTTTAATAATATTGAGATTTCTACTTGTAATTACATAAATTTAAAATAAATATTTTTTTCATTAGCTTTGTGCAGCCGGGATATGTCAAAAACAATCTTTTAAACGTTAGTGGTGCCATCTATCAAATGAATAAAATCTCTCTAAAATCAAAAATATTTACAGTAACAGACGATTAATATAGCAGCACATCAATCTTTGTAATGAAAAATTGTAATAAAAATAATAATCATTATAATTCTCAGTTACTTCCATTTCACTATCTGTGCTTTTAACAATAGTTGTAATGATGTTTATTATGTACAGTTGCAATTTTCCTAAATAATTAAAGAGGTAAACATAATGTGAACATGTTTTTTTTTTAAATTCTTTTTATCTTAAACCTAAAGACTTATAGAAATATTGGTGTATTTTATACAAAGAATAAAAATAATTATCAAAAGAAGCAAATGACAGTTTGTTGTAACAGCTCCTAATAGATACCGGACTGTTTGTATTTCGTGCGACAGAGATAACGCTCTACGAAGCTGAAATAATGCAATTGTCTCTTTCTAAAACTCGATGTGCAATATTTATCGCCGGGTACTGTATCTGTAAACGTTCAACAATAAACGCAACCTTTTTAATTTACAGGAAGCTCATTAAGCAGGGAACCGCTTACATTACGGACTGTAAATGTTTAACTTAATAAAGCAAAGTATTTAGAAGCGGCCTCATGTTGCAAGGGTACGGAAGTAGGCGATAAAAGCCGGCCACTCTTTCGACGATTCGGATCCAAAATGGACGCGTTGGGCCTTACATGAAAACGTTTTGTTAAAATATCCTCATTACCGTAACGTTTGGATTATTCCGGGCAAAACATTAAACTTAACACCCAATTTAGATAACCGGGCAGTGTTGCCATAATTGAAAAGTCATCAAAGTGTTGCCGCAAGAAAATTAATTTCGTTCTCCTTTGACGTTTGACGCAAGGCAGTTTCGGATCATCGGAATGTAATATGTCGGTGACATTATTAATACCGACGTTATTAAAGCCTCTCTGCATGACCAGAGCGCAATAGCAAAAGCCTGCGTTGTTAATTAGCTAAAATATTTATCGCTAAACGCATTCCTATCCTTTAATAATAGGTTGCTTCACTATTTCCTACCTTAGACGTATTAAAGTCAATTAACAATCATTAATACATATTAACATTTTAACTTTAAATATTAACTAATATTTAATTGCGATCGAAATCATAATACAACAATTTTTCCTAAAGATTTGTATCCGAATGACATTATTTAAAATAAGCAAAACTGATAAATTTAGGAATAACAGAAGAAAAAGCGAAACTTTAAATAGAAGTAAGACTTTGTCTCGAGCTAACCAACAATATATATATATATATATTTAAATACATTATAAGATATAGTTACTTATTGAACAATCAATTATGAAATATATGCCCAACATCTATTCATTTACTAAAGCCCCATCTATACAAATTTTATGTCACTAACATTATAAACAACATTATTACAATTTTATTTATACAGATAAATGCATAAAATTATTTTAAATTTTTTAAAAATAAAGGGCCATGAACGTATCAAGTGTACTAAACGTTAACAGCGACATATGAAAACTCTAGACTGTGCGCGTATTTTAAAATGGCGGATTTGTTAGTACATGTGCAGCTGATAAAATTATTTTAAAAAAGAAATGGAAAAACTTACCTATGCGATCATATCGACGGTGCTGTTTTTATCTGTAAATAAAAAATGAAGATATAAGAACGAGTGTAAATTGTTAAAAATATACAATAAAATATAGTTCTTCTTTGTTATATTAATATGTTGTACATAAAAAATTATACATCAATATAAAACCATTTGTTGATATATTTAACACATTTGTAATGAAAGAATTTAATTTTTGAAGGACATGGTTTACCTTATATTTAAAGTCAAAGAGATTACAAAAATTTAGGTTAGAATACTAGTCAAAATGTCAAAATTGAAAAAAAATTGTGAATATTGACGATAATATCATGTTTCAATTAAAAATTAATGATAAATATAAATAGGTTTAACATAAATCTCACTATTTATACAGAGGGAATTACTGAATAATCATAATTAAAATTATTTGTTCAATATATAAAGATTTAAATGCAGAAGATTTAAAAGATCTAATGTATAGGTTATAAACTGTCAATTAATATGTCATCATTCAAAATAGTTCCAAAAAAAATAAAACAAAAAGCGGTAACAAAAATTTAGATTACTGAATCTAAAATTAGTTGCCAGGAGAAAAAAATAAATGTATGTTTTTTACAGTGAAATGTATTAAAGATTTTTTGCAGCTAAAGGAGTTAGACATTCACCCCTTTAAAGCCTATAACCTATCATCCTGTAGAATTAGGACGCTCTTTGTGTTTCACATAAAATCACACAACTCCTATATCGTGGCGACCACAATACGAGAACCATATACGTCACATAAAGGATAATCCGGAAAACATACGGACACCCCGCAAAACCGGTTGCGGCCGGCCGAATCCGGTAATAACCGCTTCAAACCGGCTCGCAATCTCAATGGCACTTTGATGTTGTAAATTTTTGTATATTTTCAGTTTTGAAACTCGTAAGTATGCTCGATGGGGTTGGCCGTGGTTAAAATAATCGTATTTAAATATTCTGATGCCAATTTACTTTTTAATTTTTAACTTTAAGTTAGCAGTTTATTTATAATATTAAATTAATAATAATCACGCATATATGTTTCTTATATTCGGCATGGAATAAAATAATTTATGTATTATAAAAATATATTAAAAAAGGCGGGAAAAATTTGACAAGTTTTATGACAGATGTCAATATATTATAAGATAATATTAATATATAAGGAATTGTTCTAATTTTAATGACTTTTATTATTTGTAATACAATCATCAAAAACTATTACAAATCCCCACTGAGTTTCTTGTTGATTCTTCTCAGTAGATGGCACATTACGAATTGATATAAAGTCAATTTTATGATGAAGACTGTCGATGGTGACAAGAAGTCCACTGGTAGATATTTGCCACAGATTTTCAATATGATTTTTAATATTTCATCTTTAATATATAATTACAAGTTTAAAATGTAAAATAATCAAAATTAGCAATTCCTTGTCCTAATAACATTTAATTTAATATTAAAGTCCAAAAGAAATATCTCTTTCAAACCTTTGAGGTATTAGCCAGTCGCTAAATAAATTTAATCATATCCTAGAAAATAAGATGAGATGAAAGCGCGGATATAATCAGAGAGACGGAGGGAACCATCCTGGATTAAAAACTAGATCCGATTAATTTTTTAAACCCCGTCCGAGCTTAATGCGGAATTTAAAATATCAGCTGTTAAACGGCCGCCATTGTTAAGTCCCGTACACACTACCTGACTTCAGCCGATAGGCATTGCGTGTGTCAAAGCGTTTATTGTTTGATCAACTACTTTCTTTATTTTAGCTTAAAAACTAATGTAATGAAGTATAGTTCGCTTGTTTAATCTGCTTTGTGACTTTGTGCGATAGAAATTAATATACACATGTTGCACTTGTTTTTATTCAATAGTTTTTTTTATTTATAACTACTTACATCTGGCAATATTAATTGAATTTTGTAAAAATCTAATTGTTTTTACACAAAAACAATATTTTTCTTTGGGAACAATAAATAATGTAAATATAATTAAAAGAATTGGTTTCAAAATTATTATTACTACATTTTAAAAATTAATTATTGTTTATTATCTATTCCTTTAGACTTTGAAATGACAGAAGTAATTGGCATGTCACTTTATATTTCAGAATGATCACCTTAAAAAATCATACACATAACCGTTTTTTAAAAATACTTTTGGCATATATTATCATATGATTTGATTTTGCCGTCCAAAATTATATGTCACCTTTACGTAGACCGATAAATAGAACGTTGGTATATATTGGGATCAAGAGATATACTACACCGCTGTCAAGAAGTCTCTTATATCATGAAAGGCATGAATAAATTAATTCTTATGAATAATTTACAGCTTGACGTTTTCTGACATTGCTTTTTTAATAGATATATGAACAAAAATTTCTTTTTTAACAGTACAGTACTATGTGTTATATCTGCATAGATTATATAAATGATCCACGTTTAAATTTACTGTTAAAGGGAGTGGGGGGGGGGGGGGAGATTGTACATTTATTTTTGATAGAACTCTCATTGCTACATTTACAACTTCTGAGTGTTTGTGGTGTCAGGGCCCAGAGTGCGTCCAGCCTGACTCCTTTTTTAAAATATAGAAGCTGGAAGGCTTTCGAAGGAGCTTTGGTTCAGACCGCTTCATGCTACTATTTTACAGGATTGGGAGGCCGCAGCGCTCTTAGATCGCTTCGCCGAACGCTCCATGGAGTGACTAATTTCAAGGGCCCCCACGAGTAGAATTTTGAAGTGCATTTAACTAATTCGTATCATCTAACTATACGGTTTATTTCCCCTCATCCCGCGCCCCTAAACCAAGGCGGCGAGAAATAAAATCTGTAGTTAATTAAAATAAATTCGCATGGCTGATATTTTAGTGCTTTTAAACGAAACTTATTCACTAAAGTGTATACACTTGTAACGAAATATCTCTTCGTAAAATAAATGATGTTCGTTTTATTTTAATTTATTCCTTTACTCGATACGTGTTTTATATTTTTATTTATATAAAAACAATATTCTTTGGATAATACACCTATAGACGCAGCAAGACACAGGCCTCAATTCACTTGCGTCTAGAAAATTCCATAAATATTAATTTTCATTAGAACTAATCAAATTGGATTCTCTTTTAATGACATATTTCAATTAATAATGAAACTACATGGATTTCAAACGCGTTCTGAGTTTAAATATTTTTTTATAACGGTTTTTATTTTTATAACATAAACAGATAAAGTGCTATTATATATATAGTGCTATTGGAAAAAGGTGCAAAATTTAAAATCTGTTAAACTAAATAATTATGAAATAATATTTTTTCTATTGGATTGCAAACGGCCAATAATTTTTGACAGTATAAAGTCTGAAGGCACAGATAATAAAAAAATATTAATTTAAATATGTAGCAATACTAATTATGAAAAATCGTTTATTTTATTTGTATACCATATAATAATTGTTAGTAGAATTAACACTTATTTATAAACACCATGGATATGTATGTATTTTTTGGTTATGGCAACACCGAAATAACATTGTCAGAGCTAAACATGTGAAGTTGCCAACTAAATAATGACCGCTGTCCGAAACAATATTACTCATTATGAGTACATCACGCTTTCAGAACTAATATAGTTTTGGACACAATCAACATTTCGTTTTACCCCAGCTATGTGAAACAATAATCACAATTATATTAAATCAACGCAAAAATGCTAATATTTTTGTATTGCTCAAACATAATATATTAAAAATCAATTAAACATAAAATATAACTAAAAAATCAACAATTCACTATTTAAAAGGAATGAATTATAAATCAGTTGTAAATAAACATTGCAATTATGTTAATGTAAAAAAGTATATTTGGTCTATTTATTAAAACTGGTAAATACATTTCGAGCGTAAAATATGTTTTTGTTGTACGTTTTTCCGTAAAGTCGCTTCACAACCACATCGTACCGCCATCACTTTTAAATGCGGTTTGAACCGATTCAAACTGCTTCCAACTATACTTAGTCGAGCCAAAAGGAGAGTGCTTTCGTCAAGTCGCCAAGGGGCCGCGGAAATTCAATATTTTTCTAAAACCTGTCGCCAATTACCAGTTTCAGATTGTGAAACCCGTTGAAACTTTTATTTTAATTAATCCCGGAATTTCAATGGATTTTCCGGACAATTTGTTCCGGTGAGAGTAAAATCCAGCACGCTTAGTTGGAACTCGCTTAATTGGTCTAGATTTTTCCATTGAAATGATTTTTATTAAATCACCGAGAGGTTTTGGGAAAGAATATAAAACTTGTTCAGAGTTAATTTTAGCGCCATCTAGGGAAATACTTTTTAATAATGGCGAACGCGACATTCGGCTGTGGCTTGATTGACTATTCAAATGTTAACAGAGTTGGTCTGACAATTCCCTTATAAGAGAAATTTGTAAAAAATCCTACTATTGACCACTCGAATAAAAACAATTATTATCGTTATTCGCTTTTTTTTAACAAATTGATTTTAATTGCACTGGAAAAATTTATTTAATTACATAATTTTCATGGTTTGTAAATGTATAAACAAAATATTTTAAATGAAATAATCACATTTTGCATTTGTATCTATATTTCAAATTATGTCTCACAGCCCGGCTAGCTCAGTCGGTAGAGCATGAGACTCTTAATCTCAGGGTCGTGGGTTCGAGCCCCACGTTGGGCGCAATCTTTTTTTTATTCGCATTTGTTCGTATAACATATATTATATATATTTTAATTTTTCGTGTATATCTAAATAACTAAAAAAATATATTATACATTTTTATAAAAGAAAATATGAAAATTAGAAATTTTAATTTATTTTAGTACAGTAACCTAATGATTACGAAAAAAAGGAAATAAATCATGTATGAAGAAAGAAAATTGTTTTTAGTTGTATTAATTATTTAAATAAAAAAATTAAAATACTTTACACAGAGTACTCTATTACTAGTATATACAAGTATTCAAGTTTTAGACAACTTGTTTTAACAGGGGGCGTAGCTCAGATGGTAGAGCGCTCGCTTAGCATGCGAGAGGTACCGGGATCGATACCCGGCGCCTCCAATTATATCATTTTTGTCGAAAGGGGCTATGAAATTTTTTTACTGAATTTTTCTTCGGATTTTTTTAGATTCATTCTTTCACTGAAACGAAATAACCGTATCTGAAAGGTATCAAACATCATCTGTGAGGTCTGAGATGTATACATAAATTAAAAAAAAGTGAGTAGCGTTAAGTGAAAAATAATTGTGTTGTAATTTAAATAACTCTTTGGGGAATTTCAATCTATATAAAATGGATTATGCTAAGTTTCCGAACGAAACAATGTGGCGGAGATGATTTATACAAATATTTGTAGCACAGCGCGCCGACATCGGCCGCAATCCATTCGCGGCGGCTCCTGGCAGACAATACGCTCGATTCTCAAACTTTAATCAACAGTCGCCATAACTAAAGTTTGACCTGAACTCCGCCCGGCTCTCTATCGGCTGTGTTTTGGCATAAATTCGAAGTTCGACAACCTCCGCGTGTCGTGTACACCGGCTAAACTATGCGGGAGAGCGTCGCACATAGTTCAAAATTTGTAAACAGCGCCATCTTTGGACGGGTAGCTTGAATACTTCGTGTATAAAAGTATTTTTCATGTTAATATTTGAGCTATTCTAAAACTTCCCATGTGTTAGTGTAAGTTTTAAGTTAGTTTACACATTTAATTATCGTATCCAAGTTCTTGATGTTATTCAGGGAATATAGTATAAGTAATGTTGTTATCACAAACTGCCTTGGACCGCACCGAAGTAATTAAAGAAGTACCAAAGTATAGTTAAATTATTTTGCTTGTCTTTTTTCATCGTTATAAAATACAACTGTTTGTTAAGTTAATGGCACAAACAAAGTTAATTAAGCTATAGCGTGAAACTAAGAAATTTCTCTCGAAATGTTTGGAAATTATTGAAGTCACATTAAAAAATGTTAAATTTCGAGTTGGTGGTAGCTCATTCACAAGTCGACACCATTTATCTTTTTATGTTAAAGTAATTGACAATTCAAAAGTGCGTGTAAATGCTTATTTTAAATTTATATACATATTCTTTGTAAATATTAAATATTATTTAATAACAAATATTAGGGGGACCGGAAAGTACATTACATTTTTAACAAATTTTTATTTTTCATCAATATGTTCACATTTGTTATCAACAACCTTTTGCCATTTAGTATACAAATCAATACTGAAGTGGTAAAAATCAATCGGTTTTTCTGTTAAATATGTCGACAGCAACGACGTTATTTTCCGGTAACATTAATAAGTGAATACAGCCTTAATACGAAATGACGTCTAATGTCAATCACCTTTAAAATATTATTCATAAACCACTATACAGTATCATCCCTTTGATGGCTCTACCGTAGAGATTTACCAAACCGTGGCTTATTGTTCGTTGGCATTTAGTTATTATGGCGTAATTTCGACGCTCACCTTCATGGGGGAGGCTTGGCATTTTGGAAATGCCGCCTGTAACGGCTCCCCGACGTCCTATTGCAAAATATCAATGTTGTGCAATAAGTTATATGTCATAGTAGATAAGTCTATATACTGTTGAGCAGATTTCAAATTTCGACACCAGAGGTCGCTTTTGATAAATTGTTTCATTCGATTCCGATAATATATACTTTTTTAATAACTATAATCATATTTATGGATAGATGTGTGTGAGTGTTAAACAGCTGAAGAAGCTGAAGGAGATGGAGAAATTATATATATAATACATAATAGACGCGGCGAGGCTATGAACCAAGAATGACGACATACTATATATAGTATAAGTTAGAGGGGTTGTGGTGATCTTCTGGAAGGTCTGTACCTTGCAGTGGTCATATATATGTATTGATGCGCATATACTTTCTCAAAGGGCTTGGCTCAAAAGAGACGGAAAATTTATTTTCATACTGCCTTTGTAAAATAAGGGACATATGACAAATTAAAAAAAAAAGTATAGTATACTATAACGTCATTATATGAAAAAAGAGATCCCGGTGTAGAATGACAAATCTCTAGATGGATCAAGTATAAATACGCAAAAATAAATGGCGTCATACACGCAACCGAAAACCATAACTGACGGTACAGTAAGCTCTAAAAGAAGAATCTGGTAAGAATAATGATCCTCAGTAATATAATAAAACAACGAGAAAGATTATTTTAATATCAACAAAGATGCTTGCAAATAAAGAACACGGAAAAATATAAAGAATTAAACAGTAAGATACTGAGCAAATTACAAAGAAATGAAAATAAAAAAATACACCAGCGGTTTTTGAATGATTATTATTCTTGTTATTCATGACGTTACGCGGCCTCTTCACAAACGATGTTAACAAATAAACGACGTCTTCAAGTGACCCGCGTCAGAAGAACCCTCGCCGACAATGACCCGAGTCAGAACAGCCCGCGCCTACAATGACCCAAGTCATAATAGCTCGCGATGACCCAAGAGCGCACCACTATTTTTTTTGTTAATTTCATTCCAAATATTCGCGAAACTTTAATTAAGGTCTTTTTTATTCCGCCCTCCGTCCTTTATTTGTTTGCGGTTAATGAATTTTTAAGTGGGAATCTTATTTACGGTCGCCATTATGTTTTATTTTCTTGTTCTTTGATTTATATTTGATTCGTAAGGCTGTATATAGGCGGAACCGGCAACCGACGCCTCGCGTTCAAAGGAAATGCCATGTGTGGAGTAAATGGGAACTCATTACTGTGAGATCAACAAAGGAAACTTCCTGTTTGGTTAATACATACACATAGTTTTAAAAATTCTGTCGATGTAATTTAGCGCCATCTTTTGAGCGATTTACTAACTACAAACTGTTAACGTCATGATTCGAAATAAACACTTTATGTGTATACAAAACGATTGCTTACAAATTACATAAAGAAATCGTTATAATCTAATTTTTATACACTCGTTTGCATTTAAGCCTTATCATTGTAGAGTGTAAGAATGCCAGCTCCGTTTCCGGCGTTCAATTTCAAATGGCTGCGCATCAATCATGCTAAACAACTTACACACGACATAATTTATTGTTAAACCTTTATTGTATAGTCGTGAATCGTTATTATCTTGTTTTTTGAAAAATGTTTTGTGAAATTTAGTCTTTAACCTTACATAAATTTATAAAAATAAGTTTTAATTTTACATTTAAATTGTTTTTATATTATTAGTTACATGACATATTTACATTTTCCTGTGAAGGCAATATGTTTTTGTTATTATAAATATAGTATGTATACACTTTTATAAAATTTCACTAAATATATTTCTCACTTTTAGCGACGTTAGATTCTTTCGTCCGCCATTTTGGAAATCACGTCTTTTATTTCAGTTATTAAAAACTCGACTACATTTATATTTGATATAAATTTAAATCATCAGAAAAATTGTTATTGTTGTAAATTTTATTGTGCACGATTTGAAATACATTTTTCCTTAGAAATTTTATTATTATTTTTATGAAAAAAATATTGTATAGATACACACATTAATGATTTTTTAAACTGTCTTAAAAATTCACATTTTAAAACCATACGCAAGATTTAAAAATCATTAATACTTTAAACATAAGTATATTAAAAGTAATTGTATATAAGTGTTTTCAGCGCCATCTATCCGTGTAAACTCTGATTGAAACTACGATAAACTGATTCGTCGCCAAAATAGAATTTTATTAGAAATTTAATGCTATTGAAAGAAGCTGGTTTTATGGGCGTTTGACGGTTAAAAAACCGCTTCGATGTTTTTTTTAACATCAGCAACAGAACGACTTATCTGCGTTAATCAATTGTGCTTTTCATTTACCTGCAAGGAGTCTGCCCTTTCCCTCTCCAGGGGGCGGAGCAGGGGTGCGGCCCCCTCGTACGCATCTCGCTCGGTTCGTTCTTCAGATAACGCGCAAAATTTCTTTACATTTTACATCCATTATTATATTCTGAGATTGGTCACGTCTGTTATATTCGTACGTTTTTACTTCATTCAAAGATTCATAATAATTTATTTTATTTAAAAATATATATATTATCTGTGAAATTACTATACATATAGACTGTAGTTCATAATTGTCATGTAATGATTCGAATTTTGAAACCGCCTTTTCTTACTATACTACCACTACATTATTTATTATTTCTGAAACCATTGATTTTTGTAAAGGGTATTCCGTACATTTATTGAATGTAAATGATCTATACATTCAGATTTTTATAACTTTTACGTATAAAACCAAACAATATGTAAGTAAAATTATTGTATCCAATGATTAAAAAGACAGGCTTTTCAGGTACTATCGCGTGAAAAAATTCGTGTCATTCTACATGACGTAGATAAGCGTGTGTTCACACGTTGCTACGTCAGAGCTGTTACGTATCGGATTTACGTTCGTTTAACGGCGGTTAGCGACGAGATTCGTGCTTAATCTCGACGTAAACTACGTTCAAAGGTTTATTGTCAACATATTGCCTGCGCGCCATCTTTGTTTGCGTACGCGGCCGTTTCAATCTTTGTCGGCGACGCATGTATTTATTTCGCAATTATGTAATTATTCCTCAAATTAATTATTTGATAAAGGATTCAAATTTAAAATATATTTATTCTAGTAGGCATTTATTTTTAATCGTCGATTATTTTAACATTATTAGCAGCAATCTGTTGAGAAAAACTAAACTCAAAAACTAAACTATTGCTTATTTAAAATAAAATTTACCAAAATTTGTAAAAAAAGTTTACAGGAGAAATACAGGATGATTGGTTATCGATATAAAACCTTCATCGGTGAATGTATAACTCATATTCTAAAACTTTAAGCATTGGACAGATGACTGCCAAAAAAATTCTACTTATGTGATTTGTAATAGATATAAAAGCTTTGAAGAAATGAATATATATATTATTAGGTGTCGTTTAATATATAGTATAACATATATAAATATATATATGGTAATATAGCAAAAAATAGCGATTTAAAAATGGAATTAGTACATATTAAAATTAATTATTATTTACTATCTAGTCAAGTTACATTACTTCGACATTTCTCTTTTAAAAAGTTATACAAGACACTATTTATTTTGTTCAGGTTTTGTGGAGCCTGAGAGTCCAAGCTAGTACTCCAGTCAGCAGCGATTCCTCAGAAGCTTGACTCAGAACTGCCTCCATCACCATCCGATGTCCCTCGTGTTGTTCAATTGTTTTTTCTTGGAGAGGACGTCGGATGATCACACAGTTCATACAGTGTTTCACACAGCTTACTCGTCAAAGAGAGGTCCAAGAAATATATATCATCTCATGCTTAGCATGTGAATCAATCTGCGATAAACTGTCTCATGTATAGCATTCGTAGAGAAATAAATAATTTAAGTAACATACTCGTATTTCAGAGTGATAATCTTATACAGGTTGTTTAGAAATTAGCGCAAAAGATTTTAATGTTTTTGCTCATATACTAGCAATACATTCATACCTTGAAAGGCTTTATGTTGACCATTCGTCTTGTAGATAGATGACCACAGATGATTCAATCGGAAGGAATCAAAACATATTATAGAGATTTAAAAACAAAGGTTTTTAAGTTAGATGGACAGGTTCAAGGATGCTCATCATCCACGAGGCTCAGGGGCTGAATAGCGAGGTGGTCATCATTGTTCGTGGAACAACAGACACCCCCTGGCTGTACAACAGTCCGAGCGGTGGTAGCAATATCACGTCACACGAACTCGCAAGTGTATTGCATGGACGAGATTCAAGACGCGATCGCAAGATTCATCGATGTGAATATGGTAACAACACAGATACTGGCGCACAACCTGATGATGCCAATATGGAGTAGTGATTAGGAAGTAGTCGCACGAAATGTATTTTTAAGAATGAGACATTGTTAGGGTGTCAATAGATCAAAAGACTTAGTAAACACTGTAATATGTAAAAATGTGAGTAAAAAAAAAACGAACACATTTAACGTAATTGTAAAAATAAAAGCACGGACGCTAATGTCTGTGGAAAATAGATATTAATTTTAAAACAAAATTGAACAGTTATAGATAATGTTTGAAAGATTTTTTATCAGAATTTAAATATGTATGCAATTGTAATGTAATGCAATTTTATTTAAAAAAAATATAACGCATATGATTATTTGAGTTATAATAAGGCTTTGTAATGGTTACATTTAAGTACTGTATTAAAGATATTCACGTGATCTTAAAAAAGGACACAGTTTATTTAAGGCTTTTATCGGATCATGCAGTGATTGGTTATACTGAAGGATTATTACAAGGAAATCTAATTTGATTCAAGTATATATTATAAAAACGTCCATTGGAATTATTCTCTTGACGTATATAAGAGATAAATAATATATAGTGCATAATAATAATAAATAAAGCAAGTGTTGCCAGCCCTGCGAGTGACATTGTGGCTCATATCAATGTTGCCAGCATCCAAATGGATTGGACGAATGACAAATTACTGTTTCGTATATTTGGACTGTAAATACGCGGCCATTTTGTAGATTGGAAAATGAAATTCACACAGATTGTGCCCCCGTGAGAGGCGATTGAAAATATATTTGTTTTCATAGCCAATTAAATGAGTTTGCGTTTTATATGTAATAAAAATTATTTATATATATATGTATTGGATTCTACAAGTTTAATTTTTAGTACGTTTTCAAAACATGACATTATTTTTTTTCTGACAGTTAAACTGACTCAGTGTTGCAATGTTAAATAATTACCATTAATAAATTAAGTATTTTCCCAAAAATATATAATAATTAAAATATATTTCACTATTTAACAGTAGATTTTATAAGGAGATTATTTTATGTGCATAAAAAGTTTCAGTTATTCACAGATGAATAGTTGAATTCTAGTGTTGCCAATTATTAGAAATTGCGATAAAATGAGAAATAAATATAGATAAGTACTTCTAAATTTTGTAAACTGTTAACATATCTATAGGTCTGAGTGTAGGTATATATAATAAAGTTACACAAGATTTCTTAGACTTTTAAATATTTTTACATCATTCATATAGTTTGCACACATTGTTAAATTTTATTTAAAAAGTGCAATTATGTTTCCGACCGGCTCTTCTTTACATATCTGCGATCCGAGTCGGTGGTAGCATATTTTAAAACTTACTGTACTGTTTATATTTTTGAAAATAACTCACTCAAAAGTGGGTATTAATCCTTAATTGTCTGATTTACGAAAGTAATTTTTTTTAATATTACTGTGTTTGCTTGAGGGTCTAGATGAAGGGAAAAATAGATTTTTTTTTAATTTCGTTGAAAAGAATATTATACAACAGTAAAATTCGTACAGCCAACCTATAAAAAAAACTAATAGTAATGTGAACATTCGGTTTAAAAGATTGGTATCAAAATTGAAACTCTCGGCTATTAAGGGTTAACTACACACATTTGAATTTAGAATACGGGATTTAAATTTTTTTAACTAAAAGATATGCAAATGACCTCTGTGGAGGTTTAATTAAACATTAACAAAGTTTACAAGAATTATGATTAATATATTTCAGCACATCCAGAGAGCGGGGTGGACTCTTGAAAAGTTCGTTGCAGTTGATGAATCGCAAACTACAGCTCGGGCGCCGAAAGCTTGTTTGCAATGAAATAATTACTAGCGGACTTTGGTGTTTGACTTCCGGCACAGTAGCGGAGGGGGCGTGAACGAAAGTTGAGGGAAGTAGGGGGGCAAGGCGCTTGCATTAAATTTCCATTCTTAATTTTTACAAGTATATAATAAATAAATAATAATATTTACGAATTTACTGAGTCACATATATTGGAAGGCATATCTTAAACTGAACATCCTGGAGAAGTTAAGGAAGTTGATAATACAAGGCTTTATTGTCATTAAACACACAAATAGAATATATTAAAGTATATGTGCATTATATTTTCCTTCAAATATAAAAAAGGTTTTATGTCAATTTGATACTAAATGAACCTTTTTTAATCTGTTGCTCATAAATAACAAAATTAAAAAAATAACTATTTTTACTTATCTATATATTAATAAAACGTCTTATATAATCGATTGCACTTTAAATGTACACTATTTTTCATTATATATCATGAGTTGTGTTTCACAAAACATATATATTGTAAGAGGTTTGACTTTAAGAAGCTATCTACATATTCTTTTCAACCTATAGGTGCCCATTGTAAGGCATATGCCTTCCCCAAAGATATCTATGGGGGGAATATCCCCCTATAGACTAAATACACCCTGCCGGCATGTTGGCGATAGCAGTGTGGTATTGTGGTATGCAGAGAAAGCTGCTATGAGCTGTGGCAATCTTATATATTTAGCGCACAAAGTGTGAATTGTTTAAGATTGTATCCCGGGAATTGAACCCCCTGACTACGACCACAAGACTCAGTTACCGCTGTTCTACCACTCCTCTTATAAAGCCAGACTAGGTTTGAACACGGCGGTAATGAATTAATAATTCATCATCACATTTAAATTTCATTACCCTTCTATCATATGTATCTTCGTCTACGCGTTTCGGTATAAATGAAAGAATCCTTTTAACACGTTCACTGCGGCTTGAGGTCGATTCAGCCTCATGGTAGACTTTGCACTGGTGCGGCGCGTAAAACTCGTGTTTTCTCTCTAGTGCGGCGGCTGTTTACACTCAACCGTATGAGGTATGACAAAGACAAATATAGCTTTCTTTATGTCTGCGAAGCATTGACTCAATATTGTAAAAAAAATTGATGAACATGAGGCAGAAAAGGCCTCAACCGCACTACTAGGAAGTCCAGCTTGAGGCTGATTCGACCTCAGCCGCACCAGCTGAAAGTTCTTCAAAATTGGGCCCGCAGTGAACGTGTTAATAAATAAAGTGTAAACATGTATTACAACTCGTTAATGTTGTTACGAAATTTCAGTTGAAATTTGTAAGGTTGTTCTCGTGTATACAGCCTGTAATCTCGCTTATACAGAGGCCTGTACAGATAGATGTAATTGTAATTTGCATGAATATAATGCTAATTTTTCCGGCTGTTTACATTTTGTTGAGACTAACGCCGAGTTTTGTGTATTCTATCTGTTCGTTTACGTTTTGTTATATAGTAATTACGTAGTTAATATGTATATATATATATATATATATATATATATATATATATATATGTATAGAAAAAAAATTAAAGTTTGTTGTAAATATTGTCCTTACTTACACATAGCAGCTTCGTTGCTACAGGAGGTCCCAAAAAACTGGGGCCACAAATCAGAAGCTATATATATATACATATATATATGTAATAGTTTTATTGTATTATAATTTCTTTGTTATATTTTGTTTTATTCAAAACCAAAGATTGCCCCAAAAATTCCTCTCTTACGTAAACTTATTGTATTGTTTGATAAAGGTAATTACTATATATATAATACACTATATATCTGTATTGTTAAACTTTATTAATACATGTGTTGTTGTGGAGTTCCTTCCTGATTCTTCTCCACAACTACAACACCTTGCGAAGGCAGGGTAGAGTCAAAAATAAGTTGTAGATATTTTTATCTTTTTAATAAACCAGAAAATAAAATTGAACGATACTATTAATAATAATTATAAAGACACATGTATTGTATTATTATAGTCAATAAATACACTTTGTTTACAATGTATAAACAGTGTATATATAAAAGCAGAGCTTGTGTCTAAATTCAGCCTTGTGTCCCGATAAAGTTGATTGGAATGTGAAGTGTGTGTGTATTCAAACTGCTCTGTGACGCGATGCACCGGGGTATATAAGATCTTCTATAGCGATGGCCGGGCACGCGTGTGCTTGCCGCGCCCTCTATAGGGAGAGCACTAGTGATGTGACAAATACGCTGTTATCGATAATGTAAATCGATTTTTTAATCATTTTAAACTTTAACATTTAGATTACTAGCTGATCCCGCAAACGTTGTTTTGCAAAAAAAAAAATAGTTTTTAATTAACAAATAAAAAATAAGGGTTAATCGTAGAGGGGTGAAAATTTAGGTTTGTATGTATTTTTGTATGCTGTATCATAATAAAAAAAAAACAAAAAAATTGTCTAAAAAATTAAAAATAAAATTTAGGGGTGGACCACCTTTATCACTTAGGGGTATGGAAAATAGATAGTTGCCGATTCTCAGACATACTGAATAC
This sequence comes from Battus philenor, assembly GCF_028537555.1. Taxonomy (NCBI): domain Eukaryota; kingdom Metazoa; phylum Arthropoda; class Insecta; order Lepidoptera; family Papilionidae; genus Battus; species Battus philenor. The sequence goes on from NW_027181683.1 coordinate 13,032,513, forward strand.
GCATGTAAAATTTAGTAAAAATCGGTCAAGCCGTTTCGGAGGAGTTCAAGTTCGAACACCGTGACACGAGAATTTTATATATTAGATATTAGCAGATATGTATCTGAAATTGATAAAATCCACCCGCACCGTATATTAATTCACCTAAAGAAAAGTCCGCTGTACTTGTAGCAATACTTAAATAAATATATTTTAAAGATCACGGAATGCTTGTATTAAATTAAATTGGGTTTTTACTTACCTTATGACCGAGGAATCTGTAATAGTCCAACAAGTCTACCAGCGTGGACTTTAAATAGAAAGAAAAGCTTATCATGGCAAAGCTATTTCGCTAATGCACTTACAGGAATATCATCTGTATAGGTGTATGCATATAGAGTTTTCACAGTTACGTAACGCGTATGTTGTGGTTCTGTACACTTTATGTGGTACTCATAAAGGCTGTTGGTCAATAAGGTTGTTATATGTTTGTTTAAAGCGGTAGTGCGTGTATATTAATGTGATAAAAAAGTATGTTGAAATTGTCAATTTAAACTAAAGTATTTTATTCCTAAGTTAGTAGAACTGTCTATAACATTTATCGAGCTTCTGTTTATTAAAAGGATGTGTTGTGTACAAATGAGTGAGTTCTTCTTGACTCTTTTTGCAAAAAAACTCGACTTATATCCTTTAGCAACCATCGTATTTGTTTGGCGACTGTTAAACAAACAAAAGGCTAATATCATGACGTCATTTTGATACCATTGAGGAGTTAAAAGCCGAAATGAAGAAGGTTTGGAAGGCTATACCGGAAAAAGACTATTGGGAATGCTTCGAAGCCTGGAAAAGGCGTTTGCGAAAATTCCTTTTTTCGGACGGAGATTACTTTAAGAAGATGAACGTGATTTGAAAGAATAAATTAGAATTTACATTTTATAAACAAATTCATTTTACTTTTTGATCACAGTGCTATGTAGATTATAGTATAGTAGAAAATATCACAAAAATAGATCAATCGATCAAAGAATAATGAATATAAAAATATTTATGTGAGATTTTAAAACAAATAAAAAGCTCTATCTAATCTAGTCACGCTTTACAAGCAAGTTTAGAATAAAAGTGTAAATTTATAATACACGATCCAATTGGTATAGCTTTAAACTGAAAGCTCTCAAAGCTCGCGACACGAGCAAAAGAATTTCATTGTTTTACATTTGATATCCTAATAATAACACTCGAGTAAAGTATATTATTTGATAAGACATATATTAACGAATCTAAAGGGGTGAAGACATACCGTCAAAAGCAGTGAAGGATGTTCCACAATTGACCGATGACCTTAAAGACACAATGCAATCAAAGACGCCAGATAGCGGCCGCTTCCAACCGATCTTAATGGAAATATATATGAAGCCATATGTCCAATAGTGGACAATCTGCTCCTGTATGTCCCTATATAGCAGTATTTCTAATTAATTATGTTATTGCCATAAACACAAAAATGAATAACCATTTAAAAGCGTGTGAAAATGCTTTAGTGTGACAAGTTCCTAATTTAAAATTTTATTTATTCTAGTCAATCAGAATAACGAAGTACATTATACAACGGATATACATTATTTAAAAAAAGAATGTTGTTATACTGAATATTCTAATTTTAAATTGTATATTATTATTGATATTTAATTTATACATAATATTTCGTATTGACATTTTTATGCAATTGTATCTATCTTGATATTTTTTGTCTGTATTCATTTATAGAATTCGTTATGTCAATCTGACAGTTCATTTTTAAATTCCCGCCATTTTTATGTTTTTTTTTATTGACTAAAAATCAAACCAATTCCAATAGTAATTGACTGTGAGAGATTACAAGAGAGATTACGTGTATAGGTAAATTAGATTTAGATCAACCCTTATCATTCTAATTGTAGCCATCTGAACTCAACAGAGTTGGATGAATCAAATTGAAAATGTCTTTAAGTGATCTCTATAAAAGATGTTATACACCATTTTGATAATAATATTATTATTTATGCGAATAAAACTAAAAAAGAATATCTGATGATACTATGATGAAATATACTACTAGCGCCATCTATTGGCGGCATCTGGAGATACAACGTTGTTAAGCGTTTAGTAAACTTCCTGTTAAATTGGGCCACCGTTACTGTAATGACGTTTATCCAATAATTATCGGGGGCTGCCTCAATTTTCGAGACATTTACCGAGATGATGGGCATCGTGTCGGATCTCTCCCTGTTAAATCTATTTGGTAATCCAATAACATATTTCAGTCTCATAGCTGTATATTGTATTAATAATAAATATTATAGTTGATGATGTATAAAATTAGTTGTTTTAAACACTGCATATCGAGTGATTTGAATGCGTTTGAAATACATATTTTCATGTTAAATTATGCCAACAAAGGCAAGTTCAACTTAATTCAAATTTCTATCAAATTAGAATGTTCTAGCATATTCCTTTCGTGCTCACCGTATACTTCACTATTTTCTAGATTTTTCGAGAAGTTTGAGACTCACATGTTACGGTAAACGTGTCGGTCTTTGACACATGTACACCACATTGTATTTTTCGGTAATTGAAATTTTCTCTATATGTCCACTAACAATCTTTTTAAAATCAAAGTTTACAATATTTATTATCTAGTTATCTTTCAACGAAATCGTTTACCACCAAAATGTGCCCAAATTTGAAATGAGGTTCAGGCGGAAACTTCTACCCTTCCGTACACGGCGCAGGAGTAACAAATCCTTGTTCTGAAAATTGAATATGCACATCTGCATATATTTACAGTTCTTCAGGTGCATCGCCTGAAAACTTGGTGATATGTTTCCACGCCATATATTCTGTTTTCTTCTCAGAGAGGTAGTTGTAGAAAGTCTAGTTGTTACTAGATCATATCAGGGGGTGTCTTAAGAATCATTGGTAATATAATACGGAGAGACTACACCACGAGATATTTGAGAATCAAATTCTTGGTGCGTTTATCTAAAATTTAAACAGGGTATACATAACACAGGATATTCTCGAAAGTGTCTCACAAACATGTCGAATAATTTTCTTTACTCGAGTCACATCAAAGAGAATATCTTACGTTTATAGTAACAGATATGAAGGGGACTTCGTAAATAGGATTTACATGTACAAAATACATTGCGTCTTTTGTACATCGGAAACAAATTGGCATATACATTGACGATTATTTCTTTTATTTCCTTCTCGCTTTCTTTATACTATCAAAGCTTTTCGGACTTTCTTATTGTTTTTGATTTATTCTTTTGATTTTCGGTCTTATAATCTTGACCTGACTCCACCCACAGAGCCACCTTGAAGGTAGTTGTTATGAATATGTATCTACATTAGATACTTGATCATTATAAGTTGATAGATCCTCTCTAAAGAGGTGTAACTATTTAGTACTTTTTCTCCTGCTCGGAAAAACAGGACAAAGACATGATTCAGGGTCCGTAAATATTTTTTTATTTATTTATGTAATATCATCCTTTTTCTTCATCTTTTCAGTGATGGATGCTCACTGCAAGGTAAATAGACTTCTCCCAAATGTTGCCATGATACCGATCTTGGGTTGCCAGCATCCAGCTACTATCATCAGCCATCTGTTCACCTAGGGGGTTTCTACCATGTCTACCTGTTTGTGATCGACAACCTTTCAACCCCAAAAGCCATTGGTTTCAAGAGCGCTATACCCTGCTATTGATTTTCAGACGAACAATTCTTAAAGTTGTTGATTGATCTTGGTTCTTCAATACTAAGCCATAATATATGTTTCATATATTCATTATTATATTTAGTTATTGTTTTTGTACATCTAGATGAAAAGCCCGAAGAGCCTAATTTAAATTGAAACCTTTCCGTAACGGAATAATTTAACTTGAAACTACAGTACATGACTAAATAGATGTACAGTATTTATTATTTTAAAAAAAAAGTTCTAATAAGATTTAATAGCTTGGTATTTAATATTAACTAAATACAACCTATAAGACTTAAATGTTTTATTAAATTACCAAGGAGATTAATCAGATGAGATCCGAAGCGAAGCCTTTTGCCCATCATCTCGGTTAGTGCCTCGAAAATTGATGCAGCCTCTGATTATTAAAACGTTATTACTTTCACGGTGGACAAATTTACAGGAAGTTTACTAAATGTATATCAACGCAGAAACTTCCAACTCCGTCGATAGATGGCGCTAGTAGTATATAGCTTCTGGCTAATGCGGGTAGTACCAAAAAGTGTTTCAGTCGAGTTGAAAATTAGAAATTACGTAGATAAGATACGCTATATACAAGTAGCGGTGCAGGAAATATATTTAGTTTATATTATCTGTAATGTGTTCCATTAAGGAAGCTCGCCTAAGCACGTTCCTCGATCAAAAGATTGCTCAAATTTGAAATGCGGTTTTGGCGGAAACATTTACGCATCCAATGGACAATAGACAGGAGAAACAAATCCATATTTGGAGAAATGAATATGGCAAGGAAATCGAAGTTTTTAAACATCTGCCAATAGAGGACCTTGGAGTTCTTCGGACATATTGACCAGAAACTTGGCGATGACCAAAAACAAGTTTTCACCGGCAAAGTCGATGGTAATGACCAAGAGGGCTTAGTCATATCCTGGTTTGACCAAATCTGCATCACATGAAAGTTTCCATACACTTTGCGAGGACTGAAACAGATGGAGTAACATCTTAAGAGATATGGATATCTCTTTATGGTTGGGGCCAAAACCCGTAGCATTGGGTAAACACTGAAAGAATGAGAAGGAGGGTACTTCTGAATAAATATCACATATGATGTCCAACACTTGTCTCAATTCTAGATATAATTCGATACATATCCTGGGGTACAGCGGGTTAATGTGAACATGGCTTTCTAATTGACGCCATCTAACGAACGTAAAACGTATTAGTCCAGTGAATTAGTTCAAACTCCCTCTTTTGGTATTTTATTTTGTTGCATCCCTAATAAATTCTGATTTTTTTGCAGATATTGATAGTTAAAGTCTAGTAAAATCTAGAAAATTCTACAGTGAAACCATTGGTTTGTACCTGTTTTAATATTTAGGTATAATAACATTATTATTTAGTGATAAATCAATATTAAATTGCAGTAAAATAATAATTATTAATGTAAATTCGTCAAGGAATAGTACGTAAAATTGTCGATAAAGTTCACCCGGTTACAACACTACGTCACAGACGACCTGTATCGATCCAGAATCCACGTGGGGTGAGATGCGTTCCTTTTTCGGCTCCGGCTATTACCCCAGATGAACCATTGACCCTTTTAACGGTTGCGAAGTGGTTTTGTAAAATCACTAAATATCTATCGCACAATGTATATTACATTCTCTACAAGCTGTATAGTATATT